>NW_027175463.1:2072617-2413926 GCF_028021215.1 Eschrichtius robustus | reverse complement strand
AAGGGCATCTTCCTACATCGAAAAAATGCATGAGAAACTCAGAAGATGGTACACCGTGTGATTTTGAAAGGTTTCTAAAACACACCCCATTTCTCATCTCCTTGTGCTCGGGTTCGCCTTTCCAGCTACTTTACTAGCAATCAACTTACTTGGAGAATCAGCACCTTTAACCTCCTGTTCCCTACAGGTTGCAATTTGTCCTGAGGATGAACGGGAAGAGGGGCAACCAATGAGAGACTAGATCTAGGTGTTGGGACAGGCACAGGTCACTCTATTTTCCCATCAGGAAGAAGAATTAATCACAGGCTCAGCCTGCCGCCCAGAAGCACAATAGGGCCTGAGGCAATCCCGCGCTTTTGCGGCCAGCTCCCAAAAAAGCGAGTTGAAAAATGGAGCTCAGGGACACTGCAATTCACAAACCCGCAGAGTTATAAATGATAACTCTCATCCACAGATATATTGAGGGAAGGCAACGAAGAGGATTTGAAAGCAAGGCAGAATTGCAGGAAACAGATTTCAGGAGGTAGATTCGAATCGCCTGTAAAGCACATGAAAAGCGGCAAAACGTCGACAATGATGCCCTTGGCCAAGAAGGGCATATGCGTTTTTTTCCTGAATATATTCAGGAAAAAACGCATACGCCCTTTTTGGCCAACCAAGCAACCTGGAAAGGCAAATCAGCGCTACAAAGAAGTCTCGCTTCCCATCGGTCAAAAGGGCCATGCTGCAAAAAGTGTCAAAACCAGAAATGCAGGACAGGCCATGGAGAAATAGCAGCCTTGCTACGCTGATGAGCGGGATGTAAGTTGCCAACAGCCACTCTGGAGAAGTGTACGGTGTGTCCTGAAACATCGAAAAAACACAGCTTAGGGAGCATAGGGCACGTCCACTCATGGGCGTATAAATTGGGAAAACTAAAAATCAGCAAGACACAGGCACCCCAAAGTTTAGGGCTGCTCTGTTGACAAGAACCTCCACTTCATGACACCATAAATATCCCAGGAAAGAGAAAAATGGATAAAGAAGTTGTGGTCCTTATGTACAATGCAATATCACTCAGACATGAAATCAATGTCATAAGGCTAGTAGAAGCAAGATGAGTGGACTTAGGTACGACGATTCTAAGTGAAATAAGTCACACAGAAAAAGACACTTATCATAAGCTATCACTTATAGAGGGAATGTAAAAACCACTACACTTGAACTGAATTACAGAACAGAACAGAATCACACGTTTAGAAAACACACTATGGCTGCTTAACGGGAAAGGTGAGGTGGGGTGATGCATAAAACAAGGGGTTCAAATTCGCTCAGATACCGTTCCATACACCCAATATGTAATAGACAAGACCTACTCCTTGCTCAGTGAACTGGACTCAACACGCCCTATTCACCGCACAAGAATATATGTGACTAGTAACAATCTTAAAACCTATGTATTGATATCTGTCTGGAAGTGAGTCAAGTGGGTGTAAATCCGCATAAACACAGCCGTGAAAAGCAGCTAAACCCCATTATAAAAATAAATTACTTTTAAAAACCCGTAAAACAAAGACAGTGAAAGAGAGAGAAATTCTTACAAAATTCGTTCAGGGGCTGTGATGCAACCTGGATTGACCATATCTAGACCCACAGCTGGATGAGACATAAGGGTGGACACTCTTGGGGCTGAGAGGTTGGGTGAGGTTGGGTGAGCAAACGCAGACCCTTTAAAGTAATACTGCATGGTACCCATCCCATGGGTCCCAAATCTCCAGGTTCAAGGGCATCTTCCTACATCGAAAACTTGCATGAGGAACCCAGAAGAAGGTACACCGTGTGATTTTGAAAGGTTTCTAAAACGCACTTCATTTCTCATCTCCTTGTGCTCGGGTTCGCCATTCCAGCTACTTCACTAGCAATCTCCCTACTTGGAGAATCAGCACCTTTAACCTCCTGTTCTGTACAGGTTGCAATTTGTCCTGAGGATGAACGGGAAGAGGGGCAACCAATGAGAGACTAGATCTAGGTGTTGGGACAGGCACAGGTCACTCTAATTTCCCATTAGGAAAAAGAATTAACCGCAGGCTTAGCCTGCCGCCGGGAACCAGAATAGGGCCTGAGGCAATCCCGTGCTTTTGCGGCCAGCTCCCAAACAAGACAGTTGAAAAATGGAGCTCAGGGGCACTGCCATTCACAAACCTGCTGAGTTATAAATGATAACTCTCGTCCACAAATATATTGAGGGAAGGCAACAAAGAGGATTTGAAAGCAAGGCAGAATTGCAGGAAACAGGTTTCAGGAGGTAGATACGAATCGCCTTTAAAGCACATGAAAAGCGGCAAAACGTCGACAATGATGCCATTGGCCAAAAAGGGCGTATGCGTTTTTTCCTGAATATATTCAGGAAAAAACGCATACGCCCTTTTTGGCCAACCAAGCAACCTGGAAAGGCAAATCAGTGCTACAAAGAAGTCTCGCTTCCCATCGGTCAAAGGGTCATGCTGCAAAAAGTGTCAAAACCAGAAATGCAGGACAGGCCATGGAGAAATGGCAGCCTTGCTACGCTGATGGGCGGGATGTTAATTGCCAACAGCCACTCTGGAGAAGTGTACGGTGTGTCCTGAAACATCGAAAAAACACAGCTTAGGGAGCATAGGGCACGTCCACTCATGGGCGTATAAATTGGGAAAACTAAAAATCAGCAAGACACAGGCACCCCAAAGTTTAGGGCTGCTCTGTTGGCAAGAACCTCCACTTCATGACAACTTAAATATCCCAGGAAAGAGAAAAATGGATAAAGAAGTTGTGGTCCTTATGTACAATGGAATATCACTCAGACATGAAATCAATGTCATAAGGCTAGTAGAAGCAAGATGAGTGGACTTAGGTACGACGATTCTAAGTGAAATAAGTCACACAGAAAAAGACACTTATCATAAGCTATCACTTATAGAGGGAATGTAAAAACCGCTACACTTGAACTGAATTACAAAACAGAACAGAGTCACACGTTTAGAAAACACACTATGGCTGCTTAACGGGAAAGGTGAGGTGGGGTGATGCATAAAACAAGGGTTTCAAATTCGCTCAGATACCGTTCCATACACCCAATATGTAATAGACAAGACCTACTCCTTGCTCAGTGAACTGGACTCAACACCCCCTATTCACCGCACAAGAATATATGTGACTAGTAAGAATCTTAAAACCTATGTATTGATATCTGTCTGGAAGTGAGTCAAGTGGGTGTAAATCCGCATAAACACAGCCGTGAAAAGCAGCTAAACCCCATTATAAAAATAAATTACTTTTAAAAACCCGTAAAACAAAGACAGTGAAAGAGAGAGAAATTCTTACAAAATTCGTTCAGAGGCTGTGATGCAACCTGGATTGACCATATCTACACGCACAGCTGGATGAGACATAAGGGTGGACACTCTTGGGGCTGAAAGGTTGGGTTAGGTTGGGTGAGCAAATGCAGACCCTTCAAAGTAATACTGCGTGGTACCCATTCCATGGGTCCCAAGTCTCCAGGTTCAAGGGAATCTTCCTACATCGAAAACATGCATGAGAAACTCAGAAGATGGTACACCGTGTGATTTTGAAAGGTTTCTAAAACGCACCTCATTTCTCATCTCCTTGTGCTCGGGTTCGCCATTCCAGCTACTTTACTAGCAATCTCCCTACTTGGAGAATCAGCACCTTTAACCTCCTGTTCCCTACAGGTTGCAATTTGTCCTGAGGATGAACGGGAAGAGGGGGAACCAATGAGAGACTAGATCTAGCTGTTGGGACAGGCACAGGTCACTCTATTTTCCCATCAGGAAGAAGAATTAACCACAGGCTCAGCCTGCTGCCAGGAACCAAAATAGGGCCTGAGGCAATCCCGTGCTTTTGCGGCCAGCTCTCAAAAAAGACAGTTGAAAAATGGAGCTCAGGGACACTGCAATTCACAAACCCGCAGAGTTATAAGTGATAACTCTCATCCACAGATATATTGAGGGAAGGCAACGAAGAGGATTTGAAAGCAAGGCAGAATTGCAGGAAACAGATTTCAGGAGGTAGATTCGAATCGCCTTTAAAGCACATGAAAAGCGGCAAAACGTCGACAATGATGCCCTTGGCCAAAAAGGGCGTATGCGTTTTTTCCTGAATATATTCAGGAAAAAACGCATACGCCCTTTTTGGCCAACCAAGGAACCTGGAAAGGCAAATCAGCGCTACAAAGAAGTCTCGCTTCCCATCGGTCAAAAGGGCCATGCTGCAAAAAGTGTCAAAACCAGAAATGCAGGACAGGCCATGGAGAAATGGCAGCCTTGCTACGCTGATGGGCGGGATGTAAGTTGCCAACAGCCACTCTGGAGAAGTGTACGGTGTGTCCTGAAACATCGAAAAAACACAGCTTAGGGAGCATAGGGCACGTCCACTCATGGGCGTATAAATTGGGAAAACTAAAAATCAGCAAGACACAGGCACCCCAAAGTTTAGGGCTGCTCTGTTGACAAGAACCTCCACTTCATGACACCATAAATATCCCAGGAAAGAGAAAAATGGATAAAGAAGTTGTGGTCCTTATGTACAATGCAATATCACTCAGACATGAAATCAATGTCATAAGGCTAGTAGAAGCAAGATGAGTGGACTTAGGTACGACGATTCTAAGTGAAATAAGTCACACAGAAAAAGACACTTATCATAAGCTATCACTTATAGAGGGAATGTAAAAACCGCTACACTTGAACTGAATTACAGAACAGAACAGAATCACACGTTTAGAAAACACACTATGGCTGCTTAACGGGAAAGGTGAGGTGGGGTGATGCATAAAACAAGGGGTTCAAATTCGCTCAGATACCGTTCCATACACCCAATATGTAATAGACAAGACCTACTCCTTGCTCAGTGAACTGGACTCAACACGCCCTATTCACCGCACAAGAATATATGTGACTAGTAACAATCTTAAAACCTATGTATTGATATCTGTCTGGAAGTGAGTCAAGTGGGTGTAAATCCGCATAAACACAGCCGTGAAAAGCAGCTAAACCCCATTATAAAAATAAATTACTTTTAAAAACCCGTAAAACAAAGACAGTGAAAGAGAGAGAAATTCTTACAAAATTCGTTCAGGGGCTGTGATGCAACCTGGATTGACCATATCTAGACCCACAGCTGGATGAGACATAAGGGTGGACACTCTTGGGGCTGAGAGGTTGGGTGAGGTTGGGTGAGCAAACGCAGACCCTTTAAAGTAATACTGCATGGTACCCATCCCATGGGTCCCAAATCTCCAGGTTCAAGGGCATCTTCCTACATCGAAAACTTGCATGAGGAACCCAGAAGAAGGTACACCGTGTGATTTTGAAAGGTTTCTAAAACGCACTTCATTTCTCATCTCCTTGTGCTCGGGTTCGCCATTCCAGCTACTTCACTAGCAATCTCCCTACTTGGAGAATCAGCACCTTTAACCTCCTGTTCTGTACAGGTTGCAATTTGTCCTGAGGATGAACGGGAAGAGGGGCAACCAATGAGAGACTAGATCTAGGTGTTGGGACAGGCACAGGTCACTCTAATTTCCCATTAGGAAAAAGAATTAACCGCAGGCTTAGCCTGCCGCCGGGAACCAGAATAGGGCCTGAGGCAATCCCGTGCTTTTGCGGCCAGCTCCCAAACAAGACAGTTGAAAAATGGAGCTCAGGGGCACTGCCATTCACAAACCTGCTGAGTTATAAATGATAACTCTCGTCCACAAATATATTGAGGGAAGGCAACAAAGAGGATTTGAAAGCAAGGCAGAATTGCAGGAAACAGGTTTCAGGAGGTAGATACGAATCGCCTTTAAAGCACATGAAAAGCGGCAAAACGTCGACAATGATGCCATTGGCCAAAAAGGGCGTATGCGTTTTTTCCTGAATATATTCAGGAAAAAACGCATACGCCCTTTTTGGCCAACCAAGCAACCTGGAAAGGCAAATCAGTGCTACAAAGAAGTCTCGCTTCCCATCGGTCAAAGGGTCATGCTGCAAAAAGTGTCAAAACCAGAAATGCAGGACAGGCCATGGAGAAATGGCAGCCTTGCTACGCTGATGGGCGGGATGTTAATTGCCAACAGCCACTCTGGAGAAGTGTACGGTGTGTCCTGAAACATCGAAAAAACACAGCTTAGGGAGCATAGGGCACGTCCACTCATGGGCGTATAAATTGGGAAAACTAAAAATCAGCAAGACACAGGCACCCCAAAGTTTAGGGCTGCTCTGTTGGCAAGAACCTCCACTTCATGACAACTTAAATATCCCAGGAAAGAGAAAAATGGATAAAGAAGTTGTGGTCCTTATGTACAATGGAATATCACTCAGACATGAAATCAATGTCATAAGGCTAGTAGAAGCAAGATGAGTGGACTTAGGTACGACGATTCTAAGTGAAATAAGTCACACAGAAAAAGACACTTATCATAAGCTATCACTTATAGAGGGAATCTAAAAACCGCTACACTTGAACTGAATTACAAAACAGAACAGAGTCACACGTTTAGAAAACACACTATGGCTGCTTAACGGGAAAGGTGAGGTGGGGTGATGCATAAAACAAGGGTTTCAAATTCGCTCAGATACCGTTCCATACACCCAATATGTAATAGACAAGACCTACTCCTTGCTCAGTGAACTGGACTCAACACCCCCTATTCACCGCACAAGAATATATGTGACTAGTAAGAATCTTAAAACCTATGTATTGATATCTGTCTGGAAGTGAGTCAAGTGGGTGTAAATCCGCATAAACACAGCCGTGAAAAGCAGCTAAACCCCATTATAAAAATAAATTACTTTTAAAAACCCGTAAAACAAAGACAGTGAAAGAGAGAGAAATTCTTACAAATTTCGTTCAGAGGCTGTGATGCAACCTGGATTGACCATATCTACACGCACAGCTGGATGAGACATAAGGGTGGACACTCTTGGGGCTGAAAGGTTGGGTTAGGTTGGGTGAGCAAATGCAGACCCTTCAAAGTAATACTGCGTGGTACCCATTCCATGGGTCCCAAGTCTCCAGGTTCAAGGGAATCTTCCTACATCGAAAACATGCATGAGAAACTCAGAAGATGGTACACCGTGTGATTTTGAAAGGTTTCTAAAACGCACCTCATTTCTCATCTCCTTGTGCTCGGGTTCGCCATTCCAGCTACTTTACTAGCAATCTCCCTACTTGGAGAATCAGCACCTTTAACCTCCTGTTCCCTACAGGTTGCAATTTGTCCTGAGGATGAACGGGAAGAGGGGGAACCAATGAGAGACTAGATCTAGCTGTTGGGACAGGCACAGGTCACTCTATTTTCCCATCAGGAAGAAGAATTAACCACAGGCTCAGCCTGCTGCCAGGAACCAAAATAGGGCCTGAGGCAATCCCGTGCTTTTGCGGCCAGCTCTCAAAAAAGACAGTTGAAAAATGGAGCTCAGGGACACTGCAATTCACAAACCCGCAGAGTTATAAGTGATAACTCTCATCCACAGATATATTGAGGGAAGGCAACGAAGAGGATTTGAAAGCAAGGCAGAATTGCAGGAAACAGATTTCAGGAGGTAGATTCGAATCGCCTGTAAAGCACATGAAAAGCGGCAAAACGTCGACAATGATGCCCTTGGCCAAAAAGGGCGTATGCGTTTTTTCCTGAATATATTCAGGAAAAAACGCATACGCCCTTTTTGGCCAACCAAGGAACCTGGAAAGGCAAATCAGCGCTACAAAGAAGTCTCGCTTCCCATCGGTCAAAAGGGCCATGCTGCAAAAAGTGTCAAAACCAGAAATGCAGGACAGGCCATGGAGAAATGGCAGCCTTGCTACGCTGATGAGCGGGATGTAAGTTGCCAACAGCCACTCTGGAGAAGTGTACGGTGTGTCCTGAAACATCGAAAAAACACAGCTTAGGGAGCATAGGGCACGTCCACTCATGGGCGTATAAATTGGGAAAACTAAAAATCAGCAAGACACAGGCACCCCAAAGTTTAGGGTTGCTCTGTTGACAAGAACCTCCACTTCATGACACCTTAAATATCCCAGGAAAGAGAAAAATGGATAAAGAAGCTTTGGTCCTTATGTACAATGCAATATCACTCAGACATGAAATCAATGTCATAAGGCTAGTAGAAGCAAGATGAGTGGACTTAGGTACGACGATTCTAAGTGAAATAAGTCACACAGAAAAAGACACTTATCATAAGCTATCACTTATAGAGGGAATGTAAAAACCGCTACACTTGAACTGAATTACAGAACAGAACAGAATCACACGTTTAGAAACACACTATGGCTGCTTAACGGGAAAGGTGAGGTGGGGTGATGCATAAAACAAGGGGTTCAAATTCGCTCAGATACCGTTCCATACACCCAATATGTAATAGACAAGACCTACTCCTTGCTCAGTGAACTGGACTCAACACGCCCTATTCACCGCACAAGAATATATGTGACTAGTAACAATCTTAAAACCTATGTATTGATATCTGTCTGGAAGTGAGTCAAGTGGGTGTAAATCCGCATAAACACAGCCGTGAAAAGCAGCTAAACCCCATTATAAAAATAAATTACTTTTAAAAACCCGTAAAACAAAGACAGTGAAAGAGAGAGAAATTCTTACAAAATTCGTTCAGGGGCTGTGATGCAACCTGGATTGACCATATCTAGACCCACAGCTGGATGAGACATTAGGCTGGACACTCTTGGGGCTGAGAGTTTGGGTGAGGTTGGGTGAGCAAACGCAGACCCTTTAAAGTAATACTGCATGGTACCCATCCCATGGGTCCCAAATCTCCAGGTTCAAGGGCATCTTCCTACATCGAAAACTTGCATGAGGAACCCAGAAGAAGGTACACCGTGTGATTTTGAAAGGTTTCTAAAACGCACCTCATTTCTCATCTCCTTGTGCTCGGGTTCGCCATTCCAGCTACTTCACTAGCAATCTCCCTACTTGGAGAATCAGCACCTTTAACCTCCTGTTCTGTACAGGTTGCAATTTGTCCTGAGGATGAATGGGAAGAGGGGCAACCAATGAGAGACTAGATCTATGTGTTGGGACAGGCACAGGTCACTCTATTTTCCCATCAGGAAGAAGAATTAACCACAGGCTCAGCCTGCCGCCCAGGAGCAGAATAGGGCCTGAGGCAATCCCGCGCTTTTGCGGCCAGCTCCCAAAAAAGCGACTTGAAAAATGGAGCTCAGGGACACTGCAATTCACAAACCCGCAGAATTATAAATGATAACTCTCATCCACAGATATATTGAGGGAAGGCAACGAAGAGGATTTGAAAGCAAGGCAGAATTGCAGGAAACAGATTTCAGGAGGTAGATTCAAATCGCCTGTAAAGCACATGAAAAGTGGCAAAACGTCGACAATGATGCCCTTGGCCAAAAAGGGCGTATGCGTTTTTTCCTGAATATATTCAGGAAAAAACGCATACGCCCTTTTTGGCCAACCAAGCAACCTGGAAAGGCAAATCAGTGCTACAAAGAAGTCTCGCTTCCCATCGGTCAAAAGGGTCTTGCTGCAAAAAGTGTCAAAACCAGAAATGCAGGACAGGCCATGGAGAAATGGCAGCCTTGCTACGCTGATGGGCGGGATGTTAATTGCCAACAGCCACTCTGGAGAAGTGTACGGTGTGTCCTGAAACATCGAAAAAACACAGCTTAGGGAGCATAGGGCACGTCCACTCATGAGCGTATAAATTGGGAAAAGTAATAATCAGCAAGACACAGGCACCCCAAAGTTTAGGGCTGCTCTGTTGACAAGAACCTCCACTTCATGACACCTTAAATATCCCAGGAAAGAGAAAAATGGATAAAGAAGTTGTGGTCCTTATGTACAATGGAATATCACTCAGACATGAAATCAATGTCATAAGGCTAGGTGAAGCAAGATGAGTGGACTTAGGTACGACGATTCTAAGTGAAATAAGTCACACAGAAAAAGACACTTATCATAAGCTATCACTTATAGAGGGAATGTAAAAACCGCTACACTTGAACTGAATTACAAAACAGAACAGAGTCACACGTTTAGAAAACACACTATGGCTGCTTAACGGGAAAGGTGAGGTGGGGTGATGCATAAAACAAGGGTTTCAAATTCGCTCAGATACCGTTCCATACACCCAATATGTAATAGACAAGACCTACTCCTTGCTAAGTGAACTGGAATCAACACCCCCTATTCACCGCACAAGAATATATGTGACTAGTAAGAATCTTAAAACCTATGTATTGATATATGTCTGGAAGTGAGTCAAGTGGGTGTAAATCCGCATAAACACAGCCGTGAAAAGCAGCTAAACCCCATTATAAAACTAAATTACTTTTAAAAACACGTAAAACAAAGACAGTGAAAGAGAGAGAAATTCTTACAAAATTCGTTCAGAGGCTGTGATGCAACCTGGATTGACCATATCTACACGCACAGCTGGATGAGACATAAGGGTGGACACTCTTGGGGCTGAAAGGTTGGGTTAGGTTGGGTTAGCAAACGCAGACCCTTTAAAGTAATACTGCGTGGTACCCATCGAATGGGTCCCAAGTCTCCAGGTTCAAGGGCATCTTCCTACATCGAAAACATGCATGAGAAACTCAGAAGATGGTACACCTTGTGATTTTGAAAGGTTTCTAAAACACACCCCATTTCTCATCTCCTTGTGCTCGGGTTCGCCTTTCCAGCTACTTTACTAGCAATCAACTTACTTGGAGAATCAGCACCTTTAACCTCCTTTCCCTACAGGTTGCAATTTGTCCTGAGGATGAACGGGAAGAGGGGCAACCAATGAGAGACTAGTTCTAGCTGTTGGGACAGGCACAGGTCACTCTATTTTCCCATCAGGAAGAAGAATTAACCACAGGATCAGCCTGCCTCCCAGAAGCACAATAGGGCCTCAGGCAATCCCGCGCTTTTGCGGCCAGCTCTCAAAACAGCGAGTTGAAAAATGGAGCTCAGGGACACTGCAATTCACAAACCCGCAGAGTTATAAATGATAACTCTCATCCACAGATATATTGAGGGAAGGCAACGAAGAGGATTTGAAAGCAAGGCAGAATTGCAGGAAACAGATTTCAGGAGGTAGATTCGAATCGCATTTAAGGCACATGAAAAGCGGCAAAACGTCGACGATGCCCTTGGCCAAAAAGGGCGTATGCGTTTTTTCCTGAATATATTCAGGAAAAAATGCATACGCCCTTTTTGGCCAACCAAGCAACCTTGAAAGGCAAATCAGCGCTACAAAGAAGTCTCGCTTCCCATCGGTCAAAAGGGCCATGCTGCAAAAAGTGTCAAAACCAGAAATGCAGGACAGGCCATGGAGAAATGGCAGCCTTGCTACGCTGATGAGCGGGATGTAAGTTGCCAACAGCCACTCTGGAGAAGTGTACGGTGTGTCCTGAAACATCGAAAAAACACAGCTTAGGGAGCATAGGGCACGTCCACTCATGGGCGTATAAATTGGGAAAACTAAAAATCAGCAAGACACAGGCACCCCAAAGTTTAGGGCTGCTCTGTTGACAAGAACCTCCACTTCATGACACCTTAAATATCCCAGGAAAGAGAAAAATGGATAAAGAAGCTTTGGTCCTTATGTACAATGCAATATCACTCAGACATGAAATCAATGTCATAAGGCTAGTAGAAGCAAGATGAGTGGACTTAGGTACGACGATTCTAAGTGAAATAAGTCACACAGAAAAAGACACTTATCATAAGCTATCACTTATAGAGGGAATGTAAAAACCGCTACACTTGAACTGAATTACAGAACAGAAGAGAATCACACGTTTAGAAAACACACTATGGCTGCTTAACGGGAAAGGTGAGGTGGGGTGATGCATAAAACAAGGGGTACAAATTCGCTCAGATACCGTTCCATACACCCAATATGTAATAGACAAGACCTACTCCTTGCTCAGTGAACTGGACTCAACACGCCCTATTCACCGCACAAGAATATATGTGACTAGTAACAATCTTAAATCCTATGTATTGATATCTGTCTGGAAGTGAGTCAAGTGGGTGTAAATCCGCATAAACACAGCCGTGAAAAGCAGCTAAACCCCATTATAAAAATAAATTACTTTTAAAAACCCGTAAAACAAAGACAGTGAAAGAGAGAGAAATTCTTACAAAATTCGTTCAGAGGCTGTGATGCAACCTGGATTGACCATATCTACACGCACAGCTGGATGAGACATAAGGGTGGACAGTCTTGGGGCTGAAAGGTTGGGTTAGGTTGGGTGAGCAAACGCAGACCCTTCAAAGTAATACTGTGTGGTACACATCCCATGGGTACCAAGTCTCCAGGTTCAAGGGCATCTTCCTACATCGAAAACATGCATGAGAAACTCAGAAGATGTTACACCGTGTGATTTTGAAAGGTTTCTAAAACGCACCTCATTTCTCATCTCCTTGTGCTCGGGTTCGCCATTCCAGCTACTTTACTAGCAATCTCCCTAATTGGAGAATCAGCACCTTTAACCTCCTGTTCCCTACAGGTTGCAATTTGTCCTGAGGATGAACGGGAAGAGGGGCAACCAATGAGAGACTAGATCTAGGTGTTGGGACAGGCACAGGTCACTCTATTTTCCCATCAGGAAGAAGAATTAACCACAGGCTCAGCCTGGTGCCAGGAACCAGAATAGGGCCTGAGGCAATCCCGTGCTTTTGCGGCCAGCTCTCAAAAAAGACAGTTGAAAAATGGAGCTCAGGGACACTGCAATTCACAAACCCGCAGAGTTATAAATGATAACTCTCATCCACAGATATATTGAGGGAAGGCAACGAAGAGGATTTGAAAGCAAGGCAGAATTGCAGGAAACAGATTTCAGGAGGTAGATTCGAATCGCCTGTAAAGCACATGAAAAGCGGCAAAACGTCGACAATGATGCCCTTGGACAAAAAGGGCGTATGCGTTTTTTCCTGAATATATTCAGGAAAAAACGCATACGCCCTTTTTGGACAACCAAGCAACCTGGAAAGGCAAATCAGCGCTACAAAGAAGTCTCTCTTCCCATCGGTCAAAAGGGCCATGCTGCAAAAAGTGTCAAAACCAGAAATGCAGGACAGGCCATGGAGAAATGGCAGCCTTGCTACGCTGATGGGCGGGATGTAAGTTGCCAACAGCCACTCTGGAGAAGTGTACGGTGTGTCCTGAAACATCGAAAAAACACAGCTTAGGGATCATAGGGCACCTCCACTCATGGGCGTATAAATTGGGAAAACTAAAAATGAGCAAGACACAGGCACCCCAAAGTTTGGGGCTGCTCTGTTGACAAGAACCTCCACTTCATGACACCTTAAATATCCCAGGAAAGAGAAAAATGGATAAAAAAGTTGTGGTCCTTATGTACAATGGAATATCACTCAGACATGAAATCAATGTCATAAGGCTAGTAGAAGCAAGATGAGTGGACTTAGGTACGACGATTCTAAGTGAAATAAGTCACACAGAAAAAGACACTTATCATAAGCTATCACTTATAGAGGGAATGTAAAAACCGCTACACTTGAACTGAATTACAAAACAGAACAGAGTCACACGTTTAGAAAACACACTATGGCTGCTTAACGGGAAAGGTGAGGTGGGGTGATGCATAAAACAAGGGGTTCAAATTCGCTCAGATACCGTTCCATACACCCAATATGTAATACACAAGACCTACTCCTTGCTCAGTGAACTGGACTCAACACCCCCTATTCACCGCACAAGAATATATATGACTAGTAACAATCTTAAAACCTATGTATTGATATCTGTCTGGAAGTGAGTCAAGTGGGTGTAAATCCGCATAAACACAGCCGTGAAAAGCAGCTAAACCCCATTATAAAAATAAATTACTTTTAAAAACCCGTAAAACAAAGACAGTGAAAGAGAGAGAAATTCTTACAAAATTCGTTCAGGGGCTGAGATGCAACCTGGATTGACCATATCTAGACGCACAGCTGGATGAGACATAAGGGTGGACACTCTTGGGGCTGAGAGGTTGGGTGAGCAAACGCAGACCCTTTAAAATAATACTGGGTGGTACCCATCCCATGGGTCCCAAATCTCCAGGTTCAAGGGCATCTTCCTACATCGAAAACATGCATGAGAAACTCAGAAGATGGTACACCGTGTGATTTTGAAAGATTTCTAAAACACACCCCATTTCTCATCTCCTTGTGCTCGGGTTCGCCTTTCCAGCTACTTTACTAGCAATCAACTTACTTGGAGAATCAGCACCTTTAACCTCCTGTTCCCTACAGGTTGCAATTTGTCCTGAGGATGAACGGGAAGAGGAGCAACCAATGAGAGACAAGATCTAGGTGTTGGGACAGGCACAGGTCACTCTATTTTCCCATCAGGAAGAAGAATTAACCACAGGCTCAGCCTGCCGCCCAGAAGCAGAATAGGGCCTGAGGCAATCCCGCGCTTTTGCGGCCAGCTCCCAAAAAAGCGAGTTGAAAAATGGAGCTCAGGGACACTGCAATTTACAAACCCGCAGAGTTATAAATGATAACTCTCAGACACAGATATATTGAGGGAATGGAACGAAGAGGATTTGAAAGCAAGGCAGAATTGCAGGAAACAGATTTCAGGAGGTAGATTCGAATTGCCTTTAAAGCACATGAAAAGCGGCAAAAGGTCGACAATGATGCCCTTGGCCAAAAAGGGCGTATGCGTTTTTTCCTGAATATATTCAGGAAAAAACGCATACGCCCTTTTTGGCCAACCAAGCACCCTGGAAAGGCAAATCAGCGTTACAAAGAAGTCTCGCTTCCCATTGGTCAAAAGGGCCATGCTAAAAAAGTGTCAAAACCAGAAATGCAGGACAGGCCATGGAGAAATGGCAGCCTTGCTACGCTGATAGGCGGGATGTTAATTGCCAACAGCCACTCTGGAGAAGTGTACGGTGTGTCCTGAAACATCGAAAAAACACAGCTTAGGGAGCATAGGGCACGTCCACTCATGGGCGTATAAATTGGGAAAACTAAAAATCAGCAAGACACAGGCACCCCAAAGTTTAGGGCTGCTCTGTTGACAAGAACCTCCAGTTCATGACACCTTAAATATCCCAGGAAAGAGAAAAATGGATAAAGAAGTTGTGGTCCTTATGTACAATGCAATATCACTCAGACATGAAATCAATGTCATAAGGCTAGGAGAAGCAAGATGAGTGGATTTAGGTACGACGATTCCAAGTGAAATAAGTCACACAGAAAAAGACACGTATCATAAGGTATCACTTATAGAGGGAATGTAAAAACCGCTACACTTGAACTGAATTACAAAACAGAACAGAGTCACACGTTTAGAAAACACACTATGGCTGCTTAACAGGAAAGGTGAGGTGGGGTGATGCATAAAACAAGGGTTTCAAATTCGCTCAGATACCGTTCCATACACCCAATATGTAATAGAAAAGACCTACTCCTTGCTCAGTGAACTGGACACAACACCCCCTATTCACCGCACAAGAATATACGTGACTAGTAAGAATCTTAAAACCTATGTATTGATACGTGTCTGGAAGTGAGTCAAGTGGGTGTAAAGCCGCTTAAACACAGCCGTGAAAAGCAGCTAAACCCCATTATAAAAATAAATTACTTTTAAAAACCCGTAAAACAAAGACAGTGAAAGAGAGAGAAATTCTTACAAAATTCGTTCAGGGGCTGTGATGCAACCTGGATTGACCATATCTAGACCCACAGCTGGATGAGACATAAGGGTGGACACTCTTGGGGCTGAGAGGTTTGGTGAGGTTGGGTGAGCAAACGCAGACCCTTTAAAGTAATACTGCGTGGTACCCATCCCATGGGTCCCAAATCTCCAGGTTCAAGGGCATCTTCCTACATCGAAAACATGCATGAGAAACCCAGAAGATGGTACACCGTGTGATTTTGAAAGGTTTCCAAAATGAACCACATTTCTCATCTCCTTGTGCTGGGGTTCGCCTTTCCAGCTACTTTACTAGCAATCTCCCTACTTGGAGAAAAAGCACCTTTAAGCTCCTGTTCCCTACAGGTTGCAATTTGTCCTGAGGATGAACGGGAAGACGGGCAACCAATGAGAGACTAGATCTAGGTGTTGGGACAGGCACAGGTCACTCTATTTTCCCAATAGGAAGAAGAATTAAACACAGGTTCAGCCTGCCGCCGGGAACCAGAATAGGGCCTGAGGCAATCCCGTGCTTTTGCGGCCAGCTCCCAAAAAAGACAGTTGAAAAATGGAGCTCAGGGGCACTGCAATTCACAAACCTGCTGAGTTATAAATGATAACTCTCGTCCACAAATATATTGAGGGAAGGCAACGAAGAGGATTTGAAAGCAAGGCAGAATTGCAGGAAACAGGTTTCAGGAAGTAGATTTGAATCGCCTTTAAAGCACATGAAAGGTGGCAAAACGTCGACAATTATGACCTTGGCCAAAAAGGGCGTATGCGTTGTTTCCTGAATATATTCAGGAAAAAACGCATACGCCCTTTTTGGCCAACCAAGCAACCTGGAAAGGCAAATCAGCGCTACCAAGAATTCTCGCTTCCCATCGGTCAAAAGGGCCATGCTGCAAAAATTTTCAAAACTAGAAATGCAGGACAGGCCATGGAGAAATGGCAGCCTTGCTACGCTGATGTGAGGGATGTAAATTGCCAACAGCCACTCTGGAGAAGTGTACGGTGTGTCCTGAAACATCGAAAAAACACAGCTTAGGGAGCATAGGTCACGTCCACTCATGGGCGTATAAATTGGGAAAACTAAAAATCAGCAAGACACAGGCACCCCAAAGTTTAGGGCAGCTCTGTTGACAAGAACCTCCACTTCATGACACCGTAAATATCCCAGGAAAGAGAAAAATGGATAAAGAAGTTGTGGTCCTTATGTACAATGGAATATCACTCAGACATGAAATCAATGTCATAAGGCTAGTAGAAGCAAGATGAGTGGATTTAGGAACGACGATTCTAAGTGAAATAAGTCACACAGAAAAAGACACTTATCATAAGCTATCACTTAGAGAGGCAATGTAAAAACCGCTACACTTGAACTGAATTACAAAACAGAACAGAGTCACACGTTTAGAAAACACACTATGGCTGCTTAACGGGAAAGGTGAGTTGGGGTGATGCATAAAACAAGGGTTTCAAATTCACTCAGATACCGTTCCATACACCCAATATGTAATAGACAAGACCAACTCCTTGCTCAGTGAACTGGACTCAACACCCCCTATTCACCGCACAATAATATGTCTGACTAATAAGAATCGTAAAACCTATGTATTGATATCTCTCTGGAAGTGAGTCAAGTGGGTGTAAAGCCGCATAAACACAGCCGTGAAAGGCAGCTAAACCCCATTATAAAAATAAATTACTTTTAAAAACCCGTAAAAGAAAGACAGTGAAAGAGAGAGAAATTCTTACATAATTCGTTCAGGGGCTTTGATGCAACCTGGATTGACCATATCTAGACCCACAGCTGGATGAGACATAATGGTGGACACTCTTGGGGCTGAGAGGTTGGGTGAGGTTGGGTGAGCAAACGCAGAACCTTTAAAGTAATACTGCGTGGTACCCATCCCATGGGTCCCAAATCTCCAGGTTCAAGGGCATCTTCCTACATCGAAAACATGCATGAGAAACCCAGAATAAGATACAGCGTGTGATTTTGAAAGGTTTCTAAAACGCACCTCATTTCTCATCTCCTTGTGCTCGGGTTCGCCATTCCAGGTACTTTACTAGCAATCTCCCTACTTGGAGAATCAGCACCTTTAACCTCCTGTTCTGTACAGGTTGCAATTTGTCCTGAGGATGAACGGGAAGAGGGGCAACCAATGAGAGACTAGATCTAGGTGTTGGGACAGGCACAGGTCACTCTATTTTCCCATCAGGAAGAAGAATTAACCACAGGCTCAGCCTGCACCCCGGAACCTGAATAGGGCCTGAGGCAATCCCGTGCTTTTGCGGCCAGCTCCCAAAAAAGACAGCTGAAAAATGGAGCTCAGGGGCACTGCCATTCACAAACCCGCAGAGTTATAAATGGTAACTCTCGTCAACAAATATATTGAGGGAAGGCAACGAAGAGGATTTGAAAGCAAGGCAGAATTGCAGGAAACATGTTTCAGGAGGTAGATTCGAATCGCCTTTAAAGCACATGAAAAGTGGCAAAACGTCGACAGTGATGCCCTTGGCCAAAAAGGGCGTATCCGTTTTTTCCTGAATATATTCAGGAAAAAACGGATACGCCCTTTTTGGCCAACCAAGCAACCTGGAAAGGCAAATCAGCGCTACAAAGAAGTCTCGCTTCCCATCGGTCAAAAGGGCCATGCTGCAAAAAGTGTCAAAACCAGAAATGCAGGACAGGCCATGGAGAAATGGCAGCCTTGCTACGCTGATGGGCGGGATGTTAATTGCCAACAGCCACTCTGGAGAAGTGTACGGTGTGTCCTGAAACATCGAAAAAACAGCTTAGGGAGCATAGGGCACGTGCACTCATGGGCGTATAAATTGGGAAAACTAAAAATCAGCAAGACACAGGCACCCCAAAGTTTAGGGCTGCTATGTTGACAAGAACCTCCACTTCATGACACCTTAAATATCCCAGGAAAGAGAAAAATGGATAAAGAAGTTGTGGTCCTTATGTACAAAGGAATATCACTCAGACATGAAATCAATGTCATAAGGCTAGTAGAAGCAAGATGAGTGGATTTAGGTATGACGATTCTAAGTGAACTAAGTCACACAGAAAAAGACACTTATCATAAGCTATCACTTATAGAGGGAATGTAAAAACCGCTACACTTGAACTGAATTACAAAGGGAACAGAGTCACACGTTTAGAAAACACACTATGGCTGCTTAACGGGAAAGGTGAGGTGGGGTGATGCATAAAACAAGGGTTTCAAATTCGCTCAGATACCGTTCCATACACCCAATATGTAATAAACAAGGCCTACTCCTTGTTCAGTGAACTGGACTCAACACCCCCTATTCACCGCACAAGAATATATCTGACTAGTAATAATCGTAAAACCTATGTATTGATATCTCTCTGGAAGTGAGTCAAGTGGGTGTAAAGCCGCATAAACACAGCCGTGAAAAGCAGCTAAACCCCATTATAAAAATAAATTACTTTTAAAAACCCGTAAAACAAAGACAGTGAAAGAGAGAGAAATTCTTACAAAATTCGTTCAGGGGCTGTGATGCAACCTGGATTGACCATATCTAGACCCACAGCTGGATGAGACATAAGGGTGGACACTCTTGGGGCTGAGAGGTTGGGTGAGGTTGGGTGAGCAAATGCAGACCCTTTAAAGTAATACTGCGTGGTACCCATCCCATGGGTCCCAAATCTCCAGGTTCAAGGGCATCTTCCTACATCGAAAACATGCATGAGAAACTCAGAAGATGGTACACCGTGTGATTTTGAAAGGTTTCTAAAACACACCCCATTTCTCATCTCCTTGTGCTCGGGTTCGCCTTTCCAGCTACTTTACGAGCAATCAACTTACTTGGAGAATCAGCACATTTAACCTCCTGTTCCCTACAGGTTGCAATTTGTCCTGAGGATGAACGGGAAGAGGGGCAACCAATGAGAGACTAGATCTAGGTGTTGGGACAGGCACAGGTCACTCTATTTTCCCATCAGGAAGAAGAATTAATCACAGGCTCAGCCTGCCGCCCAGAAGCACAATAGGGCCTGAGGCAATCCCGCGCTTTTGCGGCCAGCTCCCAAAAAAGCGAGTTGAAAAATGGAGCTCAGGGACACTGCAATTCACAAACCCGCAGAGTTATAAGTGATAACTCTCATCCACAAATATATTGAGGGAAGTCAACGAAGAGGATTTGAAAGCAAGGCAGAATTGCACGAAACAGATTTCAGGAGGTAGATTCGAATCGCCTTTAAGGCACATGAAAAGCGGCAAAACGTCGACAATGATGCCCTTGGCCAAAAAGGGCGTATGCGTTTTTTCCTGAATATATTCAGGAAAAAACGCATACGCCCTTTTTGGCCAACCAAGCAACCTGGAAAGGCAAATCAGCGCTACAAAGAAGTCTCGCTTCCCATGGGTCAAAAGGGCCATGCTGCAAAAAGTGTCAAAACCAGAAATGCAGGACAGGCCATGGAGAAATGGCAGCCTTGCTACGCTGATGGGCGGGATGTAAGTTGCCAACAGCCACTCTGGAGAAGTGTACGGTGTGTCCAGAAACATCGAAAAAACACAGCTTAGTGAGCATAGGGCACGTCCACTCATGGGCGTATAAATTGGGAAAACTAAAAATCAGCAAGACACAGGCACCCCAAAGTTTAGGGCTGCTCTGTTGACAAGAACCTCCACTTCATGACACCTTAAATATCCCAGGAAAGAGAAAAATGGATAAAAAATTTGTGGTCCTTATGTACAATGGAATATCACTCAGACATGAAATCAATGTCATAAGGCTAGTAGAAGCAAGATGAGTGGACTTAGGTACGACGATTCTAAGTGAAATAAGTCACACAGAAAAAGACACTTATCATAAGCTATCACTTATAGAGGGAATGTAAAAACCGCTACACTTGAACTGAATTACAGAACAGAACAGAATCACACGTTTAGAAAACACACTATGGCTGCTTAACGGGAAAGGTGAGGTGGGGTGATGCATAAAACAAGGGGTTCAAATTCGCTCAGATACCGTTCCATACACCCAATATGTAATACACAAGACCTACTCCTTGCTCAGTGAACTGGACTCAACACCCCCTATTCACCGCACAAGAATATATATGACTAGTAACAATCTTAAAACCTATGTATTGATATCTGTCTGGAAGTGAGTCAAGTGGGTGTAAATCCGCATAAACACAGCCGTGAAAAGCAGCTAAACCCCATTATAAAAATAAATTACTTTTAAAAACCCGTAAAACAAAGACAGTGAAAGAGAGAGAAATTCTTACAAAATTCGTTCAGGGGCTGAGATGCAACCTGGATTGACCATATCTAGACGCACAGCTGGATGAGACATAAGGGTGGACACTCTTGGGGCTGAGAGGTTGGGTGAGGTTGGGTGAGCAAATGCAGACCCTTTAAAGTAATACTGCGTGGTACCCATCCCATGGGTCCCAAATCTCCAGGTTCAAGGGCACCTTCCTACATCGAAAACTTGCATGAGGTACCCAGAAGAAGGTACACCGTGTGATTTTGAAAGGTTTCTAAAACGCACCTCATTTCTCATCTCCTTGTGCTCGGGTTCGCCATTCCAGCTTCTTCACTAGCAATCTCCCTACTTGGAGAATCAGCACCTTTAACCTCCTGTTCTGTACAGGTTGCAATTTGTCCTGAGGATGAACGGGAAGAGGGGAAACCAATGAGAGAATAGATCTAGGTGTTGGGACAGGCACAGGTCACTCTATTTTCCCATCAGGAAGAAGAATTAACCACAGGCTCAGCCTGCTGCCAGGAACCAGAATAGGGCCTGAGGCAATCCCGTGCTTTTGCGGCCAGCTCCCAAAAAAGACAGTTGAAAAATGGAGCTCAGGGGCACTGCAATTCACAAACCTGCTGAGTTATAAATGATAACTCTCGTCCACAAATATATTGAGGGAAGGCAACGAAGAGGATTTGAAAGCAAGGCAGAATTGCAGGAAACAGGTTTCAGGAAGTAGATTTGAATCGCCTTTAAAGCACATGAAAGGTGGCAAAACGTCGACAATTATGACCTTGGCCAAAAAGGGCGTATGCGTTGTTTCCTGAATATATTCAGGAAAAAACGCATACGCCCTTTTTGGCCAACCAAGCAACCTGGAAAGGCAAATCAGCGCTACCAAGAATTCTCGCTTCCCATCGGTCAAAAGGGCCATGCTGCAAAAATTTTCAAAACTAGAAATGCAGGACAGGCCATGGAGAAATGGCAGCCTTGCTACGCTGATGTGAGGGATGTAAATTGCCAACAGCCACTCTGGAGAAGTGTACGGTGTGTCCTGAAACATCGAAAAAACACAGCTTAGGGAGCATAGGTCACGTCCACTCATGGGCGTATAAATTGGGAAAACTAAAAATCAGCAAGACACAGGCACCCCAAAGTTTAGGGCAGCTCTGTTGACAAGAACCTCCACTTCATGACACCGTAAATATCCCAGGAAAGAGAAAAATGGATAAAGAAGTTGTGGTCCTTATGTACAATGGAATATCACTCAGACATGAAATCAATGTCATAAGGCTAGTAGAAGCAAGATGAGTGGATTTAGGAACGACGATTCTAAGTGAAATAAGTCACACAGAAAAAGACACTTATCATAAGCTATCACTTAGAGAGGCAATGTAAAAACCGCTACACTTGAACTGAATTACAAAACAGAACAGAGTCACACGTTTAGAAAACACACTATGGCTGCTTAACGGGAAAGGTGAGTTGGGGTGATGCATAAAACAAGGGTTTCAAATTCACTCAGATACCGTTCCATACACCCAATATGTAATAGACAAGACCAACTCCTTGCTCAGTGAACTGGACTCAACACCCCCTATTCACCGCACAATAATATGTCTGACTAATAAGAATCGTAAAACCTATGTATTGATATCTCTCTGGAAGTGAGTCAAGTGGGTGTAAAGCCGCATAAACACAGCCGTGAAAGGCAGCTAAACCCCATTATAAAAATAAATTACTTTTAAAAACCCGTAAAAGAAAGACAGTGAAAGAGAGAGAAATTCTTACATAATTCGTTCAGGGGCTTTGATGCAACCTGGATTGACCATATCTAGACCCACAGCTGGATGAGACATAATGGTGGACACTCTTGGGGCTGAGAGGTTGGGTGAGGTTGGGTGAGCAAACGCAGAACCTTTAAAGTAATACTGCGTGGTACCCATCCCATGGGTCCCAAATCTCCAGGTTCAAGGGCGTCTTCCTACATCGAAAACATGCATGAGAAACCCAGAATAAGATACAGCGTGTGATTTTGAAAGGTTTCTAAAACGCACCTCATTTCTCATCTCCTTGTGCTCGGGTTCGCCATTCCAGGTACTTTACTAGCAATCTCCCTACTTGGAGAATCAGCACCTTTAACCTCCTGTTCTGTACAGGTTGCAATTTGTCCTGAGGATGAACGGGAAGAGGGGCAACCAATGAGAGACTAGATCTAGGTGTTGGGACAGGCACAGGTCACTCTATTTTCCCATCAGGAAGAAGAATTAACCACAGGCTCAGCCTGCACCCCGGAACCTGAATAGGGCCTGAGGCAATCCCGTGCTTTTGCGGCCAGCTCCCAAAAAAGACAGCTGAAAAATGGAGCTCAGGGGCACTGCCATTCACAAACCCGCAGAGTTATAAATGGTAACTCTCGTCAACAAATATATTGAGGGAAGGCAACGAAGAGGATTTGAAAGCAAGGCAGAATTGCAGGAAACATGTTTCAGGAGGTAGATTCGAATCGCCTTTAAAGCACATGAAAAGTGGCAAAACGTCGACAGTGATGCCCTTGGCCAAAAAGGGCGTATCCGTTTTTTCCTGAATATATTCAGGAAAAAACGGATACGCCCTTTTTGGCCAACCAAGCAACCTGGAAAGGCAAATCAGCGCTACAAAGAAGTCTCGCTTCCCATCGGTCAAAAGGGCCATGCTGCAAAAAGTGTCAAAACCAGAAATGCAGGACAGGCCATGGAGAAATGGCAGCCTTGCTACGCTGATGGGCGGGATGTTAATTGCCAACAGCCACTCTGGAGAAGTGTACGGTGTGTCCTGAAACATCGAAAAAACAGCTTAGGGAGCATAGGGCACGTGCACTCATGGGCGTATAAATTGGGAAAACTAAAAATCAGCAAGACACAGGCACCCCAAAGTTTAGGGCTGCTATGTTGACAAGAACCTCCACTTCATGACACCTTAAATATCCCAGGAAAGAGAAAAATGGATAAAGAAGTTGTGGTCCTTATGTACAAAGGAATATCACTCAGACATGAAATCAATGTCATAAGGCTAGTAGAAGCAAGATGAGTGGATTTAGGTATGACGATTCTAAGTGAACTAAGTCACACAGAAAAAGACACTTATCATAAGCTATCACTTATAGAGGGAATGTAAAAACCGCTACACTTGAACTGAATTACAAAGGGAACAGAGTCACACGTTTAGAAAACACACTATGGCTGCTTAACGGGAAAGGTGAGGTGGGGTGATGCATAAAACAAGGGTTTCAAATTCGCTCAGATACCGTTCCATACACCCAATATGTAATAAACAAGGCCTACTCCTTGTTCAGTGAACTGGACTCAACACCCCCTATTCACCGCACAAGAATATATCTGACTAGTAATAATCGTAAAACCTATGTATTGATATCTCTCTGGAAGTGAGTCAAGTGGGTGTAAAGCCGCATAAACACAGCCGTGAAAAGCAGCTAAACCCCATTATAAAAATAAATTACTTTTAAAAACCCGTAAAACAAAGACAGTGAAAGAGAGAGAAATTCTTACAAAATTCGTTCAGGGGCTGTGATGCAACCTGGATTGACCATATCTAGACCCACAGCTGGATGAGACATAAGGGTGGACACTCTTGGGGCTGAGAGGTTGGGTGAGGTTGGGTGAGCAAATGCAGACCCTTTAAAGTAATACTGCGTGGTACCCATCCCATGGGTCCCAAATCTCCAGGTTCAAGGGCATCTTCCTACATCGAAAACATGCATGAGAAACTCAGAAGATGGTACACCGTGTGATTTTGAAAGGTTTCTAAAACACACCCCATTTCTCATCTCCTTGTGCTCGGGTTCGCCTTTCCAGCTACTTTACGAGCAATCAACTTACTTGGAGAATCAGCACATTTAACCTCCTGTTCCCTACAGGTTGCAATTTGTCCTGAGGATGAACGGGAAGAGGGGCAACCAATGAGAGACTAGATCTAGGTGTTGGGACAGGCACAGGTCACTCTATTTTCCCATCAGGAAGAAGAATTAATCACAGGCTCAGCCTGCCGCCCAGAAGCACAATAGGGCCTGAGGCAATCCCGCGCTTTTGCGGCCAGCTCCCAAAAAAGCGAGTTGAAAAATGGAGCTCAGGGACACTGCAATTCACAAACCCGCAGAGTTATAAGTGATAACTCTCATCCACAAATATATTGAGGGAAGTCAACGAAGAGGATTTGAAAGCAAGGCAGAATTGCACGAAACAGATTTCAGGAGGTAGATTCGAATCGCCTTTAAGGCACATGAAAAGCGGCAAAACGTCGACAATGATGCCCTTGGCCAAAAAGGGCGTATGCGTTTTTTCCTGAATATATTCAGGAAAAAACGCATACGCCCTTTTTGGCCAACCAAGCAACCTGGAAAGGCAAATCAGCGCTACAAAGAAGTCTCGCTTCCCATGGGTCAAAAGGGCCATGCTGCAAAAAGTGTCAAAACCAGAAATGCAGGACAGGCCATGGAGAAATGGCAGCCTTGCTACGCTGATGGGCGGGATGTAAGTTGCCAACAGCCACTCTGGAGAAGTGTACGGTGTGTCCAGAAACATCGAAAAAACACAGCTTAGTGAGCATAGGGCACGTCCACTCATGGGCGTATAAATTGGGAAAACTAAAAATCAGCAAGACACAGGCACCCCAAAGTTTAGGGCTGCTCTGTTGACAAGAACCTCCACTTCATGACACCTTAAATATCCCAGGAAAGAGAAAAATGGATAAAAAATTTGTGGTCCTTATGTACAATGGAATATCACTCAGACATGAAATCAATGTCATAAGGCTAGTAGAAGCAAGATGAGTGGACTTAGGTACGACGATTCTAAGTGAAATAAGTCACACAGAAAAACACACTTATCATAAGCTATCACTTATAGAGGGAATGTAAAAACCGCTACACTTGAACTGAATTACAAGACAGAACAGAGTCACACGTTTAGAAAACACACTATGGCTGCTTAACGGGAAAGGTGAGGTGGGGTGATGCATAAAACAAGGGGTCCAAATTTGCTCAGATACCGTTCCATACACCCAATATGTAATAGACAAGACCTACTCCTTGCTCCGTAAACTGGACTCAACACCCCCTATTCACCGCACAAGAATATATGTGACTAGTAACAATCTTAAAACCTATGTATTGATATCTGTCTGGAAGTGAGTCAAGTGGGTGTAAAGCCGCATAAACACAGCCGTGAAAAGCAGCTAAACCCCATTATAAAAATAAATTACTTTTAAAAACCCGTAAAACAAAGACAGTGAAAGAGAGAGAAATTCTTACAAAATTCGTTCAGGGGCTGTGATGCCACCTGGATTGACCATATCTAGACCCACAGCTGGATGAGACAGAAGGGTGGACACTCTTGGGGCTGAGAGGTTGGGTGAGGTTGGGTGAGCAAACGCAGACCCTTTAAAGTAATACTGCATGGTACCCATCCCATGGGTCCCAAATCTCCAGGTTCAAGGGCATCTTCCTACATCGAAAACTTGCATGAGGAACCCAGAAGAAGGTACACCGTGTGATTTTGAAAGGTTTCTAAAACGCACCTCATTTCTCATCTCCTTGTGCTCGGGTTCGCCATTCCAGCTTCTTCACTAGCAATCTCCCTACTTGGAGAATCAGCACCTTTAACCTCCTGTTCTGTACAGGTTGCAATTTGTCCTGAGGATGAACGGGAAGAGGGGAAACCAATGAGAGAATAGATCTAGGTGTTGGGACAGGCACAGGTCACTCTATTTTCCCATCAGGAAGAAGAATTAACCACAGGCTCAGCCTGCTGCCAGGAACCAGAATAGGGCCTGAGGCAATCCCGTGCTTTTGCGGCCAGCTCTCAAAAAAGACAGTTGAAAAATGGAGCTCAGGGACACTGCAATTCACAAACCCGCAGAGTTATAAGTGATAACTCTCATCCACAGATATATTGAGGGAAGTCAACGAAGAGGATTTGAAAGCAAGGCAGAATTGCAGGAAACAGATTTCAGGAGGTAGATTCGAATCGCCTGTAAAGCACATGAAAAGCGGCAAAACGTCGACAATGATACCCTTGGCCAAAAAGGGCGTATGCGTTTTTTCCTGAATATATTCAGGAAAAAAGGCATACGCCCTTTTTGGCCAACCAAGCAACCTGGAAAGGCAAATCAGCGCTACAAAGAAGTCTCGCTTCCCATGGGTCAAAAGGGCCATGCTGCAAACAGTGTCAAAACCAGAAATGCAGGACAGGCCATGGAGAAATGGCAGCCTTGCTACGCTGATGGGCGGGATGTAAGTTGCCAACAGCCACTCTGGAGAAGTGTACGGTGTGTCCAGAAACATCGAAAAAACACAGCTTAGTGAGCATAGGGCACGTCCACTCATGGGCGTATAAATTGGGAAAACTAAAAATCAGCAAGACACAGGCACCCCAAAGTTTAGGGCTGCTCTGTTGACAAGAACCTCCACTTCATGACACCTTAAATATCCCAGGAAAGAGAAAAATGGATAAAAAATTTGTGGTCCTTATGTACAATGGAATATCACTCAGACATGAAATCAATGTCATAAGGCTAGTAGAAGCAAGATGAGTGGACTTAGGTACGACGATTCTAAGTGAAATAAGTCACACAGAAAAACACACTTATCATAAGCTATCACTTATAGAGGGAATGTAAAAACCGCTACACTTGAACTGAATTACAAGACAGAACAGAGTCACACGTTTAGAAAACACACTATGGCTGCTTAACGGGAAAGGTGAGGTGGGGTGATGCATAAAACAAGGGGTCCAAATTTGCTCAGATACCGTTCCATACACCCAATATGTAATAGACAAGACCTACTCCTTGCTCCGTAAACTGGACTCAACACCCCCTATTCACCGCACAAGAATATATGTGACTAGTAACAATCTTAAAACCTATGTATTGATATCTGTCTGGAAATGAGTCAAGTGGGTGTAAAGCCGCATAAACACAGCCGTGAAAAGCAGCTAAACCCCATTATAAAAATAAATTACTTTTAAAAACCCGTAAAACAAAGACAGTGAAAGAGAGAGAAATTCTTACAAAATTCGTTCAGGGGCTGTGATGCCACCTGGATTGACCATATCTAGACCCACAGCTGGATGAGACATAAGGGTGGACACTCTTGGGGCTGAGAGGTTGGGTAAGCAAACGCAGACCCTTTAAAGTAAAACTGCGTGATACCCATCCCATGGGTCCCAAATCTCCAGGTTCAAGGGCATCTTCCTACATCGAAAACATGCATGAGAAACTCAGAAGATGGTACACCGTGTGATTTTGAAAGGTTTCTAAAACACACCCCATTTCTCATCTCCTTGTTCTCGGGTTCGGCTTTCCAGCTACTTTACTAGCAATCAACTTACTTGGAGAATCAGCACCTTTAACCTCCTGTTCCCTACAGGTTGCAATTTGTCCTGAGGATGAACGGGAAGAGGGGCAACCAATGAGAGACTAGATCTAGGTGTTGGGACAGGCACAGGTCACTCTATTTTCCCATCAGGAAGAAGAATTAATCACAGGCTCAGCCTGCCACCCAGAAGCACAATAGGGCCTGAGGCAATCCCGCGCTTTTGCGGCCAGCTCCCAAAAAAGCGAGTTGAAAAATGGAGCTCAGGGACACTGCAATTCACAAACCCGCAGAGTTATAAATGATAACTCTCATCCACAGATATATTGAGGGAAGGCAACGAAGAGGATTTGAAAGCAAGGCAGAATTGCAGGAAACAGATTTCAGGAGGTAGATTCGAATCGCCTGTAAAGCACATGAAAAGCGGCAAAACGTCGACAATGATACCCTTGGCCAAAAAGGGCGTATGCGTTTTTTCCTGAATATATTCAGGAAAAAACGCATACGCCCTTTTTGGCCAACCAAGCAACCTGGAAAGGCAAATCAGCGCTACAAAGAAGTCTCGCTTCCCATGGGTCAAAAGGGCCATGCTGCAAAAAGTGTCAAAACCAGAAATGCAGGACAGGCCATGGAGAAATGGCAGCCTTGCTACGCTGATGGGCGGGATGTAAGTTGCCAACAGCCACTCTGGAGAATTGTACGGTGTGTCCTGAAACATCGAAAAAACACAGCTTAGTGAGCATAGGGCACGTCCACTCATGGGCGTATAAATTGGGAAAACTAAAAATCAGCAAGACAAAGGCACCCCAAAGTTTAGGGCTGCTCTGTTGACAAGAACCTCCACTTCATGACACCTTAAATATCCCAGGAAAGAGAAACATGGATAAAGAAGTTGTGGTCCTTATGTACAATGGAATATCACTCAGACATGAAAACAATGTCATAAGGCTAGTAGAAGCAAGATGAGTGGACTTAGGTACGACGATTCTAAGTGAAATATGTCACACAGAAAAAGACACTTATCATAAGCTATCACTTAAAGAGGGAATGTAAAAACCGCTACACTTGAACTGAATTACAGAACAGAACAGAATCACACGTTTAGAAAACACACTATGGCTGCTTAACGGGAAAGGTGAGGTGGGGTGATGCATAAAACAAGGGGTTCAAATTCGCTCAGATACCGTTCCATACACCCAATATGTAATAGACAAGACCTACTCCTTGCTCAGTGAACTGGACTCAACACCCCCTATTCACCGCACAAGAATATATGTGACTAGTAACAATCTTAAAACCTATGTATTGATATCTGTCTGGAAGTGAGTGAAGTGGGTGTAAAGCCGCATAAACACAGCCGTGAAAAGCAGCTAAACCCCATTATAAAAATAAATTACTTTTAAAAACCCGTAAAAAAAGACAGTGAAAGAGAGAGTAATTCTTACAAAATTCGTTCAGGGGCTGTGATGCAACCTGGATTGACCATATCTAGACCCACAGCTGGATGAGACAGAAGGGTGGACACTCTTGGGGCTGAGAGGTTGGGTGAGGTTGGGTGAGCAAACGCAGACCCTTTAAAGTAATACTGCATGGTACCCATCCCATGGGTCCCAAATCTCCAGGTTCAAGGGCACCTTCCTACATCGAAAACTTGCATGAGGTACCCAGAAGAAGGTACACCGTGTGATTTTGAAAGGTTTCTAAAACGCACCTCATTTCTCATCTCCTTGTGCTCGGGTTCGCCATTCCAGCTTCTTCACTAGCAATCTCCCTACTTGGAGAATCAGCACCTTTAACCTCCTGTTCTGTACAGGTTGCAATTTGTCCTGAGGATGAACGGGAAGAGGGGAAACCAATGAGAGAATAGATCTAGGTGTTGGGACAGGCACAGGTCACTCTATTTTCCCATCAGGAAGAACAATTAACCACAGGCTCAGCCTGCCGCCGGGAACCAGAATAGGGCCTGAGGCAATCCCGTGCTTTTGCGGCCAGCTCCCAAACAAGACAGTTGAAAAATGGAGCTCAGGGGGACTGCCATTCACAAACCTGCTGAGTTATAAATGATAACTCTCGTCCACAAATATATTGAGGGAAGGCAACAAAGAGGATTTGAAAGCAAGGCAGAATTGCAGGAAACAGGTTTCAGGAGGTAGATTCGAATCGCCTTTAAAGCACATGAAAAGCGGCAAAACGTCGACAATGATGCCCTTGGCCAAAAAGGGCGTATGCGTTTTTTCCTGAATATATTCAGGAAAAAACGCATACGCCCTTTTTGGCCAACCAAGCAACCTGTAAAGGCAAATCAGTGCTACAAAGAAGTCTCGCTTCCCATCGGTCAAAAGGGTCATGCTGCAAAAAGTGTCAAAACCAGAAATGCAGGACAGGCCATGGAAAAATGGCAGCCTTGCTACGCTGATGGGCGGGATGTTAATTGCCAACAGCCACTCTGGAGAAGTGTACGGTGTGTCCTGAAACATCGAAATAACACAGCTTAGGGAGCATAGGGCACGTCCACTCATGGGCGTATAAATTGGGAAAACTAAAAATCAGCAAGACACAGGCACCCCAAAGTTTAGGGCTGCTCTGTTGACAAGAACCTCCACTTCATGACACCTTAAATATCCCAGGAAAGAGAAAAATGAATAAAGAAGTTGTGGTCCTTATATACAATGCAATATCACTCAGACATGAAATCAATGTCATAAGGCTAGTAGAAGCAAGATGAGTGGACTTAGGTACGACGATTCTAAGTGAAATAAGTCACACAGAAAAAGACACTTATCATAAGCTATCACTTATAGAGGGAATGTAAAAACCGCTACACTTGAACTGAATTACAGAACAGAACAGAATCACACGTTTAGAAAACACACTATGGTTGCTTAACGGGAAAGGTGAGGTGGGGTGATGCATAAATCAAGGGTTTCAAATTCGCTCAGATACCGTTCCATACACCCAATATGTAATAGACAAGACCTACTCCTTGCTCAGTGAACTGGACTCAACACCCCCTATTCACCGCACAAGAATATATGTGACTAGTAACAATCTTAAAACCTATGTATTGATATCTGTCTGGAAGTGAGTCAAGTGGGTGTAAAGCCGCATAAACACAGCCGTGAAAAGCAGCTAAACCCCATTATAAAAATAAATTACTTTTAAAAACCCGTAAAACAAAGACAGTGAAAGAGAAAGAATTTCTTACAAAATTCGTTCAGAGGCTGTGATGCAACCTGGATTGACCATATCTACACGCACAGCTGGATGAGACATAAGGGTGGACACTCTTGGGGCTGAAAGGTTGGGTTAGGTTGGGTGAGCAAACGCAGACCCTTTAAAGTAATACTGCGTGGTACCCATCCCATGGGTCCCAAGTCTCCAGGTTCAAGGGCATTTTCCTACATCGAAAACATGCATGAGAAACTCAGAAGATGGTACACCGTGTGATTTTGAAAGGTTTCTAAAACGCACCTCATTTCTCATCTCCTTGTGCTCGGGTTCGCCATTCCATCTACTTTACTAGCAATCTCCCTACTTGGAGAATCAGCACCTTTAACCTCCTGTTCCCTACAGGTTGCAATTTGTCCTGAGGATGAACGGGAAGAGGGGCAACCAATGAGAGACTAGATCTAGCTGTTGGGACAGGCACAGGTCACTCTATTTTCCCATCAGGAAGAAGAATTAACCACAGGCTCAGCCTGCTGCCAGGAACCAGAATAGGGCCTGAGGCAATCCCGTGCTTTTGCGGCCAGCTCTCAAAAAAGACAGTTGAAAAACGGAGCTCAGGGACACTGCAATTCACAAACCCGCAGAGTTATAAGTGATAACTCTCATCCAGAGATATATTGACGGAAGTCAACGAAGAGGATTTGAAAGCAAGGCAGAATTGCAGGAAACAGATTTCAGGAGGTAGATTCGAATCGCCTTTAAGGCACATGAAAAGCGGCAAAACGTCGACAATGATGCCCTTAGCCAAAAAGGGCGTATGCGTTTTTTCCTGAATATATTCAGGAAAAAACGCATACGCCCTTTTTGGCCAACCAAGCAACCTGGAAAGGCAAATCAGCGCTAAAAAGAAGTCTCGCTTCTCATGGGTCAAAAGGGCCATGTTGCAAAAAGTGTCAAAACCAGAAATGCAGGACAGGCCATGGAGAAATGGCAGCCTTGCTACGCTGATGGGCGGGATGTAAATTGCCAACAGCCACTCTGGAGAAATGTACGGTGTGTCCTGAAACATCGAAAAAACACAGCTTAGTGAACATAGGGCACGTCCACTCATGGGCGTATAAATTGGGAAAACTAAAAATCAGCAAGACACAGGCACCCCAAAGTTTGGGGCTGCTCTGTTGACAAGAACCTCCACTTCATGACACCTTAAATATCCCAGGAAAGAGAAAAATGGATAAAAAAGTTGTGGTCCTTATGTACAATGGAATATCACTCAGACATGAAATCAATGTCATAAGGCTAGTAGAAGCAAGATGAGTGGACTTAGGTACGACGATTCTAAGTGAAATAAGTCACACAGAAAAAGACACTTATCATAAGCTATCACTTATAGAGGGAATGTAAAAACCGCTACACTTGAACTGAATTACAGAACAGAACAGAATCACACGTTTAGAAAACACACTATGGCTGCTTAACGGGAAAGGTGAGGTGGGGTGATGCATAAAACAAGGGGTTCAAATTTGCTCAGATACCGTTCCATACACCCAATATGTAATAGACAAGACCTACTCCTTGCTCCGTGTACTGGACTCAACACCCCCTATTCACCGCACAAGAATATATGTGACTAGTAACAATCTTAAAACCTATGTATTGATATCTGTCTGGAAGTGAGTCAAGTGGGTGTAAATCCGCAAAAACACAGCCGTGAAAAGCAGCTAAACCCCATTATAAAAATAAATTACCTTTAAAAACCCGTAAAACAAAGACAGTGAAAGAGAGAGAAATTCTTACAAAATTCGTTCAGAGGCTGTGATGCAACCTGGATTGACCATATCTACACGCACAGCTGGATGAGACATAAGGGTGGACACTCTTGGGGCTGAAAGGTTGGGTTAGGTTGGGTGAGCAAATGCAGACCCTTTAAAGTAATACTGCGTGGTACCCATCCCATGGGTCCCAAGTCTCCAGGTTCAAGGGCATCTTCCTACATCGAAAACATGCATGAGAAACTCAGAAGATGGTACACCGTGTGATTTTTAAAGGTTTCTAAAACGCACCTCATTTCTCATCTCCTTGTGCTCGGTTTCGCCATTCCAGCTACTTTACTAGCAATCAAGCTACTTGGAGAATCAGCACCTTTAACCTCCTGTTCCCTACAGGTTACAATTTGTCCTGAGGATGAACGGGAAGAGGGGGAACCAATGAGAGACTAGATCTAGCTGTTGGGACAGGCACAGGTCACTCTATTTTCCCATCAGGAAGAAGAATTAACCACAGGCTCAGCCTGCCGCCCAGAAGCAGAATAGGGCCTGAGGCAATCCCGCGCTTTTGCGGCCAGCTCCCAAAAAAGCGAGTTGAAAAATGGAGCTCAGGGACACTGCAATTCACAAACCCGCAGAGTTATAAGTGATAACTCTCATCCACAGATATATTGAGGGAAGGCAACAAAGAGGATTTGAAAGCAAGGCAGAATTGCAGGAAACAGGTTTCAGGAGGTAGATTCGAATCGCATTTAAAGCACATGAAAAGCGGCAAAACGTCGACAATGATGCCCTTGGCCAAAAAGGGCGTATGCGTTTTTTCCTGAATATATTCAGGAAAAAACGCATACGCCCTTTTTGGCCAACCAAGCAACCTGGAAAGGCAAATCAGTGCTACAAAGAAGTCTCGCTTCCCATCGGTCAAAAGGGTCATGCTGCAAAAAGTGTCAAAACCAGAAATGCAGGACAGGCCATGGAGAAATGGCAGCCTTGCTACGCTGATGGGCGGGATGTTAATTGCCAACAGCCACTCTGGAGAAGTGTACGGTGTGTCCTGAAACATCGAAAAAAGGCAGCTTAGGGAGCATAGGGCACGTCCACTCATGGGCGTATAAATTGGGAAAACTAAAAATCAGCAAGACACAGGCACCCCAAAGTTTAGGGCTGCTCTGTTGACAAGAACCTCCACTTCATGACACCTTAAATATCCCAGGAAAGAGAAAAATGGATAAAGAAGTTGTGGTCCTTATGTACAATGCAATATCACTCAGACATGAAATCAATGTCATAAGGCTAGTAGAAGCAAGATGAGTGGACTTAGGTACGACGATTCTAAGTGAAATAAGTCACACAGAAAAAGACACTTATCATAAGCTATCACTTATAGAGGGAATGTAAAAACCGCTACACTTGAACTGAATTACAAAGGGAACAGAGTCACACGTTTAGAAAACACACTATGGCTGCTTAACGGGAAAGGTGAGGTGGGGTGATGCATAAAACAAGGGTTTCAAATTCGCTCAGATACCGTTCCATACACCCAATATGTAATAGACAAGACCTACTCCTTGCTCAGTGAACTGGACTCAACACCCCCTATTCACCGCACAAGAATATATGTGACTAGTAAGAATCTTAAAACCTATGTATTGATATCTGTCTGGAAGTGATTCAAGTGGGTGTAAAGCCGCATAAACACAGCCGTGAAAAGCAGCTAAACCCCATTATAAAACTAAATTACTTTTAAAAATCCGTAAAACAAAGACAGTGAAAGAGAGAGAAATTCTTACAAAATTCGTTCAGAGGCTGTGATGCAACCTGGATTGACCATATCTACACGCACAGCTGGATGAGACATAAGGGTGGACACTCTTGGGGCTGAAAGGTTGGGTTAGGTTGGGTGAGCAAATGCAGACCCTTTAAAGTAATACTGGGTGGTACCCATCCCATGGGTCCCAAGTCTCCAGGTTCAAGGGCATCTTCCTACATCGAAAACATGCATGAGAAACTCAGAAGATGGTACACCGTGTGATTTTGAAAGGTTTCTAAAACGCACCTCATTTCTCATCTCCTTGTGCTCGGTTTCGCCATTCCAGCTACTTTACTAGCAATCTCCCTACTTGGAGAATCAGCACCTTTAACCTCCTGTTCCCTACAGGTTACAATTTGTCCTGAGGATGAACGGGAAGAGGGGGAACCAATGAGAGACTAGATCTAGCTGTTGGGACAGGCACAGGTAACTCTATTTTCCCATCAGGATGAAGAATTATCCACAGGCTCAGTCTGCCGCCCAGAAGCAGAATAGGGCCTGAGGCAATCCCGCGCTTTTGCGGCCAGCTCCCAAAAAAGCGAGTTGAAAAATGGAGCTCAGGGACACTGCAATTCACAAACCCGCAGAGTTATAAGTGATAACTCTCATCCACAGATATATTGAGGGAAGGCAACGAAGAGGATTTGAAAGCAAGGCAGAATTGCAGGAAACAGATTTCAGGAGGTAGATTCGAATCGCCTGTAAAGCACATGAAAAGCGGCAAAACGTCGACAATGATGCCCTTGGCCAAAAAGGGCGTATGCGTTTTTTCCTGAATATATTCAGGAAAAAACGCATACGCCCTTTTTGGCCAACCAAGCAACCTGGAAAGGCAAATCAGCGCTACAAAGAAGTCTCGCTTCCCATCGGTCAAAAGTGCCATGCTGCAAAAAGTGTCAAAACCAGAAATGCAGGACAGGCCATGGAGAAATGGCAGCCTTGCTACGCTGATGGGCGGGATGTAAGTTGCCAACAGCCACTCTGGAGAAGTGTACAGTGTGTCCTGAAACATCGAAAAAACACAGCTTAGGGAGCATAGGGCACGTCCACTCATGGGCGTATAAATTGGGAAAACTAAAAATCAGCAAGACACAGGCACCCCAAAGTTTGGGGCTGCTCTGTTGACAAGAACCTCCACTTCATGACACCTTAAATATCCCAGGAAAGAGAAAAATGGATAAAAAAGTTGTGGTCCTTATGTACAATGGAATATCACTCAGACATGAAATCAATGTCATAAGGCTAGTAGAAGCAAGATGAGTGGACTTAGGTACGACGATTCTAAGTGAAATAAGTCACACAGAAAAAGACACTTATCATAAGCTATCACTTATAGAGGGAATGTAAAAACCGCTACACTTGAACTGAATTACAGAACAGAACAGAATCACACGTTTAGAAAACACACTATGGCTGCTTAACGGGAAAGGTGAGGTGGGGTGATGCATAAAACAAGGGGTTCAAATTTGCTCAGATACCGTTCCATACACCCAATATGTAATAGACAAGACCTACTCCTTGCTCCGTGAACTGGACTCAACACCCCCTATTCACCGCACAAGAATATATGTGACTAGTAACAATCTTAAAACCTATGTATTGATATCTGTCTGGAAGTGAGTCAAGTGGGTGTAAATCCGCAAAAACACAGCCGTGAAAAGCAGCTAAACCCCATTATAAAAATAAATTACCTTTAAAAACCCGTAAAACAAAGACAGTGAAAGAGAGAGAAATTCTTACAAAATTCGTTCAGAGGCTGTGATGCAACCTGGATTGACCATATCTACACGCACAGCTGGATGAGACATAAGGGTGGACACTCTTGGGGCTGAAAGGTTGGGTTAGGTTGGGTGAGCAAATGCAGACCCTTTAAAGTAATACTGCGTGGTACCCATCCCATGGGTCCCAAGTCTCCAGGTTCAAGGGCATCTTCCTACATCGAAAACATGCATGAGAAACTCAGAAGATGGTACACCGTGTGATTTTTAAAGGTTTCTAAAACGCACCTCATTTCTCATCTCCTTGTGCTCGGTTTCGCCATTCCAGCTACTTTACTAGCAATCAAGCTACTTGGAGAATCAGCACCTTTAACCTCCTGTTCCCTACAGGTTACAATTTGTCCTGAGGATGAACGGGAAGAGGGGGAACCAATGAGAGACTAGATCTAGCTGTTGGGACAGGCACAGGTCACTCTATTTTCCCATCAGGAAGAAGAATTAACCACAGGCTCAGCCTGGTGCCAGGAACCAGAATAGGGCCTGAGGCAATCCCGTGCTTTTGCGGCCAGCTCCCAAAAAAGCGAGTTGAAAAATGGAGCTCAGGGACACTGCAATTCACAAACCCGCAGAGTTATAAGTGATAACTCTCATCCACAGATATATTGAGGGAAGGCAACAAAGAGGATTTGAAAGCAAGGCAGAATTGCAGGAAACAGGTTTCAGGAGGTAGATTCGAATCGCATTTAAAGCACATGAAAAGCGGCAAAACGTCGACAATGATGCCCTTGGCCAAAAAGGGCGTATGCGTTTTTTCCTGAATATATTCAGGAAAAAACGCATACGCCCTTTTTGGCCAACCAAGCAACCTGGAAAGGCAAATCAGTGCTACAAAGAAGTCTCGCTTCCCATCGGTCAAAAGGGTCATGCTGCAAAAAGTGTCAAAACCAGAAATGCAGGACAGGCCATGGAGAAATGGCAGCCTTGCTACGCTGATGGGCGGGATGTTAATTGCCAACAGCCACTCTGGAGAAGTGTACGGTGTGTCCTGAAACATCGAAAAAAGGCAGCTTAGGGAGCATAGGGCACGTCCACTCATGGGCGTATAAATTGGGAAAACTAAAAATCAGCAAGACACAGGCACCCCAAAGTTTAGGGCTGCTCTGTTGACAAGAACCTCCACTTCATGACACCTTAAATATCCCAGGAAAGAGAAAAATGGATAAAGAAGTTGTGGTCCTTATGTACAATGCAATATCACTCAGACATGAAATCAATGTCATAAGGCTAGTAGAAGCAAGATGAGTGGACTTAGGTACGACGATTCTAAGTGAAATAAGTCACACAGAAAAAGACACTTATCATAAGCTATCACTTATAGAGGGAATGTAAAAACCGCTACACTTGAACTGAATTACAAAGGGAACAGAGTCACACGTTTAGAAAACACACTATGGCTGCTTAACGGGAAAGGTGAGGTGGGGTGATGCATAAAACAAGGGTTTCAAATTCGCTCAGATACCGTTCCATACACCCAATATGTAATAGACAAGACCTACTCCTTGCTCAGTGAACTGGACTCAACACCCCCTATTCACCGCACAAGAATATATGTGACTAGTAAGAATCTTAAAACCTATGTATTGATATCTGTCTGGAAGTGATTCAAGTGGGTGTAAAGCCGCATAAACACAGCCGTGAAAAGCAGCTAAACCCCATTATAAAACTAAATTACTTTTAAAAATCCGTAAAACAAAGACAGTGAAAGAGAGAGAAATTCTTACAAAATTCGTTCAGAGGCTGTGATGCAACCTGGATTGACCATATCTACACGCACAGCTGGATGAGACATAAGGGTGGACACTCTTGGGGCTGAAAGGTTGGGTTAGGTTGGGTGAGCAAATGCAGACCCTTTAAAGTAATACTGGGTGGTACCCATCCCATGGGTCCCAAGTCTCCAGGTTCAAGGGCATCTTCCTACATCGAAAACATGCATGAGAAACTCAGAAGATGGTACACCGTGTGATTTTGAAAGGTTTCTAAAACGCACCTCATTTCTCATCTCCTTGTGCTCGGTTTCGCCATTCCAGCTACTTTACTAGCAATCTCCCTACTTGGAGAATCAGCACCTTTAACCTCCTGTTCCCTACAGGTTACAATTTGTCCTGAGGATGAACGGGAAGAGGGGGAACCAATGAGAGACTAGATCTAGCTGTTGGGACAGGCACAGGTAACTCTATTTTCCCATCAGGATGAAGAATTATCCACAGGCTCAGTCTGCCGCCCAGAAGCAGAATAGGGCCTGAGGCAATCCCGCGCTTTTGCGGCCAGCTCCCAAAAAAGCGAGTTGAAAAATGGAGCTCAGGGACACTGCAATTCACAAACCCGCAGAGTTATAAGTGATAACTCTCATCCACAGATATATTGAGGGAAGGCAACGAAGAGGATTTGAAAGCAAGGCAGAATTGCAGGAAACAGATTTCAGGAGGTAGATTCGAATCGCCTGTAAAGCACATGAAAAGCGGCAAAACGTCGACAATGATGCCCTTGGCCAAAAAGGGCGTATGCGTTTTTTCCTGAATATATTCAGGAAAAAACGCATACGCCCTTTTTGGCCAACCAAGCAACCTGGAAAGGCAAATCAGCGCTACAAAGAAGTCTCGCTTCCCATCGGTCAAAAGTGCCATGCTGCAAAAAGTGTCAAAACCAGAAATGCAGGACAGGCCATGGAGAAATGGCAGCCTTGCTACGCTGATGGGCGGGATGTAAGTTGCCAACAGCCACTCTGGAGAAGTGTACAGTGTGTCCTGAAACATCGAAAAAACACAGCTTAGGGAGCATAGGGCACGTCCACTCATGGGCGTATAAATTGGGAAAACTAAAAATCAGCAAGACACAGGCACCCCAAAGTTTGGGGCTGCTCTGTTGACAAGAACCTCCACTTCATGACACCTTAAATATCCCAGGAAAGAGAAAAATGGATAAAAAAGTTGTGGTCCTTATGTACAATGGAATATCACTCAGACATGAAATCAATGTCATAAGGCTAGTAGAAGCAAGATGAGTGGACTTAGGTACGACGATTCTAAGTGAAATAAGTCACACAGAAAAAGACACTTATCATAAGCTATCACTTATAGAGGGAATGTAAAAACCGCTACACTTGAACTGAATTACAAAACAGAACAGAGTCACACGTTTAGAAAACACACTATGGCTGCTTAACGGGAAAGGTGAGGTGGAGTGATGCATAAAACAAGGGGTTCAAATTCGCTCAGATACCGTTCCATACACCCAATATGTAATAGACAAGACCTACTCCTTGCTAAGTGAACTGGACTCAACACCCCCTATTCACCGCACAAGAATATATATGACTAGTAAAAATCTTAAAACCTATGTATTGATATCTGTCTGGAAGTGAGTCAAGTGGGTGTAAAGCCGCATAAACACAGCCGTGAAAAGCATCTAACCCCATTATAAAAATAAATTACTTTTAAAAACCCGTAAAACAAAGACAGTGAAAGAAAGAGAAATTCTTACAAAATTCGTTCAGGGGCTGAGATGCAACCTGGATTGACCATATCTAGTCCCACAGCTGGATGAGACATAAGGGTGGACACTCTTGGGGCTGAGAGGTTGGGTGAGCAAACGCAGACCCTTTAAAGTAATACTGCGTGGTACACATCCCATGGGTCCCAAATCTCCAGGTTCAAGGGCATCTTCCTACATCGAAAACATGCATGAGAAACTCAGAAGATGGTACACCGTGTGATTTTGAAAGGTTTCTAAAACACACCCCATTTCTCATCTCCTTGTGCTCGGGTTCGCCTTTCCAGCGACTTTACTAGCAATCAACTTACTTGGAGAATCAGCACCTTTAACCTCCTGTTCCCTACAGGTTGCAATTTGTCCTGAGGATGAACGGGAAGAGGGGCAACCAATGAGAGACTAGATCTAGGTGTTGGGACAGGCACAGGTCACTCTATTTTCCCATCAGGAAGAAGAATTAACCACAGGCTCAGCCTGCCGCCGGGAACCAGAATAGGGCCTGAGGAAATCCCGTGCTTTTGCGGCCAGCTCCCAAACAAGACAGTTGAATAATGGAGCTCAGGGGCACTGCCATTCACAAACCTGCTGAGTTATAAATGATAACTCTCGTCCACAAATATATTGAGGGAAGGCAACGAAGAGGATTTGAAAGCAAGGCAGAATTGCAGGAAACAGGTTTCAGGAGGTAGATTCGAATCGCCTTTAAAGCACATGAAAAGCGGCAAAACGTCGACAATGATGCCCTTGGCCAAAAAGGGCGTATGCGTTTTTTCCTGAATATATTCAGGAAAAAACGCATACGCCCTTTTTGGCCAACCAAGCAACCTGGAAAGGCAAATCAGTGCTACAAGAAGTCTCGCTTCCCATCGGTCAAAAGGGTCATGCTGCAAAAAGTGTCAAAACCAGAAATGCAGGACAGGCCATGGAGAAATGGCAGCCTTGCTACGCTGATGGGCGGGATGTTAATTGCCAACAGCCACTCTGGAGAAGTGTACGGTGTGTCCTGAAACATCGAAAAAACACAGCTTAGGGAGCATAGGGCACGTCCACTCATGGGCGTATAAATTGGGAAAACTAAAAATCAGCAAGACACAGGCACCCCAAAATTTAGGGCTGCTCTGTTGACAAGAACCTCCACTTCATGACAACTTAAATATACCAGGAAAGAGAAAAATGGATAAAGAAGTTGTGGTCCTTATGTACAATGGAATATCACTCAGACATGAAATCAATGTCATAAGGCTAGTAGAAGCAAGATGAGTGGACTTAGGTACGACGATTCTAAGTGAAATAAGTCACACAGAAAAAGACACTTATCATAAGCTATCACTTATAGAGGGAATGTAAAAACCGCTACACTTGAACTGAATTACAAAACAGAACAGAGTCACACGTTTAGAAAACACACTATGGCTGCTTAACTGGAAAGGTGAGGTGGGGTGATGCATAAATCAAGGGTTTCAAATTCGCTCAGATACCGTTCCATACACCCAATATGTAATAGACAAGACCTACTCCTTGCTCAGTGAACTGGACTCAACACCCCCTATTCACCGCACAAGAATATATGTGACTAGTAAGAATCTTAAAACCTATGTATTGATATCTGTCTGGAAGTGATTCAAGTGGGTGTAAAGCCGCATAAACACAGCCGTGAAAAGCAGCTAAACCCCATTATAAAACTAAATTACTTTTAAAAATCCGTAAAACAAAGACAGTGAAAGAGAGAGAAATTCTTACAAAATTCGTTCAGAGGCTGTGATGCAACCTGGATTGACCATATCTACACGCACAGCTGGATGAGACATAAGGGTGGACACTCTTGGGGCTGAAAGGTTGGGTTAGGTTGGGTGAGCAAATGCAGACCCTTTAAAGTAATACTGGGTGGTACCCATCCCATGGGTCCCAAGTCTCCAGGTTCAAGGGCATCTTCCTACATCGAAAACATGCATGAGAAACTCAGAAGATGGTACACCGTGTGATTTTGAAAGGTTTCTAAAACGCACCTCATTTCTCATCTCCTTGTGCTCGGTTTCGCCATTCCAGCTACTTTACTAGCAATCTCCCTACTTGGAGAATCAGCACCTTTAACCTCCTGTTCTGTACAGGTTGCAATTTGTCCTGAGGATGAACGGGAAGAGGGGCAACCAATGAGAGACTAGATCTAGCTGTTGGGACAGGCACAGGTCACTCTATTTTCCCATCAGGAAGAAGAATTAACCACAGGCTCAGCCTGGTGCCAGGAACCAGAATAGGGCCTGAGGCAATCCCGTGCTTTTGCGGCCAGCTCTCAAAAAAGACAGTTGAAAAATGGAGCTCAGGGACACTGCAATTCACAAACCCGCAGAGTTATAAGTGATAACTTTCATCCACAGATATATTGAGGGAAGTCAACGAAGAGGATTTGAAAGCAAGGGAGAATTGCAGGAAACAGATTTCAGGAGGTAGATTCGAATCGCATTTAAGGCACATGAAAAGCGGCAAAACGTCGACAATGATGCCCTTGGCCAAAAAGGGCGTATGCGTTTTTTCCTGAATATATTCAGGAAAAAACGCATACGCCCTTTTTGGCCAACCAAGCAACCTGGAAAGGCAAATCAGCGCTACAAAGAAGTCTCGCTTCCCATGGGTCAAAAGGGCCATGCTGCAAAAAGTGTCAAAACCAGAAATGCAGGACAGGCCATGGAGAAATGGCAGCCTTGCTACGCTGATGGGCGGGATGTAAATTGCCAACAGCCACTCTGCAGAAGTGTACGGTGTGTCCTGAAACATCGAAAAAACACAGCTTAGTGAGCATAGGGCACGTCCACTCATGGGCGTATAAATTGGGAAAACTAAAAATCAGCAAGACACAGGCACCCCAAAGTTTTGGGCTGCTCTGTTGACAAGAACCTCCACTTCATGACACCTTAAATATCCCAGGAAAGAGAAAAATGGATAAAAAAGTTGTGGTCCTTATGTACAATGGAATATCACTCAGACATGAAATCAATATCATAAGGCTAGTAGAGGCAAGATGAGTGGACTTAGGTATGACGATTCTAAGTGAAATAAGTCACACAGAAAAAGACACTTATCATAAGCTATCACTTATAGAGGGAATGTAAAAACCGCTACACTTGAACTGAATTACAAAACAGAACAGAGTCACACGTTTAGAAAACACACTATGGCTGCTTAACGGGAAAGGTGAGGTGGGGTGATGCATAAAACAAGGGGTTCAAATTCGCTCAGATACCGTTCCATACACCCAATATGTAATAGACAAGACCTACTCCTTGCTCCGTGAACTGGACTCAACAACCCCTATTCACCGCACAAGAATATATGTGACTAGTAACAATCTTAAAACCTATGTATTGATATCTGTCTGGAATTGAGTCAAGTGGGTGTTAATCCGCATAAACACAGCCGTGAAAAGCAGCTAAACCCCATTATAAAAATAAATTACTTTTAAAAACCCGTAAAACAAAGACAGTGAAAGAGAGAGAAATTCTTACAAAATTCGTTCAGGGGATGTGATGCCACCTGGATTGACCATATCTAGACCCACACCTGGATGAGACATAAGGGTGGACACTCTTGGGGCTGAGAGGTTGGGTGAGCAAACGCAGACCCTTTAAAGTAATACTGCGTGATACCCATCCCATGGGTCCCAAATCTCCAGGTTCAAGGGCATCTTCCTACATCGAAAAAATGCATGAGAAACTCAGAAGATGGTACACCGTGTGATTTTGAAAGGTTTCTAAAACACACCCCATTTCTCATCTCCTTGTGCTCGGGTTCGCCTTTCCAGCTACTTTACTAGCAATCAACTTACTTGGAGAATCAGCACCTTTAACCTCCTGTTCCCTACAGGTTGCAATTTGTCCTGAGGATGAACGGGAAGAGGGGCAACCAATGAGAGACTAGATCTAGGTGTTGGGACAGGCACAGGTCACTCTATTTTCCCATCAGGAAGAAGAATTAATCACAGGCTCAGCCTGCCGCCCAGAAGCACAATAGGGCCTGAGGCAATCCCGCGCTTTTGCGGCCAGCTCCCAAAAAAGCGAGTTGAAAAATGGAGCTCAGGGACACTGCAATTCACAAACCCGCAGAGTTATAAATGATAACTCTCATCCACAGATATATTGAGGGAAGGCAACGAAGAGGATTTGAAAGCAAGGCAGAATTGCAGGAAACAGATTTCAGGAGGTAGATTCGAATCGCCTGTAAAGCACATGAAAAGCGGCAAAACGTCGACAATGATGCCCTTGGCCAAGAAGGGCATATGCGTTTTTTTCCTGAATATATTCAGGAAAAAACGCATACGCCCTTTTTGGCCAACCAAGCAACCTGGAAAGGCAAATCAGCGCTACAAAGAAGTCTCGCTTCCCATCGGTCAAAAGGGCCATGCTGCAAAAAGTGTCAAAACCAGAAATGCAGGACAGGCCATGGAGAAATAGCAGCCTTGCTACGCTGATGAGCGGGATGTAAGTTGCCAACAGCCACTCTGGAGAAGTGTACGGTGTGTCCTGAAACATCGAAAAAACACAGCTTAGGGAGCATAGGGCACGTCCACTCATGGGCGTATAAATTGGGAAAACTAAAAATCAGCAAGACACAGGCACCCCAAAGTTTAGGGCTGCTCTGTTGACAAGAACCTCCACTTCATGACACCATAAATATCCCAGGAAAGAGAAAAATGGATAAAGAAGTTGTGGTCCTTATGTACAATGCAATATCACTCAGACATGAAATCAATGTCATAAGGCTAGTAGAAGCAAGATGAGTGGACTTAGGTACGACGATTCTAAGTGAAATAAGTCACACAGAAAAAGACACTTATCATAAGCTATCACTTATAGAGGGAATGTAAAAACCGCTACACTTGAACTGAATTACAGAACAGAACAGAATCACACGTTTAGAAAACACACTATGGCTGCTTAACGGGAAAGGTGAGGTGGGGTGATGCATAAAACAAGGGGTTCAAATTCGCTCAGATACCGTTCCATACACCCAATATGTAATAGACAAGACCTACTCCTTGCTCAGTGAACTGGACTCAACACGCCCTATTCACCGCACAAGAATATATGTGACTAGTAACAATCTTAAAACCTATGTATTGATATCTGTCTGGAAGTGAGTCAAGTGGGTGTAAATCCGCATAAACACAGCCGTGAAAAGCAGCTAAACCCCATTATAAAAATAAATTACTTTTAAAAACCCGTAAAACAAAGACAGTGAAAGAGAGAGAAATTCTTACAAAATTCGTTCAGGGGCTGTGATGCAACCTGGATTGACCATATCTAGACCCACAGCTGGATGAGACATAAGGGTGGACACTCTTGGGGCTGAGAGGTTGGGTGAGGTTGGGTGAGCAAACGCAGACCCTTTAAAGTAATACTGCATGGTACCCATCCCATGGGTCCCAAATCTCCAGGTTCAAGGGCATCTTCCTACATCGAAAACTTGCATGAGGAACCCAGAAGAAGGTACACCGTGTGATTTTGAAAGGTTTCTAAAACGCACTTCATTTCTCATCTCCTTGTGCTCGGGTTCGCCATTCCAGCTACTTCACTAGCAATCTCCCTACTTGGAGAATCAGCACCTTTAACCTCCTGTTCTGTACAGGTTGCAATTTGTCCTGAGGATGAACGGGAAGAGGGGCAACCAATGAGAGACTAGATCTAGGTGTTGGGACAGGCACAGGTCACTCTAATTTCCCATTAGGAAAAAGAATTAACCGCAGGCTTAGCCTGCCGCCGGGAACCAGAATAGGGCCTGAGGCAATCCCGTGCTTTTGCGGCCAGCTCCCAAACAAGACAGTTGAAAAATGGAGCTCAGGGGCACTGCCATTCACAAACCTGCTGAGTTATAAATGATAACTCTCGTCCACAAATATATTGAGGGAAGGCAACAAAGAGGATTTGAAAGCAAGGCAGAATTGCAGGAAACAGGTTTCAGGAGGTAGATACGAATCGCCTTTAAAGCACATGAAAAGCGGCAAAACGTCGACAATGATGCCATTGGCCAAAAAGGGCGTATGCGTTTTTTCCTGAATATATTCAGGAAAAAACGCATACGCCCTTTTTGGCCAACCAAGCAACCTGGAAAGGCAAATCAGTGCTACAAAGAAGTCTCGCTTCCCATCGGTCAAAGGGTCATGCTGCAAAAAGTGTCAAAACCAGAAATGCAGGACAGGCCATGGAGAAATGGCAGCCTTGCTACGCTGATGGGCGGGATGTTAATTGCCAACAGCCACTCTGGAGAAGTGTACGGTGTGTCCTGAAACATCGAAAAAACACAGCTTAGGGAGCATAGGGCACGTCCACTCATGGGCGTATAAATTGGGAAAACTAAAAATCAGCAAGACACAGGCACCCCAAAGTTTAGGGCTGCTCTGTTGGCAAGAACCTCCACTTCATGACAACTTAAATATCCCAGGAAAGAGAAAAATGGATAAAGAAGTTGTGGTCCTTATGTACAATGGAATATCACTCAGACATGAAATCAATGTCATAAGGCTAGTAGAAGCAAGATGAGTGGACTTAGGTACGACGATTCTAAGTGAAATAAGTCACACAGAAAAAGACACTTATCATAAGCTATCACTTATAGAGGGAATGTAAAAACCGCTACACTTGAACTGAATTACAAAACAGAACAGAGTCACACGTTTAGAAAACACACTATGGCTGCTTAACGGGAAAGGTGAGGTGGGGTGATGCATAAAACAAGGGTTTCAAATTCGCTCAGATACCGTTCCATACACCCAATATGTAATAGACAAGACCTACTCCTTGCTCAGTGAACTGGACTCAACACCCCCTATTCACCGCACAAGAATATATGTGACTAGTAAGAATCTTAAAACCTATGTATTGATATCTGTCTGGAAGTGAGTCAAGTGGGTGTAAATCCGCATAAACACAGCCGTGAAAAGCAGCTAAACCCCATTATAAAAATAAATTACTTTTAAAAACCCGTAAAACAAAGACAGTGAAAGAGAGAGAAATTCTTACAAAATTCGTTCAGAGGCTGTGATGCAACCTGGATTGACCATATCTACACGCACAGCTGGATGAGACATAAGGGTGGACACTCTTGGGGCTGAAAGGTTGGGTTAGGTTGGGTGAGCAAATGCAGACCCTTCAAAGTAATACTGCGTGGTACCCATTCCATGGGTCCCAAGTCTCCAGGTTCAAGGGAATCTTCCTACATCGAAAACATGCATGAGAAACTCAGAAGATGGTACACCGTGTGATTTTGAAAGGTTTCTAAAACGCACCTCATTTCTCATCTCCTTGTGCTCGGGTTCGCCATTCCAGCTACTTTACTAGCAATCTCCCTACTTGGAGAATCAGCACCTTTAACCTCCTGTTCCCTACAGGTTGCAATTTGTCCTGAGGATGAACGGGAAGAGGGGCAACCAATGAGAGACTAGATCTAGCTGTTGGGACAGGCACAGGTCACTCTATTTTCCCATCAGGAAGAAGAATTAACCACAGGCTCAGCCTGCTGCCAGGAACCAAAATAGGGCCTGAGGCAATCCCGTGCTTTTGCGGCCAGCTCTCAAAAAAGACAGTTGAAAAATGGAGCTCAGGGACACTGCAATTCACAAACCCGCAGAGTTATAAGTGATAACTCTCATCCACAGATATATTGAGGGAAGGCAACGAAGAGGATTTGAAAGCAAGGCAGAATTGCAGGAAACAGATTTCAGGAGGTAGATTCGAATCGCCTGTAAAGCACATGAAAAGCGGCAAAACGTCGACAATGATGCCCTTGGCCAAAAAGGGCGTATGCGTTTTTTCCTGAATATATTCAGGAAAAAACGCATACGCCCTTTTTGGCCAACCAAGGAACCTGGAAAGGCAAATCAGCGCTACAAAGAAGTCTCGCTTCCCATCGGTCAAAAGGGCCATGCTGCAAAAAGTGTCAAAACCAGAAATGCAGGACAGGCCATGGAGAAATGGCAGCCTTGCTACGCTGATGGGCGGGATGTAAGTTGCCAACAGCCACTCTGGAGAAGTGTACGGTGTGTCCTGAAACATCGAAAAAACACAGCTTAGGGAGCATAGGGCACGTCCACTCATGGGCGTATAAATTGGGAAAACTAAAAATCAGCAAGACACAGGCACCCCAAAGTTTAGGGCTGCTCTGTTGACAAGAACCTCCACTTCATGACACCATAAATATCCCAGGAAAGAGAAAAATGGATAAAGAAGTTGTGGTCCTTATGTACAATGCAATATCACTCAGACATGAAATCAATGTCATAAGGCTAGTAGAAGCAAGATGAGTGGACTTAGGTACGACGATTCTAAGTGAAATAAGTCACACAGAAAAAGACACTTATCATAAGCTATCACTTATAGAGGGAATGTAAAAACCGCTACACTTGAACTGAATTACAGAACAGAACAGAATCACACGTTTAGAAAACACACTATGGCTGCTTAACGGGAAAGGTGAGGTGGGGTGATGCATAAAACAAGGGGTTCAAATTCGCTCAGATACCGTTCCATACACCCAATATGTAATAGACAAGACCTACTCCTTGCTCAGTGAACTGGACTCAACACGCCCTATTCACCGCACAAGAATATATGTGACTAGTAACAATCTTAAAACCTATGTATTGATATCTGTCTGGAAGTGAGTCAAGTGGGTGTAAATCCGCATAAACACAGCCGTGAAAAGCAGCTAAACCCCATTATAAAAATAAATTACTTTTAAAAACCCGTAAAACAAAGACAGTGAAAGAGAGAGAAATTCTTACAAAATTCGTTCAGGGGCTGTGATGCAACCTGGATTGACCATATCTAGACCCACAGCTGGATGAGACATAAGGGTGGACACTCTTGGGGCTGAGAGGTTGGGTGAGGTTGGGTGAGCAAACGCAGACCCTTTAAAGTAATACTGCATGGTACCCATCCCATGGGTCCCAAATCTCCAGGTTCAAGGGCATCTTCCTACATCGAAAACTTGCATGAGGAACCCAGAAGAAGGTACACCGTGTGATTTTGAAAGGTTTCTAAAACGCACTTCATTTCTCATCTCCTTGTGCTCGGGTTCGCCATTCCAGCTACTTCACTAGCAATCTCCCTACTTGGAGAATCAGCACCTTTAACCTCCTGTTCTGTACAGGTTGCAATTTGTCCTGAGGATGAACGGGAAGAGGGGCAACCAATGAGAGACTAGATCTAGGTGTTGGGACAGGCACAGGTCACTCTAATTTCCCATTAGGAAAAAGAATTAACCGCAGGCTTAGCCTGCCGCCGGGAACCAGAATAGGGCCTGAGGCAATCCCGTGCTTTTGCGGCCAGCTCCCAAACAAGACAGTTGAAAAATGGAGCTCAGGGGCACTGCCATTCACAAACCTGCTGAGTTATAAATGATAACTCTCGTCCACAAATATATTGAGGGAAGGCAACAAAGAGGATTTGAAAGCAAGGCAGAATTGCAGGAAACAGGTTTCAGGAGGTAGATACGAATCGCCTTTAAAGCACATGAAAAGCGGCAAAACGTCGACAATGATGCCATTGGCCAAAAAGGGCGTATGCGTTTTTTCCTGAATATATTCAGGAAAAAACGCATACGCCCTTTTTGGCCAACCAAGCAACCTGGAAAGGCAAATCAGTGCTACAAAGAAGTCTCGCTTCCCATCGGTCAAAGGGTCATGCTGCAAAAAGTGTCAAAACCAGAAATGCAGGACAGGCCATGGAGAAATGGCAGCCTTGCTACGCTGATGGGCGGGATGTTAATTGCCAACAGCCACTCTGGAGAAGTGTACGGTGTGTCCTGAAACATCGAAAAAACACAGCTTAGGGAGCATAGGGCACGTCCACTCATGGGCGTATAAATTGGGAAAACTAAAAATCAGCAAGACACAGGCACCCCAAAGTTTAGGGCTGCTCTGTTGGCAAGAACCTCCACTTCATGACAACTTAAATATCCCAGGAAAGAGAAAAATGGATAAAGAAGTTGTGGTCCTTATGTACAATGGAATATCACTCAGACATGAAATCAATGTCATAAGGCTAGTAGAAGCAAGATGAGTGGACTTAGGTACGACGATTCTAAGTGAAATAAGTCACACAGAAAAAGACACTTATCATAAGCTATCACTTATAGAGGGAATGTAAAAACCGCTACACTTGAACTGAATTACAAAACAGAACAGAGTCACACGTTTAGAAAACACACTATGGCTGCTTAACGGGAAAGGTGAGGTGGGGTGATGCATAAAACAAGGGTTTCAAATTCGCTCAGATACCGTTCCATACACCCAATATGTAATAGACAAGACCTACTCCTTGCTCAGTGAACTGGACTCAACACCCCCTATTCACCGCACAAGAATATATGTGACTAGTAAGAATCTTAAAACCTATGTATTGATATCTGTCTGGAAGTGAGTCAAGTGGGTGTAAATCCGCATAAACACAGCCGTGAAAAGCAGCTAAACCCCATTATAAAAATAAATTACTTTTAAAAACCCGTAAAACAAAGACAGTGAAAGAGAGAGAAATTCTTACAAAATTCGTTCAGAGGCTGTGATGCAACCTGGATTGACCATATCTACACGCACAGCTGGATGAGACATAAGGGTGGACACTCTTGGGGCTGAAAGGTTGGGTTAGGTTGGGTGAGCAAATGCAGACCCTTCAAAGTAATACTGCGTGGTACCCATTCCATGGGTCCCAAGTCTCCAGGTTCAAGGGAATCTTCCTACATCGAAAACATGCATGAGAAACTCAGAAGATGGTACACCGTGTGATTTTGAAAGGTTTCTAAAACGCACCTCATTTCTCATCTCCTTGTGCTCGGGTTCGCCATTCCAGCTACTTTACTAGCAATCTCCCTACTTGGAGAATCAGCACCTTTAACCTCCTGTTCCCTACAGGTTGCAATTTGTCCTGAGGATGAACGGGAAGAGGGGGAACCAATGAGAGACTAGATCTAGCTGTTGGGACAGGCACAGGTCACTCTATTTTCCCATCAGGAAGAAGAATTAACCACAGGCTCAGCCTGCTGCCAGGAACCAAAATAGGGCCTGAGGCAATCCCGTGCTTTTGCGGCCAGCTCTCAAAAAAGACAGTTGAAAAATGGAGCTCAGGGACACTGCAATTCACAAACCCGCAGAGTTATAAGTGATAACTCTCATCCACAGATATATTGAGGGAAGGCAACGAAGAGGATTTGAAAGCAAGGCAGAATTGCAGGAAACAGATTTCAGGAGGTAGATTCGAATCGCCTGTAAAGCACATGAAAAGCGGCAAAACGTCGACAATGATGCCCTTGGCCAAAAAGGGCGTATGCGTTTTTTCCTGAATATATTCAGGAAAAAACGCATACGCCTTTTTTGGCCAACCAAGGAACCTGGAAAGGCAAATCAGCGCTACAAAGAAGTCTCGCTTCCCATCGGTCAAAAGGGCCATGCTGCAAAAAGTGTCAAAACCAGAAATGCAGGACAGGCCATGGAGAAATGGCAGCCTTGCTACGCTGATGAGCGGGATGTAAGTTGCCAACAGCCACTCTGGAGAAGTGTACGGTGTGTCCTGAAACATCGAAAAAAAACAGCTTAGGGAGCATAGGGCACGTCCACTCATGGGCGTATAAATTGGGAAAACTAAAAATCAGCAAGACACAGGCACCCCAAAGTTTAGGGCTGCTCTGTTGACAAGAACCTCCACTTCATGACACCTTAAATATCCCAGGAAAGAGAAAAATGGATAAAGAAGCTTTGGTCCTTATGTACAATGCAATATCACTCAGACATGAAATCAATGTCATAAGGCTAGTAGAAGCAAGATGAGTGGACTTAGGTACGACGATTCTAAGTGAAATAAGTCACACAGAAAAAGACACTTATCATAAGCTATCCCTTATAGAGGGAATGTAAAAACCGCTACACTTGAACTGAATTACAGAACAGAACAGAATCACACGTTTAGAAAACACACTATGGCTGCTTAACGGGAAAGGTGAGGTGGGGTGATGCATAAAACAAGGGGTTCAAATTCGCTCAGATACCGTTCCATACACCCAATATGTAATAGACAAGACCTACTCCTTGCTCAGTGAACTGGACTCAACACGCCCTATTCACCGCACAAGAATATATGTGACTAGTAACAATCTTAAAACCTATGTATTGATATCTGTCTGGAAGTGAGTCAAGTGGGTGTAAATCCGCATAAACACAGCCGTGAAAAGCAGCTAAACCCCATTATAAAAATAAATTACTTTTAAAAACCCGTAAAACAAAGACAGTGAAAGAGAGAGAAATTCTTACAAAATTCGTTCAGGGGCTGTGATGCAACCTGGATTGACCATATCTAGACCCACAGCTGGATGAGACATTAGGGTGGACACTCTTGGGGCTGAGAGTTTGGGTGAGGTTGGGTGAGCAAACGAAGACCCTTTAAAGTAATACTGCATGGTACCCATCCCATGGGTCCCAAATCTCCAGGTTCAAGGGCATCTTCCTACATCGAAAACTTGCATGAGGAACCCAGAAGAAGGTACACCGTGTGATTTTGAAAGGTTTCTAAAACGCACCTCATTTCTCATCTCCTTGTGCTCGGGTTCGCCATTCCAGCTACTTCACTAGCAATCTCCCTACTTGGAGAATCAGCACCTTTAACCTCCTGTTCTGTACAGGTTGCAATTTGTCCTGAGGATGAATGGGAAGAGGGGCAACCAATGAGAGACTAGATCTATGTGTTGGGACAGGCACAGGTCACTCTATTTTCCCATCAGGAAGAAGAATTAACCACAGGCTCAGCCTGCCGCCCAGGAGCAGAATAGGGCCTGAGGCAATCCCGCGCTTTTGCGGCCAGCTCCCAAAAAAGCGACTTGAAAAATGGAGCTCAGGGACACTGCAATTCACAAACCCGCAGAGTTATAAATGATAACTCTCATCCACAGATATATTGAGGGAAGACAACGAAGAGGATTTGAAAGCAAGGCAGAATTGCAGGAAACAGATTTCAGGAGGTAGATTCAAATCGCCTGTAAAGCACATGAAAAGTGGCAAAACGTCGACAATGATGCCCTTGGCCAAAAAGGGCGTATGCGTTTTTTCCTGAATATATTCAGGAAAAAACGCATACGCCCTTTTTGGCCAACCAAGCAACCTGGAAAGGCAAATCAGTGCTACAAAGAAGTCTCGCTTCCCATCGGTCAAAAGGGTCTTGCTGCAAAAAGTGTCAAAACCAGAAATGCAGGACAGGCCATGGAGAAATGGCAGCCTTGCTACGCTGATGGGCGGGATGTTAATTGCCAACAGCCACTCTGGAGAAGTGTACGGTGTGTCCTGAAACATCGAAAAAACACAGCTTAGGGAGCATAGGGCACGTCCACTCATGAGCGTATAAATTGGGAAAAGTAATAATCAGCAAGACACAGGCACCCCAAAGTTTAGGGCTGCTCTGTTGACAAGAACCTCCACTTCATGACACCTTAAATATCCCAGGAAAGAGAAAAATGGATAAAGAAGTTGTGGTCCTTATGTACAATGGAATATCACTCAGAAATGAAATCAATGTCATAAGGCTAGGTGAAGCAAGATGAGTGGAATTAGGTACGACGATTCTAAGTGAAATAAGTCACACAGAAAAAGACACTTATCATAAGCTATCACTTATAGAGGGAATGTAAAAACCGCTACACTTGAACTGAATTACAAAACAGAACAGAGTCACACGTTTAGAAAACACACTATGGCTGCTTAACGGGAAAGGTGAGGTGGGGTGATGCATAAAACAAGGGTTTCAAATTCGCTCAGATACCGTTCCATACACCCAATATGTAATAGACAAGACCTACTCCTTGCTAAGTGAACTGGAATCAACACCCCCTATTCACCGCACAAGAATATATGTGACTAGTAAGAATCTTAAAACCTATGTATTGATATATGTCTGGAAGTGAGTCAAGTGGGTGTAAAGCCGCATAAACACAGCCGTGAAAAGCAGCTAAACCCCATTATAAAACTAAATTACTTTTAAAAACACGTAAAACAAAGACAGTGAAAGAGAGAGAAATTCTTACAAAATTCGTTCAGAGGCTGTGATGCAACCTGGATTGACCATACCTACACGCACAGCTGGATGAGACATAAGGGTGGACACTCTTGGGGCTGAAAGGTTGGGTTAGGTTGGGTTAGCAAACGCAGACCCTTTAAAGTAATACTGCGTGGTACCCATCGAATGGGTCCCAAGTCTCCAGGTTCAAGGGCATCTTCCTACATCGAAAACATGCATGAGAAACCCAGAAGGTGGTACACCTTGTGATTTTGAAAGGTTTCTAAAACACACCCCATTTCTCATCTCCTTGTGCTCGGGTTCGCCTTTCCAGCTACTTTACTAGCAATCAACTTACTTGGAGAATCAGCACCTTTAACCTCCTTTCCCTACAGGTTGCAATTTGTCCTGAGGATGAACGGGAAGAGGGGCAACCAATGAGAGACTAGTTCTAGCTGTTGGGACAGGCACAGGTCACTCTATTTTCCCATCAGGAAGAAGAATTAACCACAGGCTCAGCCTGCCTCCCAGAAGCACAATAGGGCCTCAGGCAATCCCGCGCTTTTGCGGCCAGCTCTCAAAACAGCGAGTTGAAAAATGGAGCTCAGGGACACTGCAATTCACAAACCCGCAGAGTTATAAATGATAACTCTCATCCACAGATATATTGAGGGAAGGCAACGAAGAGGATTTGAAAGCAAGGCAGAATTGCAGGAAACAGATTTCAGGAGGTAGATTCGAATCGCATTTAAGGCACATGAAAAGCGGCAAAACGTCGACGATGCCCTTGGCCAAAAAGGGCGTATGCGTTTTTTCCTGAATATATTCAGGAAAAAATGCATACGCCCTTTTTGGCCAACCAAGCAACCTTGAAAGGCAAATCAGCGCTACAAAGAAGTCTCGCTTCCCATCGGTCAAAAGGGCCATGCTGCAAAAAGTGTCAAAACCAGAAATGCAGGACAGGCCATGGAGAAATGGCAGCCTTGCTACGCTGATGAGCGGGATGTAAGTTGCCAACAGCCACTCTGGAGAAGTGTACGGTGTGTCCTGAAACATCGAAAAAACACAGCTTAGGGAGCATAGGGCACGTCCACTCATGGGCGTATAAATTGGGAAAACTAAAAATCAGCAAGACACAGGCACCCCAAAGTTTAGGGCTGCTCTGTTGACAAGAACCTCCACTTCATGACACCTTAAATATCCCAGGAAAGAGAAAAATGGATAAAGAAGCTTTGGTCCTTATGTACAATGCAATATCACTCAGACATGAAATCAATGTCATAAGGCTAGTAGAAGCAAGATGAGTGGACTTAGGTACGACGATTCTAAGTGAAATAAGTCACACAGAAAAAGACACTTATCATAAGCTATCACTTATAGAGGGAATGTAAAAACCGCTACACTTGAACTGAATTACAGAACAGAAGAGAATCACACGTTTAGAAAACACACTATGGCTGCTTAACGGGAAAGGTGAGGTGGGGTGATGCATAAAACAAGGGGTTCAAATTCGCTCAGATACCGTTCCATACACCCAATATGTAATAGACAAGACCTACTCCTTGCTCAGTGAACTGGACTCAACACGCCCTATTCACCGCACAAGAATATATGTGACTAGTAACAATCTTAAATCCTATGTATTGATATCTGTCTGGAAGTGAGTCAAGTGGGTGTAAATCCGCATAAACACAGCCGTGAAAAGCAGCTAAACCCCATTATAAAAATAAATTACTTTTAAAAACCCGTAAAACAAAGACAGTGAAAGAGAGAGAAATTCTTACAAAATTCGTTCAGAGGCTGTGATGCAACCTGGATTGACCATATCTACACGCACAGCTGGATGAGACATAAGGGTGGACAGTCTTGGGGCTGAAAGGTTGGGTTAGGTTGGGTGAGCAAACGCAGACCCTTCAAAGTAATACTGTGTGGTACACATCCCATGGGTACCAAGTCTCCAGGTTCAAGGGCATCTTCCTACATCGAAAACATGCATGAGAAACTCAGAAGATGGTACACCGTGTGATTTTGAAAGGTTTCTAAAACGCACCTCATTTCTCATCTCCTTGTGCTCGGGTTCGCCATTCCAGCTACTTTACTAGCAATCTCCCTAATTGGAGAATCAGCACCTTTAACCTCCTGTTCCCTACAGGTTGCAATTTGTCCTGAGGATGAACGGGAAGAGGGGGAACCAATGAGAGACTAGATCTAGCTGTTGGGACAGGCACAGGTCACTCTATTTTCCCATCAGGAAGAAGAATTAACCACAGGCTCAGCCTGCTGCCAGGAACCAAAATAGGGCCTGAGGCAATCCCGTGCTTTTGCGGCCAGCTCTCAAAAAAGACAGTTGAAAAATGGAGCTCAGGGACACTGCAATTCACAAACCCGCAGAGTTATAAGTGATAACTCTCATCCACAGATATATTGAGGGAAGGCAACGAAGAGGATTTGAAAGCAAGGCAGAATTGCAGGAAACAGATTTCAGGAGGTAGATTCGAATCGCCTTTAAGGCACATGAAAAGTGGCAAAACGTCGACAATGATGCCCTTGGCCAAAAAGGGCGTATGCGTTGTTTCCTGAATATATTCAGGAAACAACGCATACGCCCTTTTTGGCCAACCAAGCAACCTGGAAAGGCAAATCAGCGCTACAAAGAAGTCTCGCTTCCCATCGGCCAAAAGGGACATGCTGCAAAAAGTGTCAAAACCAGAAATGCAGGACAGGCCATGGAGAAATGGCAGCCTTGCTACGCTGATGGGCGGGATGTAAATTGCCAACAGCCACTCTGGAGAAGTGTACGATGTGTCCTGAAACATCGAAAAAACACAGCTTAGGGAGCATAGGGCACGTCCACTCATGGGCGTATAAATTGGGAAAACTAAAAATGAGCAAGACACAGGCACCCCAAAGTTTGGTGCTGCTCTGTTGACAAGAACCTCCACTTCATGACACCTTAAATATCCCTGGAAAGAGAAAAATGGATAAAAAAGTTGTGGTCCTTATGTACAATGGAATATCACTCAGACATGAAATCAATGTCATAAGGCTAGTAGAAGCAAGATGAGTGGACTTAGGTACGACGATTCTAAGTGAAATAAGAGACACAGAAAAAGACACTTATCATAAGCTATCACTTATAGAGGGAATGTAAAAACCGCTACACTTGAACTGAATTACAAAACAGAACAGAGTCACACGTTTAGAAAACACACTATGGCTGCTTAACGGGAAAGGTGAGGTGGGGTGATGCATAAAACAAGGGGTTCAAATTCGCTCAGATACCGTTCCATACACCCAATATGTAATAGACAAGACCTACTCCTTGCTCAGTGAACTGGACTCAACACCCCCTATTCACCGCACAAGAATATATATGACTAGTTACAATCTTAAAACCTATGTATTGATATCTGTCTGGAAGAGAGTCAAGTGGGTGTAAATCCGCATAAACACAGCCGTGAAAAGCAGCTAAACCCCATTATAAAAATAAATTACTTTTAAAAACCCGTAAAACAAAGACAGTGAAAGAGAGAGAAATTCTTACAAAATTCGTTCAGGGGCTGAGATGCAACCTGGATTGACCATATCTAGACCCACAGCTGGATGAGACATAAGGGTGGACACTCTTGGGGCTGAGAGGTTGGGTGAGCAAACGCAGACCCTTTAAAGTAATACTGCGTGGTACCCATCCCATGGGTCCCAAATCTCCAGGTTCAAGGGCATCTTCCTACATCGAAAACATGCATGAGAAACTCAGAAGATGGTACACCGTGTGATTTTGAAAGGTTTCTAAAACACACCCCATTTCTCATCTCCTTGTGCTCGGTTTCGCCATTCCAGCTACTTTAATAGCAATCTCCCTACTTGGAGAAACAGCACCTTTAACCTCCTGTTCCCTACAGGTTGCAATTTGTCCTGAGGATGAACGGGAAGAGGGGGAACCAACGAGAGACTAGATCTAGCTGTTGGGACAGGCACAGGTCACTCTATTTTCCCATCAGGAAGAAGAATTAACCACAGGCTCAGCCTGCCGCCCAGAAGCAGAATAGGGCCTCAGGCAATCCCGCGCTTTTGCGGCCAGCTCCCAAAAAAGCGACTTGAAAAATGGAGCTCAGGGACACTGCAATTCACAAACCCGCAGAGTTATAAATGATAACTCTCATCCACAGATATATTGAGGGAAGGCAACGAAGAGGATTTGAAAGCAAGGCAGAATTGCAGGAAACAGATTTCAGGAGGTAGATTCGAATCGCCTGTAAAGCACATGAAAAGCGGCAAAACGTCGACAATGATGCCCTTGGACAAAAAGGGCGTATGCGTTTTTTCCTGAATATATTCAGGAAAAAACGCATACGCCCTTTTTGGACAACCAAGCAACCTGGAAAGGCAAATCAGCGCTACAAAGAAGTCTCTCTTCCCATCGGTCAAAAGGGCCATGCTGCAAAAAGTGTCAAAACCAGAAATGCAGGACAGGCCATGGAGAAATGGCAGCCTTGCTACGCTGATGGGCGGGATGTAAGTTGCCAACAGCCACTCTGGAGAAGTGTACGGTGTGTCCTGAAACATCGAAAAAACACAGCTTAGGGATCATAGGGCACCTCCACTCATGGGCGTATAAATTGGGAAAACTAAAAATGAGCAAGACACAGGCACCCCAAAGTTTGGGGCTGCTCTGTTGACAAGAACCTCCACTTCATGACACCTTAAATATCCCAGGAAAGAGAAAAATGGATAAAAAAGTTGTGGTCCTTATGTACAATGGAATATCACTCAGACATGAAATCAATGTCATAAGGCTAGTAGAAGCAAGATGAGTGGACTTAGGTACGACGATTCTAAGTGAAATAAGTCACACAGAAAAAGACACTTATCATAAGCTATCACTTATAGAGGGAATGTAAAAACCGCTACACTTGAACTGAATTACAAAACAGAACAGAGTCACACGTTTAGAAAACACACTATGGCTGCTTAACGGGAAAGGTGAGGTGGGGTGATGCATAAAACAAGGGGTTCAAATTCGCTCAGATACCGTTCCATACACCCAATATGTAATACACAAGACCTACTCCTTGCTCAGTGAACTGGACTCAACACCCCCTATTCACCGCACAAGAATATATATGACTAGTAACAATCTTAAAACCTATGTATTGATATCTGTCTGGAAGTGAGTCAAGTGGGTGTAAATCCGCATAAACACAGCCGTGAAAAGCAGCTAAACCCCATTATAAAAATAAATTACTTTTAAAAACCCGTAAAACAAAGACAGTGAAAGAGAGAGAAATTCTTACAAAATTCGTTCAGGGGCTGAGATGCAACCTGGATTGACCATATCTAGACGCACAGCTGGATGAGACATAAGGGTGGACACTCTTGGGGCTGAGAGGTTGGGTGAGCAAACGCAGACCCTTTAAAATAATACTGGGTGGTACCCATCCCATGGGTCCCAAATCTCCAGGTTCAAGGGCATCTTCCTACATCGAAAACATGCATGAGAAACTCAGAAGATGGTACACCGTGTGATTTTGAAAGATTTCTAAAACACACCCCATTTCTCATCTCCTTGTGCTCGGGTTCGCCTTTCCAGCTACTTTACTAGCAATCAACTTACTTGGAGAATCAGCACCTTTAACCTCCTGTTCCCTACAGGTTGCAATTTGTCCTGAGGATGAACGGGAAGAGGAGCAACCAATGAGAGACAAGATCTAGGTGTTGGGACAGGCACAGGTCACTCTATTTTCCCATCAGGAAGAAGAATTAACCACAGGCTCAGCCTGCCGCCCAGAAGCAGAATAGGGCCTGAGGCAATCCCGCGCTTTTGCGGCCAGCTCCCAAAAAAGCGAGTTGAAAAATGGAGCTCAGGGACACTGCAATTTACAAACCCGCAGAGTTATAAATGATAACTCTCATCCACAGATATATTGAGGGAAGGCAACGAAGAGGATTTGAAAGCAAGGCAGAATTGCAGGAAACAGATTTCAGGAGGTAGATTCGAATCGCCTGTAAAGCATATGAAAAGCGGCAAAACGTCGACAATGATGCCCTTGGCCAAGAAGTGCGTATGCGTTTTTTCCTGAATATATTCAGGAAAAAACGCATACGCCCTTTTTGGCCAACCTAGCAACCTGGAAAGGCAAATCAGCGCTACAAAGAAGTCTCGCTTCCCATCGGTCAAAAGGGCCATGCTGCAAAAAGTGTCAAAACCAGAAATGCAGGACAGGCCATGGAGAAATGGCAGCCTTGCTACGCTGATGGGCGGGATGTAAGTTGCCAACAGCCACTCTGGAGAACTGTACGGTGTGTCCTGAAACATCGAAAAAACACAGCTTAGGGAGCATAGGGCACGTCCACTCATGGGCGTATAAATTGGGAAAACTAAAAATCAGCAAGACACAGGCAACCCAAAGTTTAGGGCTGCTCTGTTGACAAGAACCTCCACTTCATGACACCTTAAATATCCCAGGAAAGAGAAAAATGGATAAAGAAGTTGTGGTCCTTATGTACAATGGAATATCACTCAGACATGAAATCAATGTCATAAGGCTAGTAGAAGCAAGATGAGTGCACTTAGGTACGACGATTCTAAGTGAAATAAGTCACAGAGAAAAAGACACTTATCATAAGCTATCACTTATAGAGGGAATGTAAAAACCGCTACACTTGAACTGAATTACAAAACAGAACAGAGTCACACGTTTAGAAAACACACTATGGCTGCTTAACGGGAAAGGTGAGGTGGGGTGATGCATAAAACAAGGGTTTCAAATTCGCTCAGATACCGTTCCATACACCCAATATGTAATAGACAAGACCTACTCCTTGCTAAGTGAACTGGACTCAACACCCCCTATTCACCGCACAAGAATATATGTGACTAGTAAGAATCTTAAAACCTATGTATTGATATATGTCTGGAAGTGAGTCAAGTGGGTGTAAAGCCGCATAAACACAGCCGTGAAAAGCAGCTAAACCCCATTATAAAACTAAATTACTTTTAAAAACCCGTAAAACAAAGACAGTGAAAGAGAGAGAAATTCTTACAAAATTCGTTCAGAGGCTGTGATGCAACCTGGATTGACCATATCTACACGCACAGCTGGATGAGACATAAGGGTGGACACTCTTGGGGCTGAAAGGTTGGGTTAGGTTGGGTGAGCAAACGCAGACCCTTTAAAGTAATACTGCGTGGTACCCATTGAATGGGTCCCAAGTCTCCAGGTTCAAGGGCATCTTCCTACATTGAAAACATGCATGAGAAACTCAGAAGATGGTACACCTTGTGATTTTGAAAGGTTTCTAAAACACACCCCATTTCTCATCTCCTTGTGCTCGGGTTCGCCTTTCCAGCTACTTTACTAGCAATCAACTTACTTGGAGAATCAGCACCTTTAACCTCCTTTCCCTACAGGTTGCAATTTGTCCTGAGGATGAACAGGAAGAGGGGCAACCAATGAGAGACTAGATCTAGCTGTTGGGATAGGCACAGGTCACTCTATTTTCCCATCAGGAAGAAGAATTAACCACAGGCTCAGCCTGCTGCCCAGAAGCACAATAGGGCCTGAGGCAATCCCGCGCTTTTGTGGCCAGCTCTCAAAAAAGCGAGTTGAAAAATGGAGCTCAGGGACACTGCAATTCACAAACCCGCAGAGTTATAAATGATAACTCTCATCCACAGATATATTGAGGGAAGGCAACGAAGAGGATTTGAAAGCAAGGCAGAATTGCAGGAAACAGATTTCAGGAGGTAGATTCGAATCGCCTTCAAGGCACATGAAAAGGGGCAAAACGTCGACAATGATGCCCTTGGCCAAAAAGGGCGTATGCGTTTTTTCCTGAATATATTCAGAAAAAAACGCATACGCCCTTTTTGGCCAACCAAGCAACCTGGAAAGGCAAATCAGCGCTACAAAGAAGTCTCGCTTCCCATCGGTCAAAAGGGCCATGCTGCAAAAAGTGTCAAAACCAGAAATGCAGGACAGGCCATGGAGAAATGGCAGCCTTGCTACGCTGATGAGCGGGATGTAAGTTGCCAACAGCCACTCTGGAGAAGTGTACGGTGTGTCCTGAAACATCGAAAAAACACAGCTTAGGGAGCATAGGGCACGTCCACTCATGGGCGTATAAATTGGGAAAACTAAAAATCAGCAAGACACAGGCACCCCAAAGTTTAGGGCTGCTCTGTTGACAAGAACCTCCACTTCATGACACCTTAAATATCCCAGGAAAGAGAAAAATGGATAAAGAAGTTGTGGTCCTTATGTACAATGCAATATCACTCAGACATGAAATCAATGTCATAAGGCTAGTAGAAGCAAGATGAGTGGACTTAGGTACGACGATTCTAAGTGAAATAAGTCACACAGAAAAAGACACTTATCATAAGCTATCACTTATAGAGGGAATGTAAAAACCGCTACACTTGAACTGAATTACAGAACAGAAGAGAATCACACGTTTAGAAAACACACTATGGCTGCTTAACGGGAAAGGTGAGGTGGGGTGATGCATAAAACAAGGGGTTCAAATTCGCTCAGATACCGTTCCATACACCCAATATGTAATACACAAGACCTACTCCTTGCTCAGTGAACTGGACTCAACACGCCCTATTCACCGCACAAGAATATATGTGACTAGTAACAATCTTAAAACCTATGTATTGATATCTGTCTGGAAGTGAGTCAAGTGGGTGTAAATCCGCATAAACACAGCCGTGAAAAGCAGCTAAACCCCATTATAAAAATAAATTACTTTTAAAAACCCGTAAAACAAAGACAGTGAAAGAGAGAGAAATTCTTACAAAATTCGTTCAGAGGCTGTGATGCAACCTGGATTGACCATATCTACACGCACAGCTGGATGAGACATAAGGGTGGACACTCTTGGGGCTGAAAGGTTGGGTTAGGTTGGGTGAGCAAATGCAGACCCTTTAAAGTAATACTGCGTGGTACCCATAACATGGGTTCCAATTCTACAGGTTCAAGGGCATCTTCCTACATCGAAAACATGCATGAGAAACTCAGAAGATGGTACACCGTGTGATTTTGAAAGGTTTCTAAAACACACCCCATTTCTCACCTCCTTGTGCTCAGTTTCGCCATTCCAGCTATTTACTAGCAATCTCCCTACTTGGAGAATCAGCACCTTTAACCTCCTGTTCCCTACAGGTTGTAATTTGTCCTGAGGATGAACGGGAAGAGGGGGAACAATGAGAGACTAGATCTAGCTGTTGGGACAGGCACAGGTCACTCTATTTTCCCATCAGGAAGAAGAATTAACCACAGGCTCAGCCTGCCGCCGGGAACCAGAATAGGGCCTGAGGCAATCCCGTGCTTTTGCGGCCAGCTCCCAAAAAAGACAGTTGAAAAATGGAGCTCAGGGGGACTGCCATTCACAAACCTGCTGAGTTATAAATGATAACTCTCGTCCACAAATATATTGAGGGAAGGCAACGAAGAGGATTTGAAAGCAAGGCAGAATTGCAGGAAACAGGTTTCAGGAGGCAGATTCGAATCGCCTATAAAGCACATGAAAAGCGGCAAAACGTCGACAATGATGCCCTTGGCCAAAAAGGGCGTATGCGTTTTTTCCTGAATATATTCAGGAAAAAACGCATACGCCCTTTTTGGCCAACCAAGCAACCTGGAAAGGCAAATCAGTGCTACAAAGAAGTCTCGCTCCCCATCGGTCAAAAGGGTCTTGCTGCAAAAAGTGTCAAAACCAGAAATGCAGGACAGGCCATGGAGAAATGGCAGCCTTGCTACGCTGATGGGCGGGATGTTAATTGCCAACAGCCACTCTGGAGAAGTGTACGGTGTGTCCTGAAACATCGAAAAAACACAGCTTAGGGAGCATAGGGCACGTCCACTCATGGGCGTATAAATTGGGAAAAGTAATAATCAGCAAGACACAGGCACCCCAAAGTTTAGGGCTGCTCTGTTGACAAGAACCTCCACTTCATGACACCTTAAATATCTCAGGAAAGAGAAAAATGGATAAAGAAGTTGTGGTCCTTATGTACAATGGAATATCACTCAGACATGAAATCAATGTCATAAGGCTAGGTGAAGCAAGATGAGTGGACTTAGGTACGACGATTCTAAGTGAAATAAGTCACACAGAAAAAGACACTTATCATAAGCTATCACTTATAGAGGGAATGTAAAAACCGCTACACTTGAACTGAATTACAAAACAGAACAGAGTCACACGTTTAGAAAACACACTATGGCTGCTTAACGGGAAAGGTGAGGTGGGGTGATGCATAAAACAAGGGTTTCAAATTCGCTCAGATACCGTTCCATACACCCAATATGTAATAGACAAGACCTACTCCTTGCTAAGTGAACTGGAATCAACACCCCCTATTCACTGCACAAGAATATATGTGACTAGTAAGAATCTTAAAACCTATGTATTGATATATGTCTGGAAGTGAGTCAAGTGGGTGTAAAGCCGCATAAACACAGCCGTGAAAAGCAGCTAAACCCCATTATAAAACTAAATTACTTTTAAAAACACGTAAAACAAAGACAGTGAAAGAGAGAGAAATTCTTACAAAATTCGTTCAGAGGCTGTGATGCAACCTGGATTGACCATATCTACACGCACAGCTGGATGAGACATAAGGGTGGACACTCTTGGGGCTGAAAGGTTGGGTTAGGTTGGGTGAGCAAACGCAGACCCTTTAAAGTAATACTGCGTGGTACCCATCGAATGGGTCCCAAGTCTCCAGGTTCAAGGGCATCTTCCTACATCGAAAACATGCATGAGAAACTCAGAAGATGGTACACCTTGTGATTTTGAAAGGTTTCTAAAACACACCCCATTTCTCATCTCCTTGTGCTCGGGTTCGCCTTTCCAGCTACTTTACTAGCAATCAACTTACTTGGAGAATCAGCACCTTTAACCTCCTTTCCCTACAGGTTGCAATTTGTCCTGAGGATGAACGGGAAGAGGGGCAACCAATGAGAGACTAGTTCTAGCTGTTGGGACAGGCACAGGTCACTCTATTTTCCCATCAGGAAGAAGAATTAACCACAGGCTCAGCCTGCCTCCCAGAAGCACAATAGGGCCTCAGGCAATCCCGCGCTTTTGCGGCCAGCTCTCAAAACAGCGAGTTGAAAAACGGAGCTCAGGGACACTGCAATTCACAAACCCGCAGAGTTATAAATGATAACTCTCATCCACAGATATATTGAGGGAAGGCAACGAAGAGGATTTGAAAGCAAGGCAGAATTGCAGGAAACAGATTTCAGGAGGTAGATTCGAATCGCATTTAAGGCACATGAAAAGCGGCAAAACGTCGACGATGCCCTTGGCCAAAAAGGGCGTATGCGTTTTTTCCTGAATATATTCAGGAAAAAATGCATACGCCCTTTTTGGCCAACCAAGCAACCTGGAAAGGCAAATCAGCGCTACAAAGAAGTCTCGCTTCCCATCGGTCAAAAGGGCCATGCTGCAAAAAGTGTCAAAACCAGAAATGCAGGACAGGCCATGGAGAAATGGCAGCCTTGCTACGCTGATGAGCGGGATGTAAGTTGCCAACAGCCACTCTGGAGAAGTGTACGGTGTGTCCTGAAACATCGAAAAAACACAGCTTAGGGAGCATAGGGCACGTCCACTCATGGGCGTATAAATTGGGAAAACTAAAAATCAGCAAGACACAGGCACCCCAAAGTTTAGGGCTGCTCTGTTGACAAGAACCTCCACTTCATGACACCTTAAATATCCCAGGAAAGAGAAAAATGGATAAAGAAGCTTTGGTCCTTATGTACAATGCAATATCACTCAGACATGAAATCAATGTCATAAGGCTAGTAGAAGCAAGATGAGTGGACTTAGGTACGACGATTCTAAGTGAAATAAGTCACACAGAAAAAGACACTTATCATAAGCTATCACTTATAGAGGGAATGTAAAAACCGCTACACTTGAACTGAATTACAGAACAGAAGAGAATCACACGTTTAGAAAACACACTATGGCTGCTTAACGGGAAAGGTGAGGTGGGGTGATGCATAAAACAAGGGGTTCAAATTCGCTCAGATACCGTTCCATACATCCAATATGTAATAGACAAGACCTACTCCTTGCTCAGTGAACTGGACTCAACACGCCCTATTCACCGCACAAGAATATATGTGACTAGTAACAATCTTAAATCCTATGTATTGATATCTGTCTGGAAGTGAGTCAAGTGGGTGTAAATCCGCATAAACACAGCCGTGAAAAGCAGCTAAACCCCATTATAAAAATAAATTACTTTTAAAAACCCGTAAAACAAAGACAGTGAAAGAGAGAGAAATTCTTACAAAATTCGTTCAGAGGCTGTGATGCAACCTGGATTGACCATATCTACACGCACAGCTGGATGAGACATAAGGGTGGACACTCTTGGGGCTGAAAGGTTGGGTTAGGTTGGGTGAGCAAATGCAGACCCTTTAAAGTAATACTGCGTGGTACCCATAACATGGGTTCCAATTCTACAGGTTCAAGGGCATCTTCCTACATCGAAAACATGCATGAGAAACTCAGAAGATGGTACACCGTGTGATTTTGAAAGGTTTCTAAAACACACCCCATTTCTCACCTCCTTGTGCTCAGTTTCGCCATTCCAGCTATTTACTAGCAATCTCCCTACTTGGAGAATCAGCACCTTTAACCTCCTGTTCCCTACAGGTTGTAATTTGTCCTGAGGATGAACGGGAAGAGGGGGAACAATGAGAGACTAGATCTAGCTGTTGGGACAGGCACAGGTCACTCTATTTTCCCATCAGGAAGAAGAATTAACCACAGGCTCAGCCTGCCGCCGGGAACCAGAATAGGGCCTGAGGCAATCCCGTGCTTTTGCGGCCAGCTCCCAAAAAAGACAGTTGAAAAATGGAGCTCAGGGGGACTGCCATTCACAAACCTGCTGAGTTATAAATGATAACTCTCGTCCACAAATATATTGAGGGAAGGCAACGAAGAGGATTTGAAAGCAAGGCAGAATTGCAGGAAACAGGTTTCAGGAGGCAGATTCGAATCGCCTATAAAGCACATGAAAAGCGGCAAAACGTCGACAATGATGCCCTTGGCCAAAAAGGGCGTATGCGTTTTTTCCTGAATATATTCAGGAAAAAACGCATACGCCCTTTTTGGCCAACCAAGCAACCTGGAAAGGCAAATCAGTGCTACAAAGAAGTCTCGCTCCCCATCGGTCAAAAGGGTCTTGCTGCAAAAAGTGTCAAAACCAGAAATGCAGGACAGGCCATGGAGAAATGGCAGCCTTGCTACGCTGATGGGCGGGATGTTAATTGCCAACAGCCACTCTGGAGAAGTGTACGGTGTGTCCTGAAACATCGAAAAAACACAGCTTAGGGAGCATAGGGCACGTCCACTCATGGGCGTATAAATTGGGAAAAGTAATAATCAGCAAGACACAGGCACCCCAAAGTTTAGGGCTGCTCTGTTGACAAGAACCTCCACTTCATGACACCTTAAATATCCCAGGAAAGAGAAAAATGGATAAAGAAGTTGTGGTCCTTATGTACAATGGAATATCACTCAGACATGAAATCAATGTCATAAGGCTAGGTGAAGCAAGATGAGTGGACTTAGGTACGACGATTCTAAGTGAAATAAGTCACACAGAAAAAGACACTTATCATAAGCTATCACTTATAGAGGGAATGTAAAAACCGCTACACTTGAACTGAATTACAAAACAGAACAGAGTCACACGTTTAGAAAACACACTATGGCTGCTTAACGGGAAAGGTGAGGTGGGGTGATGCATAAAACAAGGGTTTCAAATTCGCTCAGATACCGTTCCATACACCCAATATGTAATAGACAAGACCTACTCCTTGCTAAGTGAACTGGAATCAACACCCCCTATTCACTGCACAAGAATATATGTGACTAGTAAGAATCTTAAAACCTATGTATTGATATATGTCTGGAAGTGAGTCAAGTGGGTGTAAAGCCGCATAAACACAGCCGTGAAAAGCAGCTAAACCCCATTATAAAACTAAATTACTTTTAAAAACACGTAAAACAAAGACAGTGAAAGAGAGAGAAATTCTTACAAAATTCGTTCAGAGGCTGTGATGCAACCTGGATTGACCATATCTACACGCACAGCTGGATGAGACATAAGGGTGGACACTCTTGGGGCTGAAAGGTTGGGTTAGGTTGGGTGAGCAAACGCAGACCCTTTAAAGTAATACTGCGTGGTACCCATCGAATGGGTCCCAAGTCTCCAGGTTCAAGGGCATCTTCCTACATCGAAAACATGCATGAGAAACTCAGAAGATGGTACACCTTGTGATTTTGAAAGGTTTCTAAAACACACCCCATTTCTCATCTCCTTGTGCTCGGGTTCGCCTTTCCAGCTACTTTACTAGCAATCAACTTACTTGGAGAATCAGCACCTTTAACCTCCTTTCCCTACAGGTTGCAATTTGTCCTGAGGATGAACGGGAAGAGGGGCAACCAATGAGAGACTAGTTCTAGCTGTTGGGACAGGCACAGGTCACTCTATTTTCCCATCAGGAAGAAGAATTAACCACAGGCTCAGCCTGCCTCCCAGAAGCACAATAGGGCCTCAGGCAATCCCGCGCTTTTGCGGCCAGCTCTCAAAACAGCGAGTTGAAAAACGGAGCTCAGGGACACTGCAATTCACAAACCCGCAGAGTTATAAATGATAACTCTCATCCACAGATATATTGAGGGAAGGCAACGAAGAGGATTTGAAAGCAAGGCAGAATTGCAGGAAACAGATTTCAGGAGGTAGATTCGAATCGCATTTAAGGCACATGAAAAGCGGCAAAACGTCGACGATGCCCTTGGCCAAAAAGGGCGTATGCGTTTTTTCCTGAATATATTCAGGAAAAAATGCATACGCCCTTTTTGGCCAACCAAGCAACCTGGAAAGGCAAATCAGCGCTACAAAGAAGTCTCGCTTCCCATCGGTCAAAAGGGCCATGCTGCAAAAAGTGTCAAAACCAGAAATGCAGGACAGGCCATGGAGAAATGGCAGCCTTGCTACGCTGATGAGCGGGATGTAAGTTGCCAACAGCCACTCTGGAGAAGTGTACGGTGTGTCCTGAAACATCGAAAAAACACAGCTTAGGGAGCATAGGGCACGTCCACTCATGGGCGTATAAATTGGGAAAACTAAAAATCAGCAAGACACAGGCACCCCAAAGTTTAGGGCTGCTCTGTTGACAAGAACCTCCACTTCATGACACCTTAAATATCCCAGGAAAGAGAAAAATGGATAAAGAAGCTTTGGTCCTTATGTACAATGCAATATCACTCAGACATGAAATCAATGTCATAAGGCTAGTAGAAGCAAGATGAGTGGACTTAGGTACGACGATTCTAAGTGAAATAAGAGACACAGAAAAAGACACTTATCATAAGCTATCACTTATAGAGGGAATGTAAAAACCGCTACACTTGAGCTGAATTACAAAACAGAACAGAGTCACACGTTTAGAAAACACACTATGGCTGCTTAACGGGAAAGGTGAGGTGGGGTGATGCATAAAACAAGGGGTTCAAATTCGCTCAGATACCGTTCCATACACCCAATATGTAATAGACAAGACCTACTCCTTGCTCAGTGAACTGGACTCAACACCCCCTATTCACCGCACAAGAATATATATGACTAGTAACAATCTTAAAACCTATGTATTGATATCTGTCTGGAAGAGAGTCAAGTGGGTGTAAATCCGCATAAACACAGCCGTGAAAAGCAGCTAAACCCCATTATAAAAATAAATTACTTTTAAACCCCGTAAAACAAAGACAGTGAAAGAGAGAGAAATTCTTACAAAATTCGTTCAGGGGCTGAGATGCAACCTGGATTGACCATATCTAGACCCACAGCTGGATGAGACATAAGGGTGGACACTCTTGGGGCTGAGAGGTTGGGTGAGCAAACGCAGACCCTTTAAAGTAATACTGCGTGGTACCCATCCCATGGGTCCCAAATCTCCAGGTTCAAGGGCATCTTCCTACATCGAAAACATGCATGAGAAACTCAGAAGATGGTACACCGTGTGATTTTGAAAGGTTTCTAAAACACACCCCATTTCTCATCTTCTTGTGCTCGGTTTCGCCATTCCAGCTACTTTAATAGCAATCTCCCTACTTGGAGAATCAGCACCTTTAACCTCCTGTTCCCTACAGGTTGCAATTTGTCCTGAGGATGAACGGGAAGAGGGGGAACCAACGAGAGACTAGATCTAGCTGTTGGGACAGGCACAGGTCACTCTATTTTCCCATCAGGAAGAAGAATTAACCACAGGCTCAGCCTGCCGCCCAGAAGCAGAATAGGGCCTGAGGCAATCCCGCGCTTTTGCGGCCAGCTCCCAAAAAAGCGACTTGAAAAATGGAGCTCAGGGACACTGCAATTCACAAACCCGCAGAGTTATAAATGATAACTCTCATCCACAGATATATTGAGGGAAGGCAACGAAGAGGATTTGAAAGCAAGGCAGAATTGCAGGAAACAGATTTCAGGAGGTAGATTCGAATCGCCTGTAAAGCACATGAAAAGCGGCAAAACGTCGACAATGATGCCCTTGGACAAAAAGGGCGTATGCGTTTTTTCCTGAATATATTCAGGAAAAAACGCATACGCCCTTTTTGGACAACCAAGCAACCTGGAAATGCAAATCAGCGCTACAAAGAAGTCTCTCTTCCCATCGGTCAAAAGGGCCATGCTGCAAAAAGTGTCAAAACCAGAAATGCAGGACAGGCCATGGAGAAATGGCAGCCTTGCTACGCTGATGGGCGGGATGTAAGTTGCCAACAGCCACTCTGGAGAAGTGTACGGTGTGGCCTGAAACATCGAAAAAACACAGCTTAGGGATCATAGGGCACCTCCACTCATGGGCGTATAAATTGGGAAAACTAAAAATGAGCAAGACACAGGCACCCCAAAGTTTGGGGCTGCTCTGTTGACAAGAACCTCCACTTCATGACACCTTAAATATCCCAGGAAAGAGAAAAATGGATAAAAAAGTTGTGGTCCTTATGTACAATGGAATATCACTCAGACATGAAATCAATGTCATAAAGCTAGTAGAAGCAAGATGAGTGGACTTAGGTACGACGATTCTAAGTGAAATAAGTCACACAGAAAAAGACACTTATCATAAGCTATCACTTATAGAGGGAATGTAAAAACCGCTACACTTGAACTGAATTACAAAACAGAACAGAGTCACACGTTTAGAAAACACACTATGGCTGCTTAACGGGAAAGGTGAGGTGGGGTGATGCATAAAACAAGGGGTTCAAATTCGCTCAGATACCGTTCCATACACCCAATATGTAATACACAAGACCTACTCCTTGCTCAGTGAACTGGACTCAACACCCCCTATTCACCGCACAAGAATATATATGACTAGTAACAATCTTAAAACCTATGTATTGATATCTGTCTGGAAGTGAGTCAAGTGGGTGTAAATCCGCATAAACACAGCCGTGAAAAGCAGCTAAACCCCATTATAAAAATAAATTACTTTTAAAAACCCGTAAAACAAAGACAGTGAAAGAGAGAGAAATTCTTACAAAATTCGTTCAGGGGCTGAGATGCAACCTGGATTGACCATATCTAGACCCACAGCTGGATGAGACATAAGGGTGGACACTCTTGGGGCTGAGAGGTTGGGTGAGCAAACGCAGACCCTTTAAAGTAATACTGGGTGGTACCCATCCCATGGGTCCCAAATCTCCAGGTTCAAGGGCATCTTCCTACATCGAAAACATGCATGAGAAACTCAGAAGATGGTACACCGTGTGATTTTGAAAGATTTCTAAAACACACCCCATTTCTCATCTCCTTGTGCTCGGGTTCGCCTTTCCAGCTACTTTACTAGCAATCAACTTACTTGGAGAATCAGCACCTTTAACCTCCTGTTCCCTACAGGTTGCAATTTGTCCTGAGGATGAACGGGAAGAGGAGCAACCAATGAGAGACAAGATCTAGGTGTTGGGACAGGCACAGGTCACTCTATTTTCCCATCAGGAAGAAGAATTAACCACAGGCTCAGCCTGCCGCCCAGAAGCAGAATAGGGCCTGAGGCAATCCCGCGCTTTTGCGGCCAGCTCCCAAAAAAGCGAGTTGAAAAATGGAGCTCAGGGACACTGCAATTTACAAACCCGCAGAGTTATAAATGATAACTCTCATCCACAGATATATTGAGGGAAGGCAACGAAGAGGATTTGAAAGCAAGGCAGAATTGCAGGAAACAGATTTCAGGAGGTAGATTCGAATCGCCTGTAAAGCATATGAAAAGCGGCAAAACGTCGACAATGATGCCCTTGGCCAAGAAGGGCGTATGCGTTTTTTCCTGAATATATTCAGGAAAAAACGCATACGCCCTTTTTGGCCAACCTAGCAACCTGGAAAGGCAAATCAGCGCTACAAAGAAGTCTCGCTTCCCATCGGTCAAAAGGGCCATGCTGCAAAAAGTGTCAAAACCAGAAATGCAGGACAGGCCATGGAGAAATGGCAGCCTTGCTACGCTGATGGGCGGGATGTAAGTTGCCAACAGCCACTCTGGAGAACTGTACGGTGTGTCCTGAAACATCAAAAAAACACAGCTTAGGGAGCATAGGGCACGTCCACTCATGGGCGTATAAATTGGGAAAACTAAAAATCAGCAAGACACAGGCAACCCAAAGTTTAGGGCTGCTCTGTTGACAAGAACCTCCACTTCATGACACCTTAAATATCCCAGGAAAGAGAAAAATGGATAAAGAAGTTGTGGTCCTTATGTACAATGGAATATCACTCAGACATGAAATCAATGTCATAAGGCTAGTAGAAGCAAGATGAGTGCACTTAGGTACGACGATTCTAAGTGAAATAAGTCACACAGAAAAAGACACTTATCATAAGCTATCACTTATAGAGGGAATGTAAAAACCGCTACACTTGAACTGAATTACAAAACAGAACAGAGTCACACGTTTAGAAAACACACTATGGCTGCTTAACGGGAAAGGTGAGGTGGGGTGATGCATAAAACAAGGGTTTCAAATTCGCTCAGATACCGTTCCATACACCCAATATGTAATAGACAAGACCTACTCCTTGCTAAGTGAACTGGACTCAACACCCCCTATTCACCGCACAAGAATATATGTGACTAGTAAGAATCTTAAAACCTATGTATTGATATATGTCTGGAAGTGAGTCAAGTGGGTGTAAAGCCGCATAAACACAGCCGTGAAAAGCAGCTAAACCCCATTATAAAACTAAATTACTTTTAAAAACCCGTAAAACAAAGACAGTGAAAGAGAGAGAAATTCTTACAAAATTCGTTCAGAGGCTGTGATGCAACCTGGATTGACCATATCTACACGCACAGCTGGATGAGACATAAGGGTGGACACTCTTGGGGCTGAAAGGTTGGGTTAGGTTGGGTGAGCAAACGCAGACCCTTTAAAGTAATACTGCGTGGTACCCATCGAATGGGTCCCAAGTCTCCAGGTTCAAGGGCATCTTCCTACATTGAAAACATGCATGAGAAACTCAGAAGATGGTACACCTTGTGATTTTGAAAGGTTTCTAAAACACACCCCATTTCTCATCTCCTTGTGCTCGGGTTCGCCTTTCCAGCTACTTTACTAGCAATCAACTTACTTGGAGAATCAGCACCTTTAACCTCCTTTCCCTACAGGTTGCAATTTGTCCTGAGGATGAACGGGAAGAGGGGCAACCAATGAGAGACTAGATCTAGCTGTTGGGACAGGCACAGGTCACTCTATTTTCCCATCAGGAAGAAGAATTAACCACAGGCTCAGCCTGCTGCCCAGAAGCACAATAGGGCCTGAGGCAATCCCGCGCTTTTGTGGCCAGCTCTCAAAAAAGCGAGTTGAAAAATGGAGCTCAGGGACACTGCAATTCACAAACCCGCAGAGTTATAAATGATAACTCTCATCCACAGATATATTGAGGGAAGGCAACGAAGAGGATTTGAAAGCAAGGCAGAATTGCAGGAAACAGATTTCAGGAGGTAGATTCGAATCGCCTTCAAGGCACATGAAAAGCGGCAAAACGTCGACAATGATGCCCTTGGCCAAAAAGGGCGTATGCGTTTTTTCCTGAATATATTCAGAAAAAAACGCATACGCCCTCTTTGGCCAACCAAGCAACCTGGAAAGGCAAATCAGCGCTACAAAGAAGTCTCGCTTCCCATCGGTCAAAAGGGCCATGCTGCAAAAAGTGTCAAAACCAGAAATGCAGGACAGGCCATGGAGAAATGGCAGCCTTGCTACGCTGATGAGCGGGATGTAAGTTGCCAACAGCCACTCTGGAGAAGTGTACGGTGTGTCCTGAAACATCGAAAAAACACAGCTTAGGGAGCATAGGGCACGTCCACTCATGGGCGTATAAATTGGGAAAACTAAAAATCAGCAAGACACAGGCACCCCAAAGTTTAGGGCTGCTCTGTTGACAAGAACCTCCACTTCATGACACCTTAAATATCCCAGGAAAGAGAAAAATGGATAAAGAAGTTGTGGTCCTTATGTACAATGCAATATCACTCAGACATGAAATCAATGTCATAAGGCTAGTAGAAGCAAGATGAGTGGACTTAGGTACGACGATTCTAAGTGAAATAAGTCACACAGAAATAGACACTTATCATAAGCTATCACTTATAGAGGGAATGTAAAAACCGCTACACTTGAACTGAATTACAGAACAGAAGAGAATCACACGTTTAGAAAACACACTATGGCTGCTTAACGGGAAAGGTGAGGTGGGGTGATGCATAAAACAAGGGGTTCAAATTCGCTCAGATACCGTTCCATACACCCAATATGTAATACACAAGACCTACTCCTTGCTCAGTGAACTGGACTCAACACGCCCTATTCACCGCACAAGAATATATGTGACTAGTAACAATCTTAAAACCTATGTATTGATATCTGTCTGGAAGTGAGTCAAGTGGGTGTAAATCCGCATAAACACAGCCGTGAAAAGCAGCTAAACCCCATTATAAAAATAAATTACTTTTAAAAACCCGTAAAACAAAGACAGTGAAAGAGAGAGAAATTCTTACAAAATTCGTTCAGAGGCTGTGATGCAACCTGGATTGACCATATCTACACGCACAGCTGGATGAGACATAAGGGTGGACACTCTTGGGGCTGAAAGGTTGGGTTAGGTTGGGTGAGCAAATGCAGACCCTTTAAAGTAATACTGCGTGGTACCCATAACATGGGTTCCAATTCTACAGGTTCAAGGGCATCTTCCTACATCGAAAACATGCATGAGAAACTCAGAAGATGGTACACCGTGTGATTTTGAAAGGTTTCTAAAACACACCCCATTTCTCACCTCCTTGTGCTCAGTTTCGCCATTCCAGCTATTTACTAGCAATCTCCCTACTTGGAGAATCAGCACCTTTAACCTCCTGTTCCCTACAGGTTGTAATTTGTCCTGAGGATGAACGGGAAGAGGGGGAACAATGAGAGACTAGATCTAGCTGTTGGGACAGGCACAGGTCACTCTATTTTCCCATCAGGAAGAAGAATTAACCACAGGCTCAGCCTGCCGCCGGGAACCAGAATAGGGCCTGAGGCAATCCCGTGCTTTTGCGGCCAGCTCCCAAAAAAGACAGTTGAAAAATGGAGCTCAGGGGGACTGCCATTCACAAACCTGCTGAGTTATAAATGATAACTCTCGTCCACAAATATATTGAGGGAAGGCAACGAAGAGGATTTGAAAGCAAGGCAGAATTGCAGGAAACAGGTTTCAGGAGGCAGATTCGAATCGCCTATAAAGCACATGAAAAGCGGCAAAACGTCGACAATGATGCCCTTGGCCAAAAAGGGCGTATGCGTTTTTTCCTGAATATATTCAGGAAAAAACGCATACGCCCTTTTTGGCCAACCAAGCAACCTGGAAAGGCAAATCAGTGCTACAAAGAAGTCTCGCTCCCCATCGGTCAAAAGGGTCTTGCTGCAAAAAGTGTCAAAACCAGAAATGCAGGACAGGCCATGGAGAAATGGCAGCCTTGCTACGCTGATGGGCGGGATGTTAATTGCCAACAGCCACTCTGGAGAAGTGTACGGTGTGTCCTGAAACATCGAAAAAACACAGCTTAGGGAGCATAGGGCACGTCCACTCATGGGCGTATAAATTGGGAAAAGTAATAATCAGCAAGACACAGGCACCCCAAAGTTTAGGGCTGCTCTGTTGACAAGAACCTCCACTTCATGACACCTTAAATATCCCAGGAAAGAGAAAAATGGATAAAGAAGTTGTGGTCCTTATGTACAATGGAATATCACTCAGACATGAAATCAATGTCATAAGGCTAGGTGAAGCAAGATGAGTGGACTTAGGTACGACGATTCTAAGTGAAATAAGTCACACAGAAAAAGACACTTATCATAAGCTATCACTTATAGAGGGAATGTAAAAACCGCTACACTTGAACTGAATTACAAAACAGAACAGAGTCACACGTTTAGAAAACACACTATGGCTGCTTAACGGGAAAGGTGAGGTGGGGTGATGCATAAAACAAGGGTTTCAAATTCGCTCAGATACCGTTCCATACACCCAATATGTAATAGACAAGACCTACTCCTTGCTAAGTGAACTGGAATCAACACCCCCTATTCACCGCACAAGAATATATGTGACTAGTAAGAATCTTAAAACCTATGTATTGATATATGTCTGGAAGTGAGTCAAGTGGGTGTAAAGCCGCATAAACACAGCCGTGAAAAGCAGCTAAACCCCATTATAAAACTAAATTACTTTTAAAAACACGTAAAACAAAGACAGTGAAAGAGAGAGAAATTCTTACAAAATTCGTTCAGAGGCTGTGATGCAACCTGGATTGACCATATCTACACGCACAGCTGGATGAGACATAAGGGTGGACACTCTTGGGGCTGAAAGGTTGGGTTAGGTTGGGTGAGCAAACGCAGACCCTTTAAAGTAATACTGCGTGGTACCCATCGAATGGGTCCCAAGTCTCCAGGTTCAAGGGCATCTTCCTACATCGAAAACATGCATGAGAAACTCAGAAGATGGTACACCTTGTGATTTTGAAAGGTTTCTAAAACACACCCCATTTCTCATCTCCTTGTGCTCGGGTTCGCCTTTCCAGCTACTTTACTAGCAATCAACTTACTTGGAGAATCAGCACCTTTAACCTCCTTTCCCTACAGGTTGCAATTTGTCCTGAGGATGAACGGGAAGAGGGGCAACCAATGAGAGACTAGTTCTAGCTGTTGGGACAGGCACAGGTCACTCTATTTTCCCATCAGGAAGAAGAATTAACCACAGGCTCAGCCTGCCTCCCAGAAGCACAATAGGGCCTCAGGCAATCCCGCGCTTTTGCGGCCAGCTCTCAAAACAGCGAGTTGAAAAACGGAGCTCAGGGACACTGCAATTCACAAACCCGCAGAGTTATAAATGATAACTCTCATCCACAGATATATTGAGGGAAGGCAACGAAGAGGATTTGAAAGCAAGGCAGAATTGCAGGAAACAGATTTCAGGAGGTAGATTCGAATCGCATTTAAGGCACATGAAAAGCGGCAAAACGTCGACGATGCCCTTGGCCAAAAAGGGCGTATGCGTTTTTTCCTGAATATATTCAGGAAAAAATGCATACGCCCTTTTTGGCCAACCAAGCAACCTGGAAAGGCAAATCAGCGCTACAAAGAAGTCTCGCTTCCCATCGGTCAAAAGGGCCATGCTGCAAAAAGTGTCAAAACCAGAAATGCAGGACAGGCCATGGAGAAATGGCAGCCTTGCTACGCTGATGAGCGGGATGTAAGTTGCCAACAGCCACTCTGGAGAAGTGTACGGTGTGTCCTGAAACATCGAAAAAACACAGCTTAGGGAGCATAGGGCACGTCCACTCATGGGCGTATAAATTGGGAAAACTAAAAATCAGCAAGACACAGGCACCCCAAAGTTTAGGGCTGCTCTGTTGACAAGAACCTCCACTTCATGACACCTTAAATATCCCAGGAAAGAGAAAAATGGATAAAGAAGCTTTGGTCCTTATGTACAATGCAATATCACTCAGACATGAAATCAATGTCATAAGGCTAGTAGAAGCAAGATGAGTGGACTTAGGTACGACGATTCTAAGTGAAATAAGTCACACAGAAAAAGACACTTATCATAAGCTATCACTTATAGAGGGAATGTAAAAACCGCTACACTTGAACTGAATTACAGAACAGAAGAGAATCACACGTTTAGAAAACACACTATGGCTGCTTAACGGGAAAGGTGAGGTGGGGTGATGCATAAAACAAGGGGTTCAAATTCGCTCAGATACCGTTCCATACACCCAATATGTAATAGACAAGACCTACTCCTTGCTCAGTGAACTGGACTCAACACGCCCTATTCACCGCACAAGAATATATGTGACTAGTAAAAATCTTAAATCCTATGTATTGATATCTGTCTGGAAGTGAGTCAAGTGGGTGTAAATCCGCATAAACACAGCCGTGAAAAGCAGCTAAACCCCATTATAAAAATAAATTACTTTTAAAAACCCGTAAAACAAAGACAGTGAAAGAGAGAGAAATTCTTACAAAATTCGTTCAGAGGCTGTGATGCAACCTGGATTGACCATATCTACACGCACAGCTGGATGAGACATAAGGGTGGACAGTCTTGGGGCTGAAAGGTTGGGTTAGGTTGGGTGAGCAAACGCAGACCCTTTAAAGTAATACTGTGTGGTACACATCCCATGGGTACCAAGTCTCCAGGTTCAAGGGCATCTTCCTACATCGAAAACATGCATGAGAAACTCAGAAGATGGTACACCGTGTGATTTTGAAAGGTTTCTAAAACGCACCTCATTTCTCATCTCCTTGTGCTCGGGTTCGCCATTCCAGCTACTTTACTAGCAATCTCCCTAATTGGAGAATCAGCACCTTTAACCTCCTGTTCCCTACAGGTTGCAATTTGTCCTGAGGATGAACGGGAAGAGGGGGAACCAATGAGAGACTAGATCTAGCTGTTGGGACAGGCACAGGTCACTCTATTTTCCCATCAGGAAGAAGAATTAACCACAGGCTCAGCCTGCTGCCAGGAACCAGAATAGGGCCTGAGGCAATCCCGTGCTTTTGCGGCCAGCTCTCAAAAAAGACAGTTGAAAAATGGAGCTCAGGGACACTGCAATTCACAAACCCGCAGAGTTATAAGTGATAACTCTCATCCACAGATATATTGAGGGAAGGCAACGAAGAGGATTTGAAAGCAAGGCAGAATTGCAGGAAACAGATTTCAGGAGGTAGATTCGAATCGCCTTTAAGGCACATGAAAAGTGGCAAAACGTCGACAATGATGCCCTTGGCCAAAAAGGGCGTATGCGTTGTTTCCTGAATATATTCAGGAAACAACGCATACGCCCTTTTTGGCCAACCAAGCAACCTGGAAAGGCAAATCAGCGCTACAAAGAAGTCTCGCTTCCCATCGGCCAAAAGGGACATGCTGCAAAAAGTGTCAAAACCAGAAATGCAGGACAGGCCATGGAGAAATGGCAGCCTTGCTACGCTGATGGGCGGGATGTAAATTGCCAACAGCCACTCTGGAGAAGTGTACGATGTGTCCTGAAACATCGAAAAAACACAGCTTAGGGAGCATAGGGCACGTCCACTCATGGGCGTATAAATTGGGAAAACTAAAAATGAGCAAGACACAGGCACCCCAAAGTTTGGTGCTGCTCTGTTGACAAGAACCTCCACTTCATGACACCTTAAATATCCCTGGAAAGAGAAAAATGGATAAAAAAGTTGTGGTCCTTATGTACAATGGAATATCACTCAGACATGAAATCAATGTCATAAGGCTAGTAGAAGCAAGATGAGTGGACTTAGGTACGACGATTCTAAGTGAAATAAGAGACACAGAAAAAGACACTTATCATAAGCTATCACTTATAGAGGGAATGTAAAAACCGCTACACTTGAGCTGAATTACAAAACAGAACAGAGTCACACGTTTAGAAAACACACTATGGCTGCTTAACGGGAAAGGTGAGGTGGGGTGATGCATAAAACAAGGGGTTCAAATTCGCTCAGATACCGTTCCATACACCCAATATGTAATAGACAAGACCTACTCCTTGCTCAGTGAACTGGACTCAACACCCCCTATTCACCGCACAAGAATATATATGACTAGTAACAATCTTAAAACCTATGTATTGATATCTGTCTGGAAGAGAGTCAAGTGGGTGTAAATCCGCATAAACACAGCCGTGAAAAGCAGCTAAACCCCATTATAAAAATAAATTACTTTTAAACCCCGTAAAACAAAGACAGTGAAAGAGAGAGAAATTCTTACAAAATTCGTTCAGGGGCTGAGATGCAACCTGGATTGACCATATCTAGACCCACAGCTGGATGAGACATAAGGGTGGACACTCTTGGGGCTGAGAGGTTGGGTGAGCAAACGCAGACCCTTTAAAGTAATACTGCGTGGTACCCATCCCATGGGTCCCAAATCTCCAGGTTCAAGGGCATCTTCCTACATCGAAAACATGCATGAGAAACTCAGAAGATGGTACACCGTGTGATTTTGAAAGGTTTCTAAAACACACCCCATTTCTCATCTCCTTGTGCTCGGTTTCGCCATTCCAGCTACTTTAATAGCAATCTCCCTACTTTGAGAATCAGCACCTTTAACCTCCTGTTCCCTACAGGTTGCAATTTGTCCTGAGGATGAACGGGAAGAGGGGGAACCAACGAGAGACTAGATCTAGCTGTTGGGACAGGCACAGGTCACTCTATTTTCCCATCAGGAAGAAGAATTAACCACAGGCTCAGCCTGCCGCCCAGAAGCAGAATAGGGCCTGAGGCAATCCCGCGCTTTTGCGGCCAGCTCCCAAAAAAGCGACTTGAAAAATGGAGCTCAGGGACACTGCAATTCACAAACCCGCAGAGTTATAAATGATAACTCTCATCCACAGATATATTGAGGGAAGGCAACGAAGAGGATTTGAAAGCAAGGCAGAATTGCAGGAAACAGATTTCAGGAGGTAGATTCGAATCGCCTGTAAAGCACATGAAAAGCGGCAAAACGTCGACAATGATGCCCTTGGACAAAAAGGGCGTATGCGTTTTTTCCTGAATATATTCAGGAAAAAACGCATACGCCCTTTTTGGACAACCAAGCAACCTGGAAATGCAAATCAGCGCTACAAAGAAGTCTCTCTTCCCATCGGTCAAAAGGGCCATGCTGCAAAAAGTGTCAAAACCAGAAATGCAGGACAGGCCATGGAGAAATGGCAGCCTTGCTACGCTGATGGGCGGGATGTAAGTTGCCAACAGCCACTCTGGAGAAGTGTACGGTGTGGCCTGAAACATCGAAAAAACACAGCTTAGGGATCATAGGGCACCTCCACTCATGGGCGTATAAATTGGGAAAACTAAAAATGAGCAAGACACAGGCACCCCAAAGTTTGGGGCTGCTCTGTTGACAAGAACCTCCACTTCATGACACCTTAAATATCCCAGGAAAGAGAAAAATGGATAAAAAAGTTGTGGTCCTTATGTACAATGGAATATCACTCAGACATGAAATCAATGTCATAAAGCTAGTAGAAGCAAGATGAGTGGACTTAGGTACGACGATTCTAAGTGAAATAAGTCACACAGAAAAAGACACTTATCATAAGCTATCACTTATAGAGGGAATGTAAAAACCGCTACACTTGAACTGAATTACAAAACAGAACAGAGTCACACGTTTAGAAAACACACTATGGCTGCTTAACGGGAAAGGTGAGGTGGGGTGATGCATAAAACAAGGGGTTCAAATTCGCTCAGATACCGTTCCATACACCCAATATGTAATACACAAGACCTACTCCTTGCTCAGTGAACTGGACTCAACACGCCCTATTCACCGCACAAGAATATATGTGACTAGTAACAATCTTAAAACCTATGTATTGATATCTGTCTGGAAGTGAGTCAAGTGGGTGTAAATCCGCATAAACACAGCCGTGAAAAGCAGCTAAACCCCATTATAAAAATAAATTACTTTTAAAAACCCGTAAAACAAAGACAGTGAAAGAGAGAGAAATTCTTACAAAATTCGTTCAGGGGCTGAGATGCAACCTGGATTGACCATATCTAGACCCACAGCTGGATGAGACATAAGGGTGGACACTCTTGGGGCTGAGAGGTTGGGTGAGCAAACGCAGACCCTTTAAAGTAATACTGGGTGGTACCCATCCCATGGGTCCCAAATCTCCAGGTTCAAGGGCATCTTCCTACATCGAAAACATGCATGAGAAACTCAGAAGATGGTACACCGTGTGATTTTGAAAGATTTCTAAAACACACCCCATTTCTCATCTCCTTATGCTCGGGTTCGCCTTTCCAGCTACTTTACTAGCAATCAACTTACTTGGAGAATCAGCACCTTTAACCTCCTGTTCCCTACAGGTTGCAATTTGTCCTGAGGATGAACGGGAAGAGGAGCAACCAATGAGAGACAAGATCTAGGTGTTGGGACAGGCACAGGTCACTCTATTTTCCCATCAGGAAGAAGAATTAACCACAGGCTCAGCCTGCCGCCCAGAAGCAGATTAGGGCCTGAGGCAATCCCGCGCTTTTGCGGCCAGCTCCCAAAAAAGCGAGTTGAAAAATGGAGCTCAGGGACACTGCAATTTACAAACCCGCAGAGTTATAAATGATAACTCTCATCCACAGATATATTGAGGGAAGGCAACGAAGAGGATTTGAAAGCAAGGCAGAATTGCAGGAAACAGATTTCAGGAGGTAGATTCGAATCGCCTGTAAAGCATATGAAAAGCGGCAAAACGTCGACAATGATGCCCTTGGCCAAGAAGGGCGTATGCGTTTTTTCCTGAATATATTCAGGAAAAAACGCATACGCCCTTTTTGGCCAACCTAGCAACCTGGAAAGGCAAATCAGCGCTACAAAGAAGTCTCGCTTCCCATCGGTCAAAAGGGCCATGCTGCAAAAAGTGTCAAAACCAGAAATGCAGGACAGGCCATGGAGAAATGGCAGCCTTGCTACGCTGATGGGCGGGATGTAAGTTGCCAACAGCCACTCTGGAGAACTGTACGGTGTGTCCTGAAACATCAAAAAAACACAGCTTAGGGAGCATAGGGCACGTCCACTCATGGGCGTATAAATTGGGAAAACTAAAAATCAGCAAGACACAGGCAACCCAAAGTTTAGGGCTGCTCTGTTGACAAGAACCTCCACTTCATGACACCTTAAATATCCCAGGAAAGAGAAAAATGGATAAAGAAGTTGTGGTCCTTATGTACAATGGAATATCACTCAGACATGAAATCAATGTCATAAGGCTAGTAGAAGCAAGATGAGTGCACTTAGGTACGACGATTCTAAGTGAAATAAGTCACACAGAAAAAGACACTTATCATAAGCTATCACTTATAGAGGGAATGTAAAAACCGCTACACTTGAACTGAATTACAAAACAGAACAGAGTCACACGTTTAGAAAACACACTATGGCTGCTTAACGGGAAAGGTGAGGTGGGGTGATGCATAAAACAAGGGTTTCAAATTCGCTCAGATACCGTTCCATACACCCAATATGTAATAGACAAGACCTACTCCTTGCTAAGTGAACTGGACTCAACACCCCCTATTCACCGCACAAGAATATATGTGACTAGTAAGAATCTTAAAACCTATGTATTGATATATGTCTGGAAGTGAGTCAAGTGGGTGTAAAGCCGCATAAACACAGCCGTGAAAAGCAGCTAAACCCCATTATAAAACTAAATTACTTTTAAAAACCCGTAAAACAAAGACAGTGAAAGAGAGAGAAATTCTTACAAAATTCGTTCAGAGGCTGTGATGCAACCTGGATTGACCATATCTACACGCACAGCTGGATGAGACATAAGGGTGGACACTCTTGGGGCTGAAAGGTTGGGTTAGGTTGGGTGAGCAAACGCAGACCCTTTAAAGTAATACTGCGTGGTACCCATCGAATGGGTCCCAAGTCTCCAGGTTCAAGGGCATCTTCCTACATTGAAAACATGCATGAGAAACTCAGAAGATGGTACACCTTGTGATTTTGAAAGGTTTCTAAAACACACCCCATTTCTCATCTCCTTGTGCTCGGGTTCGCCTTTCCAGCTACTTTACTAGCAATCAACTTACTTGGAGAATCAGCACCTTTAACCTCCTTTCCCTACAGGTTGCAATTTGTCCTGAGGATGAACGGGAAGAGGGGCAACCAATGAGAGACTAGATCTAGCTGTTGGGACAGGCACAGGTCACTCTATTTTCCCATCAGGAAGAAGAATTAACCACAGGCTCAGCCTGCTGCCCAGAAGCACAATAGGGCCTGAGGCAATCCCGCGCTTTTGTGGCCAGCTCTCAAAAAAGCGAGTTGAAAAATGGAGCTCAGGGACACTGCAATTCACAAACCCGCAGAGTTATAAATGATAACTCTCATCCACAGATATATTGAGGGAAGGCAACGAAGAGGATTTGAAAGCAAGGCAGAATTGCAGGAAACAGATTTCAGGAGGTAGATTCGAATCGCCTTCAAGGCACATGAAAAGCGGCAAAACGTCGACAATGATGCCCTTGGCCAAAAAGGGCGTATGCGTTTTTTCCTGAATATATTCAGAAAAAAACGCATACGCCCTCTTTGGCCAACCAAGCAACCTGGAAAGGCAAATCAGCGCTACAAAGAAGTCTCGCTTCCCATCGGTCAAAAGGGCCATGCTGCAAAAAGTGTCAAAACCAGAAATGCAGGACAGGCCATGGAGAAATGGCAGCCTTGCTACGCTGATGAGCGGGATGTAAGTTGCCAACAGCCACTCTGGAGAAGTGTACGGTGTGTCCTGAAACATCGAAAAAACACAGCTTAGGGAGCATAGGGCACGTCCACTCATGGGCGTATAAATTGGGAAAACTAAAAATCAGCAAGACACAGGCACCCCAAAGTTTAGGGCTGCTCTGTTGACAAGAACCTCCACTTCATGACACCTTAAATATCCCAGGAAAGAGAAAAATGGATAAAGAAGTTGTGGTCCTTATGTACAATGCAATATCACTCAGACATGAAATCAATGTCATAAGGCTAGTAGAAGCAAGATGAGTGGACTTAGGTACGACGATTCTAAGTGAAATAAGTCACACAGAAATAGACACTTATCATAAGCTATCACTTATAGAGGGAATGTAAAAACCGCTACACTTGAACTGAATTACAGAACAGAAGAGAATCACACGTTTAGAAAACACACTATGGCTGCTTAACGGGAAAGGTGAGGTGGGGTGATGCATAAAACAAGGGGTTCAAATTCGCTCAGATACCGTTCCATACACCCAATATGTAATACACAAGACCTACTCCTTGCTCAGTGAACTGGACTCAACACGCCCTATTCACCGCACAAGAATATATGTGACTAGTAACAATCTTAAAACCTATGTATTGATATCTGTCTGGAAGTGAGTCAAGTGGGTGTAAATCCGCATAAACACAGCCGTGAAAAGCAGCTAAACCCCATTATAAAAATAAATTACTTTTAAAAACCCGTAAAACAAAGACAGTGAAAGAGAGAGAAATTCTTACAAAATTCGTTCAGAGGCTGTGATGCAACCTGGATTGACCATATCAACACGCACAGCTGGATGAGACATAAGGGTGGACACTCTTGGGGCTGAAAGGTTGGGTTAGGTTGGGTGAGCAAATGCAGACCCTTTAAAGTAATACTGCGTGGTACCCATCCCATGGGTTCCAATTCTACAGGTTCAAGGGCATCTTCCTACATCGAAAACATGCATGAGAAACTCAGAAGATGGTACACCGTGTGATTTTGAAAGGTTTCTAAAACACACCCCATTTCTCATCTCCTTGTGCTCGGTTTCGCCTTTCCAGCTACTTTACTAGCAATCAACTTACTTGGAGAATCAGCACCTTTAACCTCCTGTTCCCTACAGGTAGCAATTTGTCCTGAGGATGAACGGGAAGAGAGGCACCCAATGAGAGACTAGATCTAGGTGTTGGGACAGGCACAGGTCACTCTATTTTCCCATCAGGAAGAAGAATTAACCATAGGCTCAGCCTGCCGCCCAGAAGCAGAATAGGGCCTGAGGCAATCCCGCGCTTTTGCGGCCAGCTCCCAAAAAAGCGAGTTGAAAAATGGAGCTCAGGGACACTGCAATTTACAAACCCGCAGAGTTATAAATGATAACTCTCATCCACAAATATATATAGGGAAGGCAACGAAGAGGATTTGAAAGCAAGGCAGAATTGCAGGAAACAGATTTCAGGAGGTAGATTCGAATCGCCTGTAAAGCACATGAAAAGCGGCAAAACGTCGACAATGATGCCCTTGGCCAAAAAGGGCGTATGCGTTTTTTCCTGAATATATTCAGGAAAAAACGCATACGCCCTTTTTGGCCAACCAAGCAACCTGGAAAGGCAAATCAGCGCTACAAAGAAGTCTCGCTTCCCATCGGTCAAAAGGGCCATGCTGCAAAAAGTGTCAAAACCAGAAATGCAGGACAGGCCATGGAGAAATGGCAGCCTTGCTATGCTGATGGGCGGGATGTAAGTTGCCAACAGCCACTCTGGAGAACTGTACGGTGTGTCCTGAAACATCGAAAAAACACAGCTTAGGGAGCATAGGGCACGTCCACTCATGGGCGTATAAATTGGGAAAACTAAAAATCAGCAAGACACAGGCACCCCAAAGTTTAGGGCTGCTCTGTTGACAAGAACCTCCACTTCATGACACCTTAAATATCCCAGGAAAGAGAAAAATGGATAAAGAAGTTGTGGCCCTTATGTACAATGGAATATCACTCAGACATGAAATCAATGTCATAAGGCTAGTAGAAGCAAGATGAGTGGACTTAGGTACGACAATTCTAAGTGAAATAAGTCACACAGAAAAAGACACTTATCATAAGCTATCACTTATAGAGGGAATGTAAAAACCGCTACACTTGAACTGAATTACAGAACAGAACAGAATCACACGTTTAGAAAACACACTATGGCTGCTTAACGGGAAAGGTGAGGTGGGGTGATGCATAAAACAAGGGGTTCAAATTCGCTCAGATACCGTTCCATACACCCAATATGTAATAGACAAGACCTACTCCTTGCTCAGTGAACTGGACTCAACACCCCCTATTCACCGCACAAGAATATATGTGACTAGTAAAAATCTTAAAACCTATGTATTGATATCTGTCTGGAAGTGAGTCAAGTGGGTGTAAATCCGCATAAACACAGCTGTGAAAAGCAGCTAAACCCCATTATAAAAATAAATTACTTTTAAAAACCCGTAAAACAAAGACAGTGAAAGAGAGAGAAATTCTTACAAAATTCGTTCAGGGGCTGTGATGCAACCTGGATTGACCATATCTAGACCCACAGCTGGATGAGACATAAGGGTGGACACTCTTGGGGCTGAGAGGTTGGGTGAGGTTGGGTGAGCAAACGCAGACCCTTTAAAGTAATACTGCATGGTACCCATCCCATGGGTCCCAAATCTCCAGGTCCAAGATAATCTTCCTACATTGAAAACTTTCATGAGGAACCCAGAAGAAGGTACACCGTGTGATTTTGAAAGGTTTCTAAAACGCACCTCATTTCTCATCTCCTTGTGCTCGGGTTCGCCATTCCAGCTACTTCACTAGCAATCTCCCTACTTGGAGAATCAGCACCTTTAACCTCCTGTTCTGTACAGGTTGCAATTTGTCCTGAGGATGAACGGGAAGAGGGGCAACCAATGAGAGAATAGATCTAGGTGTTGGGACAGGCACAGGTCACTCTATTTTCCCATCAGGAAGAAGAATTAACCACAGGCTCAGCCTGCCGCCGGGAACCAGAATAGGGCCTGAGGCAATCCCGTGCTTTTGCGGCCAGCTCCCAAAAAAGACAGTTGAAAAATGGAGCTCAGGGGCACTGCCATTCACAAACCTGCTGAGTTATAAATGATAACTCTCGTCCACAAATATATTGAGGGAAGGCAACGAAGAGGATTTGAAAGCAAGGCAGAATTGCAGGAAACAGGTTTCAGGAGGTAGATTCGAATCGCCTTTAAAGCACATGAAAAGCGGCAAAACGTCGACAATGATGCCCTTGGCCAAAAAGGGCGTATGCGTTTTTTCCTGAATATATTCAGGAAAAAACGCATACGCCCTTTTTTGCCAACCAAGCAACCTGGAAATGCAAATCAGTGCTACAAAGAAGTCTCGCTTCCCATCGGTCAAAAGGGTCATGCTGCAAAAAGTGTCAAAACCAGAAATGCAGGACAGGCCATGGAGAAATGGCAGCCTTGCTACGCTGATGGGCGGGATGTTAATTGCCAACAGCCACTCTGGAGAAGTGTACGGTGTGTCCTGAAACATCGAAAAAACACAGCTTAGGGAGCATAGGGCACGTCCACTCATGGGCGTATAAATTGGGAAAACTAAAAATCAGCAAGACACAGGCACCACAAAGTTTAGGGCTGCTCTGTTGACAAGAACCTCCACTTCATGACACCTTAAATATCCCAGGAAAGAGAAAAATGGATTAAGAAGTTGTGGTCCTTATGAACAATGGAATATCACTCAGACATGAAATCAATGTCATAAGGCTAGTAGAAGCAAGATGAGTGGATTTAGGTACGACGATTCTAAGTGAAATAAGTCACACAGAAAAAGACACTTATCATAAGCTATCACTAATAGAGGGAATGTAAAAACTGCTACACTTGAGCTGAATTACAAAACAGAACAGAGTCACACGTTTAGAAAACACACAATGGCTGCTTAACGAGAAAGGTGAGGTGGGGTGATGCATAAAACAAGGGTTTCAAATTCGCTCAGATACTGTTCCATACACCCAATATGTAATAGACAAGACCTACACCTTGCTCAGTGAACTGGACTCAACACCCCCTATTCACCGCACAAGAATATATCTGACTAGTAAGAATCGTAAAACCTATGTATTGATATCTGTCTGGCAGTGAGTCAAGTGGGTGTAAATCCGCATAAACACAGCCGTGAAAAGCAGCTAAACCCCATTATAAAAATAAATTACTTTTAAAAACCCGTAAAAAAAAGACAGTGAAAGAGAGAGAAATTCTTACAAAATTCGTTCAGAGGCTGTGATGCAACCTGGATTGACCATATCTAGACCCACAGCTGGATGAGACATAAGGGTGGACACTCTTGGGGCTGCAAGGTTGGGTTAGGTTGGGTGAGCAAACGCAGACCCTTTAAAGTAATACTGCGTGGTACCCATCCCATGGGTCCCAAGTCTCCAGGTTCAAGGGCATCTTCCTACATCGAAAACATGCATGAGAAACTCAGAAGATGGTACACCGTGTGATTTTGAAAGGTTTCTAAAACGCACCTCATTTCTCATCTCCTTGTGCTCGGGTTCGCCATTCCAGCTACTTTACTAGCAATCTCCCTACTTGGAGAATCAGCACCTTTAACCTCCTGTTCCCTACAGGTTGCAATTTGTCCTGAGGATGAAAGGGAAGAGGGGCAACCAATGAGAGACTAGAGCTAGGTGTTGGGACAGGCACAGGTCACTCTATTTTCCCATTAGGAAGAAGAATTAACCACAGGCTCAGCCTGTCCCCCAGAAGCAGAATAGGGCCTGAGGCAATACCGTGCTTTTGCGGCCAGCTCCCAAAAAAGCGAGTTGAAAAATGGAGCTCAGGCACACTGCAATTCACAAACCCGCAGAGTTATAAATGATAACTCTCATCCACAAATATATTGAGGGAAGGCAACGAAGAGGATTTGAATGCAAGGCAGAATTGCAGGAAACAGGTTTCAGGAGGTAGATTCGAATCGCCTTTAAAGCACATGAAAAGTGGCAAAACGTCGACAATGATGCCCTTGGCCAAAAAGGGCGTATGCGTTTTTTCCTGAATATATTCAGGAAAAAACGCATACGCCCTTTTTTGCCAACCAAGCAACCTGGAAATGCAAATCAGCGCTACAAAGAAGTCTCGCTTCCCATCGGTCAAAAGGGCCATGCTGCAAAAAGTGTCAAAACCAGAAATGCAGGACAGGCCATGGAGAAATGGCAGCCTTGCTACGCTGATGGGCGGGATGTAAATTGCCAACAGACACTCTGGAGAAGTGTACGGTGTGTCCTGAAACATCGAAAAAACACAGCTTAGGGAGCATAGGGCACGTCCACTCATGGGCGTATAAATTGGGAAAACTAAAAATCAGCAAGACACAGGCACCCCAAAGTTTAGGGCTGCTCTGTTGACAAGAACCTCCACTTCATGACACCTTAAATATCCCAGGAAAGAGAAAAATGGATAAAGAAGTTGTGGTCCTTATGTACAATGCAATATCACTCAGACATGAAATCAATGCCATAAGGCTAGTAGAAGCAAGATGAGTGGAGTTAGGTACAACGATTCTAAGTGAAATAAGTCACACAGAAAAAGACACTTATCATAAGCTATCACTTATAGAGGGAATGTAAAAACCGCTACAGTTGAACTGAATTACAAAACAGAACAGAGTCACACGTTTAGAAAACACACTATGGCTGCTTAACGGGAAAGGTGAGGTGTGGTGATGCATAAAACAAGGGTTTCAAATTCGCTCAGATACCGATCCATACACCCAATATGTAATAGACAAGACCTACTCCTTGCTCAGTGAACTGGACTCAACACCCCCTATTCACCGCACAAGAATATATGTGACTAGTAAGAATCTTAAAACCTATGTATTGATATCTGTCTGGAAGTGAGTCAAGTGGATGTAAAGCACCATAAACACAGCAGTGAAAAGTAGCGAATCCCCATTTTAAATTAAATAACTTTAAAAAACCCAAAAAAATAAGACAGTGATAGAGAAAGGAAATTTTACATAATTCGTTCCTGGGCTGTGATGCAACCTTGTTTGATCATATCTAGACCCACAGCTGGATGAGAAATAAAGCTGGACACTCTTGCAGCTGAAGGACTCTTTCCCTAGTTACCAGATTGGGGAACGTAAATAGGCTGCCGCCCTCTGGCCGTTACCTGCAAAAGCAGCTTTAAAATCTGTGTTAATGGTCACTTCATATGAACAAGTACTTTAGGGCTGTAAATGAAACCTGCCCTCAAAATGTCTTGAGGGAGGTAGTGGCCAAAACTTTTCAAAATGTGACACTTACTTTAAGAAAACAATTTGAAGAACTAAGCTGTAATCACAGTTTGATAAATAAAAAGAGCATGCTTTAAAGATCAATTTCAACAGATTATGGGACACATGCAAATTCAGCCACACAGAGGTATCAGCTCGCACCTGTTAGAATAACCAGCAGCAAGCAAACTACAAACAATAAATATTGAAGGTGTTTTGGAGAAATGCATACCCTCAATTTTAAGTGGGACATAACCTGGAAAGAGCCACTAATGAGAACTGAATGGTGGTGCCTTTAAAACGTACACACTGAGCTACCATATGATACAGCAAGCCCACTCCTTGGCCTATAACATAAGGAGATAGAACTGGAAAGACACAGGCAAGCAAATGTGCATTGCAGCAGTATTACAATAACCAAGACATGGAGGCAACCAAATAGTCCATCAAGAGGTGCGTGGCCAAAGAATAACTGGTACACGTACAGATGGAATATTAGCCAGGGAAAAAAACAAAACAATGCCATTTGCAGCACTGTGTATGATTCTTGAGTTAATCAGGCAAATTGTACTAAGTCAGAAAGCAAAAGACACATATCCTATAATATCACTTATAGGTCTTAGCTAAAAATTGATACCAATGAAGATATTTCCACAGAGAAATGCAATCACAGATTCATTAAACAAACTTAGGGTTCACCAAATGGAAAGGTGTGAGGATTGGATACATTAGGATATTGGGGTTAAGATAGATATAGAAACACATGTGAAATATGTAATCACCAAAGACCTACGTAATACCAAGACAAGACTACTCAACATGGTGTCATAACCTACATGGGAAAATGACCCAAAGAAGAATAGATATATGTATATGTTTAAAAGAACCACATCTTGCACACCTAGAAGAAACAAAACATTTTAATCAAATTTGCTCTGACAAAAAATAAAAATTAAATTAAAAAAAGAACAAGAAGTAATGAGACATAAACTTAAGGGGCTTTGTGCTGGCACATTGCATTCTAATTTACAACCAGAACATGACTTCCATTAAGGCTCTGTCATCACTAATAAAGCAGCTTTATAAGCAATGTTGAAGGTAGCTTAAAAGAAGTCTCACTAATTATTGATAGTAACAAGGAAACAAAGAAAAGTAAAAATCTCACTGCAAAAAGTATACATAGGGTAAGGATAGTAGATCAAACACTGATTAAACTTCTGTAAAGAATAAAAGACAACAGTAGTATGTTTTGTTAAAAAAGAGAGGGCCCAAATAAATCTGAAATGAAAGAGATGATGTTACAACAGACACCACAGAAATACAAAGTATCCTAAGATACACACAGGGTAACTCAGGGCTCAGACTGGACAGAGCCCACTCTCCAGTCCCCTGTACATGACTTAAAGGAGCCTCAGGAACTGAGGAGGAGGTCCCTGAGGAGAGGCTCAAGATAGAATATGGTAGGCATTAACATGACTGCATTCATCTTAAACATGCCTGAACTACATTCACACGAGATGATTTTGTCCTGTATGTACATCGGCACCTATAGCCGGAACTGCAGATCTTTGGCTTCAACACCTCTACTGACAACATTAGCTTCACCTGCTGTGGACCGTCTCCTATAGGATTTCTAGAATCACAAAACATCGAAGCTTCACAGGACCCAGAGTCTGTGCGACTCCACACAGAGTCTCAGAGTCTCAACTCCACTCAGATACTCCACTCTTGGAGGGCACACACAAAGTAGTGTGCACATCAGGACCCAGGGGAAGGAGCAGTGACCCCGTAGGAGAATGACCAGAACTACCTGCTACTTTTAGAGGGTCTCCTGCAGAGGCAGCTGGTGGCTGTGGCTGTGGCTCACCGTGAGGACAACAACACTGGCAGCAGAAGTTCTGGGAAATACTCCTTGGTGTGAGCCCTCCCAGAGTCCGCCATTAGCCCCACCAAGAGCAAGGTAGGCTCCAGTGCTGGGTCGCCTCAGGCCAAACAACCAACAGGGAGGGAACCCAGCCCCATGCATCAGCAGACAAGCAGATTCAACTTTTTATTAAAGTTTTATTTAATCCGTAGACAAGCGGATTAAAGCTCTGCCCACCAAAGCAACACCCAGCTCTACCCACCACCAGTCCCTCCCATCAGGAAGCTTGCACAAGCCTCTAAGATAGACTCATCCACCAGAGAGCAGACAGCAGAAGCAAGAAGAACTACAATTCTGCAGCCTGTGGAAGGAAAACCACATTCACAGAAAGATAGACAAAATGAAAAGGCAGAGGACTTTATACCAGATCAAGGAACAAGATAAAACCCCAGAAAAAAAACGGAATGAGGTGGAGATAGGGAACCTTCCAGAAAAAGAATTCAGAATAATGATAGTGAAGTTGAGCCAAGACCTTAGAAAAAGAAAGGAGGCAAAGATCGAGAAGACACAAGAAATGCTTAACAAAGACCTAGAAGAATTAAGGAACAAACACCTAGAAGAGTTAAAGAACAAACAAACAGAGGTGAACAATGTAATAACTGAAATGAAAAATACACTAGAAGGAATCAGTAGCAGAATAACTGTGGCAGAAGAACGGATAAGTGGCCTGGAAGACAGAAAGGTGGAAATCACTGCCATGGAACAGAATAAAGAAAAAGAATGAAAATAAATGAAGACACCCCAAGAGTCCTCTGGGACAACATTAAACGCAACAACATTCGCATTATAGGGGTCCCAGAAGGAGAAGAGAGAGAGAAAGGACCCGAGAATATATTTGAAGAGATTATGGTCAAAAACTTCCCTAGCATGGGAAAAGAAATAGCCACCCAAGTCCAGAAGCACAGAGTGTCCCAGGCAGGAGAAACCAAAGGAGAAAAATGACAAGACACATAGTAATCAAATTGACAAAAATTAACGACAAAGAAAAATTTTTGAAAGCAGCAAGGGAAAAATGACAAATAACATACAAGGGAAATCCCATAAGGATAACAGCTGATTTCTCAGCAGAAAATCTACAAGCCAGAAGGAAGTGGCATGATAAATTTAAAGTGATGAAAGGGAAGAACCTACAACCAAGGGTACTGCACCCTGCAAAGAGCTCATTCAGATTTGATGGAGAAATCAAAAGCCTTACAGACAAGCAAAAGCTAAGAGAATTCAGCACCATGCAACCAGCTCTACACCAAATGCTAAAAGAACTTCTCTAAGTGGGAAACACAAGAGAAGAAAAGGACCCACCAAGACAAACCCATAACAATTAAGAAAATAGTAGTAGGAACATACATATCGATAATTACCTTAAACGTGAATGCACTAAATGTTCCAACCAAAAGACATAGACTGGCTGAATGGATACAAAAACAAGACCCATATATATGCTGTCTACAAGAGACCCATTTCAGACCTAGGGACACATACAGACTGAAAGTGAGGCGATGGAAAAATATATTCTATGCTAATGAAAATCAAAAGAAAGCTGGAGTAGCAATACTCATATCAGATAAAATAGACTTTAAAATAAAGAATGTTACAAGAGACAAGGAAAGACACTACATAATGGTCAAGGGATCAATCCAAGAAGAAGATATAACAATTATAAATATATATGTACCCAACATAGGAGCACCTCAATGTATAAGGCAACTGCTAACAGCTATAAAAGAGGAAATCGACAGTAACACAATAATAGCAGGGGACTTTAACAGCTCACTTACACCAGTGGAGATCAGCCAGACAGAAAATTAATAAGGAAACACAAGCTTTAAATGACACAATAGACCAGATAGAGTTCATTGATATTTATAGGACATTCCATCCAAAAACAGCAGATTACACGTTGTTCTCAACTGCACACGGAACATTCTCCAGGATAGATCACATCTTGGGTCACAGATAAAGCCTCAGTAAATTTAAGAAAACTGAAATCATATCAAGCAGCTGTTCCGACCACAATGCTATGAGATTAGAAATCAATTACACAGAAAAAACTGTAAAAAACACAAACACATGGAGGCTAAACAATACGTTACTAAATAACCAAGAGATCACTGAAGAAATCAAAGGGGAAATCAAAAACTACCTAGAGACAAATGACAACAAAAACACGATGATCCAAAACCTATGGGATGCAGCAAAAGGAGTTCTAAGAGGGAAGTTTATAGCAATACAAGCCTACCTCAAGAAACAAGAAAAATCTCAAATAAACAATCTAACCTTACACCTAGAGGAACTAGAGAAAGAAGAACAAAACCCAAAGTTAGTAGAAGGAAAGAAATCCTAAAGATCAGAGCAGAAATAAATGAAATAGAAACAAAGAAAACGGAAGCAAAGATCATCAAAACTAAAAGCTGGTTCTTTGAGAAGATAAGCAAAAATGATCAACCTTTAGCCACACTCAAGAAAAAGAGGGAGAGGACGCAAATCAACAAAATTAGAAGTGAAAAAGGAGAAGTTACAACAGACACCACAGGAATACAAAGCATCCTAAGAGACTACTACAAGCAACTCTGTGCCAATAAAATGGACAATCTGGAAGAAATGGACAAATTCTTAGAAAGGTATAACCTTCTAAGACTGAACCAGGAAGAAATAGAAAATATGAACAAACCTATCACAAGCAATGAAATTGAAACTGTGATTAAAAATCTTCCAACAAACAAAAGTCCAGAACCAGATGGCATTACAGGTGAATTCTATCAAACATTTAGAGAAGAGCTAACACCCAACCTTCTCAAATTCTTCAAAACAATTGCAGGGGAAGGAACACACCCAAACTCATTCTATGAGACCACCATCACCCTGATACCAAAATCAGACAGAGATACTACAAGGAAAGAAAATTATAGACCAATATCCCTGATGAATATAGATGCAAAAATCCTCAACAAAATACTAGCAAACAGAATCGAACAACACATTAAAAGGATCATACACCATGATCAAGTGGGGTTTATCCCAGGGATGCAAGGATTCTTCAATATACACAAATCAATGTGATACACCATATTAACAAATTGTAGAATAAAACCATATGGTCATCTCAATAGATGAAGGAAAAGATTTTGAGAAAATTCAACACTCATTTACGATAAAAACTCTGCAGAGTGTGGGCATAGACGGAAACTACCTCAACATAATAAAGGCCATATATGACAAACCCACAGCAAACAGCATTCTCAATGGTGAAAAACTGAAAGCGTTTCCTCTAAGATCAGGAACAAGACGAGGATGTCCACTCTCACCACTGCTATTCAACATAGTTTTGGAAGTCCTAGCCATGGCAATCAGAGAAGAAAAAGAAATAAAAGGAATACAAAACGGAAAAGAAGAAGTAAAATTGTCACTGTTTGCAGATGACATGATATCATAGATAGAGAATCTTAAAGATGCCACCAGAAAACCACTGGAGCTAATCAATGAATTTGGTAAAGTTGCAGGATACAAAATTAATGCACAGAAATTGCTTGCATTCCTATACACTAACAATGAAAGATCAGAAAGAGAAATTAAGGAAACAATCCCATTACCACTGCAACAAAAAGAATAAAATACCTAGGAATAAACCTACCTAAGGAAGTAAAAGACCTGTACTCAGAAAACTATAAGACACTGATGAAAGAAATCAAAGATGATATAAACAGATGGAGACATATACCATGTCCTTGGATTAGAAGAATCAATATTGTGAAAATGACTATACTACCCAAAGCAATCTACAGATTCAATGCAATCCCGATCAAAATACCTTTGGCATTTTCTACAGAACAAGAAAAAAAAATCTTAAAATTTGTAGGGAGACACAAAAGACCCTGGATAGCCAAAGCAGTCTTGAGGGGGAAAAAAAAGAGCTGGAGGAATCAGACTTCCAGACTTCAGACTATATTACAAAGCTACAGTAATCAAGATAATATGGTACTGACACAAACACAGAAATATAGGTCAATAGAAAAGGATAGAAAGCACAGAGATAAACCCACGTACCTGTGGTTAACTAATCTATGACAAAGGAGGCAAGGGTATACAATGGAGAAAAGACAGTGTCTTCAGTAAGTGGTGCTGGGAAAACTCGACAGCTACATGTAAAAGAATGAAATTAGTACACTCCCTAACACCATACACAAAAATAACTCAAAATGGATTAGAGACCTAAATATAAGACCAGCCACTATAAAACTCTTAGAAGAAAACATAAGCAGAACAGTCTATGACATAAATCACAGCAAGATCCTTTTTGACCCACCTCCTAGAGAAATGGAAATAAAAACAAAAATTAAAAAATGGGACCGAATGAAACATAAATTCTTTTGCACAGCAAAGGAAAACTTAAGCAAGATGAAAAGACAACCATCAGAATGGGAGAAAATATTTTCAAATGAAGCAAATGGCAAAGGATTAATCTACAAAAAGCAGCTCATGTAGCTCAATATCACAAAACCAAACAACCCAATCCAAAAATGGGCAGAAGACCTAAATAGAAATTTCTCCAAAGAAGATATACAGGTTGCCAACAAACACATGAAAGGATGCTGAGCATCACTAATCATTAGAGAAATGCAAATCAAAACTACAGTGAGGTATCACCTCACACCAGTCAGAATGGCCATCATCAAAAAATCTACCAACAGTAAATGCTGGAGAGGCATTTATTGGAGAAAAGGGAACCCTCTTGCACTGTTGGTGGGAATGTAAATTGATATAGCCACTAGGTAGAACGGTATGGGGCTTCCTTAAAAACTAAAAATAGAACTACCATACAACCCAGCAAACCCACTCCTGGACATTTACCCTGAGAAAACCATAATTCAAAAAGAGTCATGTACCACAATGTTCACTGTAGCTCTATTTACAATAGCCAGGACATGGAAGCAACCTAAGTGTCCATCAACAGATAAATGGATAAAGAAGATGTGGCACATATATACAATGGAACATTATTCTGCCATAAAAAGAAGCGAAATTGAGTTATTTTTAGTGAGGTGGATGGATCTAGAGTCTGTCCTACAGAGTGAAGTAAGTCAGAAAGAGAAAAACAAATACCGTATGCTAACACATATATATGGAATCTAAAAAAAAAAAGTTTATGAAGAACGTAGGGGCAGGAAAGGATTAAGGACACAGACGTAGAGAAAGGACTTGAGGACATGGGGAGAGGGAAGGGTAAGCTGGGACAAAGTGAGAGAGTGGTATGGACATATATACACTACCAAATGTAAAATTGATAGCTACTGGGAAGCAGCCACATAGCACAGGGAGATCAGCTCTGTGCTTTGTGACCACCTAAAAGGGTGGGATAAGGGAGTGAGAGGGAGGTGCAAGAGGGAGGGGATATGGTGTTATATGTATACGCATAGCTGATTCACTTTTTTATACAGCAGAAACTAACACACAATTGTAAAGCAATTATACTCCAATAAAGATGTAAAAAAAAAAAAAAAAAAAAAAAGAAAGCCCAGAGATAAACCTACACACCTATGGCACACTAATCTATGACAAAGGAGGCAAGGGTATACAATGGAGAAAAGACAGTCTCTTCAATAAGTGGTGCTGGGAAAAATGGACAGCTACATGTAAAAGAATGAAATTAGAACACTCCCTAACACCATACACAAAAAAATAAACTCCAAATGGATTAGAGACCGAAATGTAAGACCGGACACTATAAAACTCTTAGAGGAAAACATAGGAAGAATACTCTTTGACATAAATCACAGCAAGATATTTTTTGATCCACCTCCTAGAGTAATGGAATAAAAAAAAAAAAAAAAAAAAAAAAACAAATGGGAGCAAATGAAACCTAAAAGCTTTTGCAAAGCAAAGGAAACTACAAACAAGACGAAAAGACAACCCTCAGAATGGGAGAAAATATTTGCAAACGAATCAATGGACAAAGGATTAATCTCCAATGTATATAAACAGCTCATGCAGCTCAACAGTAAAAAAACAAACAAACCAATCCAAAAATGGGCAGATGACGTAAATAGACATTTGTCCCAAGAAGACATACAGATGACCAAGAAACACATGAAAAGCTACTCAACATCACTAATTATTAGAGAAATATAAACCAAAACTACAATGAGGTATCACCTCACACGAGTTAGAATGGGCATCATCAGAAAATCTACAAACAACAAATGCTGGAGAGGGTGTGGAGAAAAGGGAACCCTCTTACACTATTTGTGGGAATGTAAATTGATACAGTCACTATGGAGAACAGTATGGAGGTTCCTTAAAAAACTAAAAATAGAATTACCATATGACCCAGCAATCCCACTACTGGCCATATACCCAGAGAAAACCATAATTCAAAAAGACATATTCACCACAATATTCATTGCAGCACTATTTACAATAGCCAGGTCATGGAAGCAACCTAAATGCCCATAGACAGACGAACGGAAAAGATGTGCTACATATATAAAATGGAATATTACTCAGCCATAAAAAGGAATGAAATTGGGTCATTTGTAGAGACGTGGATAGATCTAGAGACTGTCATACAGAGTGAAGTAAGTCAGAAAGAGAAAAACAAATATCGTATATTAACGCATACATGTAGAACCTAGAAAAATGGTAAAGATGAACTGGTTTGCAAGGCAGAAATAGAGACACAGATGTAGAGAACAAATGTATGGACACCAAGGGGGGAAAGTGGCAGGGTGGTGGTGGTGGGATGAATTGCGACCCTGGGATTGACATATATACACTTATATGTATAAAATAGATAACCAATAAGAGCCTGCTGTATAAAAAAATGAATAAAATAAATTCAAAAATTAAAAAATAAATAATACTTAAGAAAATAAAACAGAAAAAAAAGTTCTGTCCTTCCCATAGACGTATTTATATGAATGAATGATTTCCATGCTTATATCCATAAATACAAAAAGAGGAATAAAACTTACCTTGAACCAAAAAAGAAAAAAAAAAAAACTGAACCCACTGGTCATACAGAGGAAAACCCTATCAGCGCACTTGCTCCAGTGGTAAACAATTCTTAAGTTGGTCACAGGTGGGGAATCATCTCCCATGCAGCCAGCAGCCCCCACACAAGGAGCGTCCTCATTGCAAAGCTGGGGGACCGTGAGGAGGCGTCTCTGACTAAACGTGAGCTGAGCCCCAGGCCAGCTGCTGCTGAACTTTTCCCACCGTTCCCAGGTAAAACACCTGAATGTGTGCAAAGACTAAAAACTAGAGGAAGGGGCTTGGAGTCACACCAGCGACAGCACGCAGGCCGACTTGGTGCCTGCAGGCCAGCCAGGATGGTCCTGGCCCCGGGCGCTCGTCTGGAAACTTTCCATTTCCCTGCCTGAGGTACCCCTCCTGTCCCGGCCCCCACTGCTTTTTTCCTTCCTTACCTCTGCCCGGGGAGAAATTCCAGCAGCAAGTATGGGTGACACATCCTCTTCTTTAGCAGGTGGCAGCCCGGCAACTCCTGCAGAAAGTCCAGTAGAGCCCCAGTCACAACGGGCCACTCATAGAGCCGTGGGCCCTACTGCCTCCCACCAGCCCAACCCCGAGACTGCTGACGGGGCAGAGAATATGGCGTCAGGCACAGCTGCAGAGGCTTTTGCTGCCTGGAGGGGTGTTTATATTGACCTCAACCCAGGCACACCTGGGAAGGGCTGGCCGGCCGGGTCAGGCTGCCCAGGTCAGCCAATCCTCGCCCCTCAGGGGCTCAGATTTGCAGAAAATGGGCCTTGCTGCACCGGCCAGATCCAAGGAACAGGTGTAGGGTCCCGAGAGTCAGGATAGATAAGGGGCGGCAGCCCTGGCTTGTTTTCTAATCATTTTATCTGGTCCAGGAGTGGGAGACAACTTCAAGAAGACCCTCTGCTAATGAGAGGAACCCAGGAGTCAGGGAGAGGAGGGGTGGTGGGTGGAGACAGAGGCCTGGTGCCCCGGCTGCTGTGGAAGCCCCTAGAAGACCAGGCAGAGGGAGGCCGCACAGAGTGAAGCCTAGGGTCACAGACCTGTTGGAGCTGCTGTTTATTAGTTCAAGCTCTGCTCTGAGGTGCTCTGTGTCAGCTCTGAGTGACAGGTGTGCTGGGGGTGCTCTGCAATGAGGGCTATATGCACAGTTCCTGTGTGCCCAGCCCTGTCGGGGTACCTGTCCACGGGAGCTCCATATCCAGGGAGGGGCATGCCCACGAGAGCCCCGTGGGCTGCTGCGTACCTGCCCAGGTGAGCTCCATATCCTGGGAGGGGCCTGACCATGATGGCCCCATGGGCTGCTGGGTACCTGCCCAGGTGAGCTCCATATCCTGGGAGGGGCCTAACCACCACAGCCCCGTGGGCTGCTGTGTACCTGCCCAGGTGAGCTCCATATCCTGGGAGGGACCTGACCACAAGAGCCCCGTGAGCTGCTGGGGACCTGGTAGAGGACGCCAGGACAGTCAGTGAAGCCACAGAGGATATACATCTAGTAGTTCCTAATTCCTACACCCTGCTGGTCATTCTACCATCCACCAGGACATGGTATTCTGTATTAGACTTCAATGATGCCTTCTTCTGTATTCCATTCGTCCCAGAGTCACAAGAAATTTTGGCTGTGAGTGGCAGGACTCAACATACAACAAAAACAATACTGCCCGGCCGTCCTGCCCCAGGGGTTCAAAAATTCCCACACCATCTTTGGGGAAACGTTAGCTAAAGACCTAAAAAATCTACCTCTGGAGAAGGGAACCCTCCTTCAATATGCAGATGACATTCTGATCACCAGCCCGACTAAGGAGGCCTCTGAACTACCTAGCCAATAAAAGATAGAAGGTGTCCAAGAAAAAGGCTCAAATATCACAAACTAAGGTGACCTTCCTGGGCTTCATTCGCACAGAAGGTCGGAAAAGCCCACCCCAGGAAAGGGAAGAAGCCATTTGCAGCCTCACCCTTCCTGAAACTAGAAGACAGCTTAGGGGTTCCTGGGGAGACCGGGGTTTGCTGCATCTGGATCCCTAACTACAGTCTAATAGCTGGGCCTCTATATGAAACACTGAAAGGAAAAGGTGATGATCCTTTTGAATAGAATCCAGAAGCGGCCTTTCAAGAATGGAAAGAGCAGTCAGTTCAGATCCTTGCCCTGGACCTCCCTAAGTTAGCTAAACCCTTTGACCTTTACATTCCTGGTCCAAGGCGAATCACCCTTGGAGTATTAGTGCAAAAACTGGGACCACTTGAAATGGAACAATGCAAGAATGCCCTCCAGGCATTGGCCAGCCACCCCATCCGACCAGGATACTGGGGGTATCTAAAAACCTGGAAATCAGCAGCGCGCAAGGCCAGCTCCCTCCTAAGGGAAAAGGATGCCACTTGGTGATCCTAACCACCCACCATGCCCTGAAGTTGCAGGGATTGCTCCGTGGGCACAATGACCTCGAGTGAGGAGGCCCTCCAACACCAACCTCCAGAGAGAAAACCTGGAGCAATGGGCCCCCATGACGACTCGTTTGACCATCACTTGACCTGGAGCTTCTCTCAGAAAACAACAAGAGTGTGTCCCAAAAGAGCAGACTATTGCTTACAGGACTTACTGCACCCAGAGCGGAGCTAATAAACTTGGCAGGGGAACCGTAAATAACGCTGCCACCATAGAAAAGCCTACAGACACCGCGGTGACGGCGGCCAATGAGACCGGCTGTACTCCTGGCTACTTCAAAAGGCCGTTGACTGAGTGGCCGTCAAGGTCCTGGATCACCACCAGCCCTGGACTGTCTGGGAGTTGAGCAAGCAGGGCTCTGACACCTGGTGTTGTTTGTACGTTAATTAGGTGGCCTAACTGAAGAAAGCGCAGAGTACTGGTCAGAGCATCTAGGCTAGCAGGAACTGTCAGCCTAAGGGGGCCGAACCAATGTGGAGCAGGGTAAAACGGCCCACCCCCACCCCAGCGTCTCTGCACATCTCTTTCCTGGACCCTTAAAGGTCATTAGAATCTATAAAACTTCCAATGCTGGTGCTCAGGCAGACGAGCAGTGAGGGAGGAGGCCTGGGGACAATCAACCTCACCTGGAGGCTGCTTGGGAGAAGTCCTCCCCCTCGCCCCGGGTATGAGGACACCCAACTCAGCACGAAGCATTTACAGAAGAGATGTCTGCACCCTCAGCACCCCAAGAATGAGGAATGGGACAAAAGGCAGAGGAGGGCTTTGTCACTGGCAAAGCCCATGAAAAATTCCTGGGAGATGAAAATAGAATCTGGGCAATAAAATAAAGTCTAACCATTTTTTTCCTTTGTGCTTTGTCTAATTTCACTTGCTCCTAGGTTTCCACATGCAGAGGTCCCACACCCGACACTTCAGACCCGATTTCCTAGTGCAAAATGGCTGGGCCGACACCTCAGCTCGTGGGGCCCCGTGCAGACTCTGCGACATAGAGCCTGAGCTCCAGCCAACCCGGCCCTCGAGAGCTCCGCCCCCTCCCTCCCGCTGACGCTGCCAGGATCTCTACACAGCAGCCCGGCCCACAACCTGCAGGGGAGCACACACTCTCACCTCTCCATTCTCTGATCATAATATAAAGTTTTCCTTTGCTTCTGAACCAAAGTCAGTCTCGATCTGTTGGCTCCAATGACACTAGGCAGGGAGACCCTTGTTGGGGCCCACTCTGCAGGATCAGTAACAGAATTTGAGAACATTGTAACTTCAAAGAACAGATGTGCGAGCCAAACTGTAATTAACATAGAGCAGTGTATAAGGCTCGTGTAAAATAAGATGTTTCTAACACTTCCATTTGATATTTCCATCACTTTATTATAAGCAAGTTCAGTTGAGGGGTTTGTCTTATTTGTCAGGTCAACAGTAGAGAAATGCAGTGATTTCTTTCCAAGGATGTACATCTAATAATCTTGGTTGAAGTTTCAACCTTGTTTTGACTGATTTTCCATTGAAAATGATACCTCTCTTTCAGCTCCTAGATTTCTGAGAAGTATAAAATCTTATATTTTTTATTACCAAAGGGGAAAGGTGGGAGGAGGGATAAATTAACAGTTTCAGATTAACATATACACACTGCTATGTATAAAATATATCATCAACAAGGAACTACTGTATAACACAGGGAACTATACTCAATATTTTGTAATGACCCCTAAGGGGAAATAATCTGAAAAACAATAGATATCTATATCGACATCATCTATCAACTACAGATAAAATGGAAACTAAAGGAGGCCGATGGTGAGCGTTTCTGAACCTGAAGACTTCAATCATCTAAAGTTCGGACTCTGCCTACGGCCCAAGTCCCTTAATGAACACACATGTACCAGTAGCTTAAAAATTCCCCAGATTGGAGTTCGGGGAGACACTGATTTGGAAAAATCCCTGGTGTTCTCCTTACATACACAGGACCTTTCCTACAGCTAAAACATGCCTGTGACACCCAGAAGATGGAACACGGTTGGATCAGGGAGATTTTGGAAAAGGCACCAAAACTCCTAATTTCCTGGTTGTCGGGTTCACACCTCCAGCCTTTTTCCTTAAAATCTCCCCACCTGAGGATGTCAGCAACTTCAACATCCAGTTGCACAAAATTTGGAATTTTTCCAAAGGAAGAAGGTGAAGGAGGAGAAACAAGGAGAGCCAAGCCCTAGATGTTCGGACAGGCACATGTCACTCTAATTTCCAATCAGGAAGAAGAATTAAGCAAAGGCTTAGCCTGCCACCGGGAACCAGAGTAGGGCCAGAAGCAAACCAGCGGTTCTGCGGACAGCTCCCAAAAAAGCGAGTTGAAAAATGGAGCTCAGGGGCACTGCAATTCACAAACCTGCAGAGTTATAAATTATAACTATCGTCCAAAACTATATTGAGGGAAGGCAATGAACAGGATTGGAAAGCAAGGCAGAATTGCAGGAAACAGATTTCAGGAGTTAGATTCGAATAGCCCCTAAAGCACATGAAAAGCGGCCAAAAGTCGACAACGATGCACATGGCCAAAAAGAGCATATGTGTTTTTTTCTGAATAAATTCAGGAAAAAACGCATAGGCCCTTTTTGGCCAACCAAGCAAGCCGGAAATGCAATGCAGCACTACAAAGAAGTCTCACTTCCCATCGGTCAAAAGGGCCTTCCTAAAAAAGTGTAAAAAAAATACAGGAGAGGCCAGGGAGGAAAGGGAGCATTGTTACACTGATGGTCGGGATGTAAATTGCCAATGGCGACTCTGGAGAACGGTACGGTGTTTCCTAAAACATCTAAAAAACACAGCTAGAGAGAAAGGGGCACATACATTCATGGGCGTATAAATTGGAAAAATTAAAATCAACAAGACACAGGCACCCCAAAGTTTAGGGCTGCTCTGTTGACAAGAACCTCCACTTCATGACACCTTAAATATCCCAGGAAAGAGAAAAATGGATAAAGAAGTTGTGGTTCTTATGTACAATGGAATATCACTCAGCCATGAAATCAATGTCATAAGGCTAGTAGCAGCATGATGAGTGGATTTAGGTACGACGACTCTAAGTGAAATAAGTCACACAGAAAAAGACACATATCAAAAGATATCACTTATAGAGGGATGTAAAAACCGCTACACTTGAACTGAATTACAAATCAGAACAGAGTCACCCATTTTGAGAACACACTATGGCTGCTTAACGGGAAAGGTGAGGTGGGGTGATGCATAAAACAAGGGTTTCAAATTAGCTCTGATACCATTCCATACACCCAATATGTAATAGACAAGACCTACTCCTTGCTCAGTGAACTGGACTCAACACCCCGTATTCACCGCACAAGTATATATCTGACTAGTGAGAATCTTAAAACCTATGTATTGATATCTCTCTGGAAGTGAGTCAAGAGGGTGTAAAGCTGCATAAACACAGCCGTGAAAAGCAGCTAAACCCCATTATAAAAATAAATTATTTTTAAAAACGCATGAAACAAAGACAGTAAAAGAGAGAGAAATTCTTACAAAATTCATTCAGGGGCTGTGACGCAACCTGGGTTGACCATATCTAGACCCACAGCTGGATGAGACATAAGGGTGGACACTCTTGGGGCTGAGAGGTTTGGTGAGGTTGGGTGAGCCATCGCAGACCCTTTAAAGTAATACTGCGTGGTACCCATCCCATGGGTCCCAAATCTCTAGGTTCAAGGGCATCTTCCTACATCGAAAACTTGCATGAGGAACCCAGAAAATGGTACAGCGTGTGAATTTGAAAGGTTTCTAAAACGCACCTCATTTCTCATCTCCTTGTGCTCGGGTTCGCCATTCCAGCTACTTTACTAGCAATCTCCCTACTTGGAGAATCAGCACCTTTAACCTCCTGTTCCCTACAGGTTGCAATTTGTCCTGAGGATGAACGGGAAGAGGGGCAACCAATGAGAGACTAGATCTACGTGTTGGGACAGGCACAGGTCACTCTATTTTCCCATCAGGAAGAAGAATTAACCACAGGCTCAGCCTGCCGCCCGCAACCAGTATAGGGCCTGAGGCAATCCCGCGCTTCTGCGGCCAGCTCCCAAAAAAGCCAGTTGAAAAATGGAGCACATGGGCACTGCAATTCACAAACCTGCAGAGTTATAAATGATAAATCTCGTCCACAAATATATTGAGGGAACGCAACGAAGAGGATTTGAAAGCAAGGCAGATTTGCAGGAAACAGGTTTCAGGAGGTAGATTCGAATCGCCTTTAAAGCACATGAAAAGCGGCAAAACGTCGACAATGATGCCCTTGGCCAAAAAGGGCGTATGCGTTTTTTCCTGAATATATTCAGGAAAAAACGCATACGCCCTTTTTGGCCAACCAAGCAACCTGGAAAGGCAAATCAGCGCTACAAAGAAGTCTCGCTTCCCATCGGTCCAAAGGGCCATGCTGAAAAAAGTGTCAAAACCACAAATGCAGGACAGGCCATGGAGAAATAGGAGCCTTGCTACGCTGATGGGCGGGATGTAAATTGCCAACAGCCACTCTGGAGAAGTGTACGGTGTGTCCTGAAACATCGAGAAAACACAGCTTAGGGAGCATAGGGCACGTCCACTCATGGGCGTATAAATTGGGAAAACTAAAAATCAGCAAGACTCAGGCACCCTAAAGTTTAGGCCTGCTCTGTTGACAAGAACCTCCACTTCAGGAAACCTTAAATATCCCAGGAAAGAGAAAAATGGATAAAGAAGTTGTGGTCCTTATGTACAATGGAATATCACTCAGCCATGAAATCAATGTCATAAGGCTAGTAGCAGCATGATGAGTGGATTTAGGTACGACGACTCTAAGTGAAATAAGTCACAGAGAAAAAGACACTTATCAAAAGCTATCACTTATAAAGGGAATGTAAAAACCGCTACACTTGAATTGAATTACAAATCAGAACAGAGTCACACATTTAGAAAACACACTATGGCTGCTTAACGGGAAAGGTGATGTGCGGTGATGCATAAAACAAGGGTTTCAAATTAGCTCAGATACCGTTCCATACACCCAATAAGTAATAGAAAAGACCTACTCCTTGCTCAGTGAACTGGACTCAACACCCCCTATTCACCGCACAAGAATATATCTGACTAGTGAGAATCTTAAAACCTATGTATTGATATCTCTCTGGAAGTGAGTCAAGTGGGTGTAAAGCCGCATAAACACAGCCATGAAAAGCACCTAAACCCCATTATAAAAATAAATTACTTTTAAAAACCCGTAAAACTAAGACAGTTAAAGAGAGAGAAATTCTTACAAAATTCCTTCAGGGGCTGTGACGCAACCTGGGTTGAACATATCTAGACCCACAGTTGGATGAGACCTAAGGGTGGACACTCTTGGGCCTGGGAGGTTTGGTGACGTTGGGTGAGCAAACGTAGACCCCTTAAAGTAATACTCTGTGGTACCCATCCCATGGGTCCTAAATCTCCAGGTTCAAGGGCATCTTCCTACATCGAAAACACGCATGGGAAACCTAGAAGATGGTACACCGTCTGATCGGGAAAGGTTTCTGAAACGCACCTCATTTCTCATCTCCTTGTGCTCGGGTTCGCCATTCCAGCAACTTTACTAGCAATCTCCCTACTTGGAGAATCAGCACCTTTAACCTCCTGTTCCATACAGGTTGCAATTTGTCCTAAGGATGAACGGGAAGAGGGGCAACCAATGAGAGACTACATCTAGGTGTTGGGACAGGCACAGGTCACACTATTTTCCCATCAGGAAGAAGAATTAACCACAGGCTCAGCCTACCGCCGGTAACCAGAATAGGGCCTGAGGCAATCCCGTGCTTTTGCAGCCAGCTCCCAAAAAAGCCAGTTGAAAAATGGAGCACATGGGCACTGCAATTCACAAACCTACAGAGTTAGAAATGATAACTCTCGTCCACAAATATATTGAGGGAAGGCAACGAAGAGGATTTGAAAGCAAGGCAGAATTGCAGGAAACTGGTTTCAGGAGGTAGATTCGAATCGCCTTTAAAGCACATGAAAAGTGGCAAAACGTCGACAATGATGCCCTTGGCCAAAAAGGGCGTATGCGTTTTTTCCTGAATATATTCAGGAGAAAACGCATACGCCCTTTTTGGCCCACCAAGCAACCTGGAAAGGTAAATCAGCGCTACAAAGAAGTCTCGCTTCCCATCGGTCAAAAGGGCCATGCTGAAAAAACTGTCAAAACCACAAAAGCAGGACGGGCCATTGAGAAATGGAAGCCTTGCTACACTGATGGGCGGGATGTAAATTGCCAGCAACCACTCTGGAGAAGTGTACGGTGTGGCCTGAAACATCGAAAAAACACAGCTTAGGGAGCATAGGGCACTTCCACTCATGGGCGTATAAATTGGGAAAATTAAAAATCAGCAAGAGACAGGCACCCCAAAGTTTAGGGCTGCTCTGTTGACAAAAACCTCCACTTCATGACACCTTAAATATCCCAGGAAAGAGAAAAATGGATAAAGAAGTTGTGGTCCTTATGTACAATGGAATATCACTCAGCCATGAAATCAATGCCTTAAGGCTAGTAGCATCATGATGAGTGGATTTAGGTACGACGACTCTAAGTGAAATAAGTCACACATAAAAAGACACTTATCATAAGCTATCACATATAGAGGGAATGTAAAAACTGCTACACTTGAACTGAATTACAAAAGAGAACAGAGTCACACGTTTAGAAAACACACTATGGCTGCTTAACGGGAAAGATGAGGTGGTGTGATGCATAAAACAAGGGTTTCAAATTAGATCAGATACAGTTCCATACAGCCAATATGTAATAGACAAGACCTACACGTTGCTCAGTGAACTGGACTCAACACCCCCTATTCACCCCACAAGTATATATCTGACTAGTGAGAATCTTAAAACCTATGTATTGATATCCCTCTGGAAGTGTGTCAAGTGGGTGTAAAGCCGCATAAACACTGCCGTGAAAAGCAGCTAAACCCCATTAAAAAAATAAATTACTTGTAGAAACCCGTAAAACAAAGACAGTGAAAGAGAGAGAAATTCTTACACAATTCGTTCAGGGGCTGTGATGCAACCTGGATTGAAAATATCTAGACCCACAGTTGGATGAGACCTAAGGGTGGACACTCTTGGGGCTGACAGGTTTGGTGAGGTTCGGTGAGCAAACACAGACCCTTTAAGGTAATACTGCGTGGTACCCATCCCATGGGTCCCAAATCTCCAGTTTTAAGGGCATCTTCCTGCATTGAAAACATGCATGAGAAACCAGAAGATGGTACACCATGTGATCGGGAAAGGTTTCTAAAACGCACCTCATTTCTCATCTCCTTGTGCTCGGGTTCACCATTCCAGCTACTTTACTAGCAATCTCCCTACTTGGAGAATCAACACCTTTAACCTCCTGTTCTGTACAGGTTGGAATTTGTCCTGAGGATGAACTGGAAGAGGGGCAACCAATGAGAGACTAGATGTAGGTGTTGGAACAGGCACAGGTCACTCTATTTTCCCATCAGGAAGAAGAATTAAGCACAGGCTCAGCCTGCTGCTGGGAAGCAGAAGAGTGCCTGAGGCAATCCCGCGCTTCTGCGGCCAGCTCCGAAAAAAGCCAGTTGAAAAATGGAGCACATGGGCACTGCAATTCACAAACCTGCAGAGTTATAAATGATAACTCTCGTCCACAAATATATTGAGGGAAGGCAACGAAGAGGATTTGAAAGCAAGGCAGAATTGCAGGAAACAGGTTTCAGGAGGTGGATTCGAATCGCCTTTAAAGCACATGAAAAGCGGCAAAACGTCGACAATGATGCCCTTGGCCAAAAAGGGCGTATGCGTTTTTTCCTGAATATATTCAGGAAAAAACGCATACGCCCTTTTTGGCCAACCAAGCAACCTCGAAAGGCAAATCAGCGCTACAAAGAAGTCTCGCTTCCCATCGGTCAAAAGGGCCATGCTGAAAAATGTGTCAAAACCACAAATGCAGGACAGGCCATGGAGAAATAGGAGCCTTGCTACGCTGATGGGCGGGATGTAAATTGCCAACAGCCACTCTGGAGAAGTGTACGGTGTGTCCTGAAACATCGAAAAAACACAGCTTAGGGAGCATAGGGCACTTCCACTCATGGGTGTATAAATTGGGAAAACTAAAAATCAGCAAGACACAGGCACCCCAAAGTTTACGGCTGCTCTGTTGACAAGAACCTCCACTTCATGACACCTTAAATATCCCAGGAAAGAGAAAAATGGATAAAGAAGTTGTGGTCCTTATGTACAATGGAATATCACTCAGCCATGAAATCAATGTCATAAGGCTAGTAGCAGCATGATGAGTGGATTTAGGTACGACGACTCTAAGTGAAATAAGTCACACAGAAAAAGACACATATCAAAAGATATCACTTATAGAGGGATGTAAAAACCGCTACACTTGAACTGAATTACAAATCAGAACAGAGTCACCCATTTTGATAACACACTATGGCTGCTTAACGGGAAAGGTGAGGTGGGGTGATGCATAAAACAAGGGTTTCAAATTAGCTCTGATACCGTTCCATACACCCAATATGTAATAGAGAAGACCTACTCCTTGCTCAGTGAACTGGACTCAACACCCCGTATTCACCGCACAAGAATATATGTGACTAGTGAGAATCTTAAAACCTATGTATTGATATCTCTCTGGAAGTGAGTCAAGAGGGTGTAAAGCCGCATAAACACAGCCGTGAAAAGCAGCTAAACCCCATTATAAAAATAAATTATTTTTAAAAACGCATGAAACAAAGACAGTAAAAGAGAGAGAAATTCTTACAAAATTCATTCAGGGGCTGTGACGCAACCTGGGTTGACCATATCTAGACCCACAGCTGGATGAGACATAAGGGTGGACACTCTTGGGGCTGAGAGGTTTGGTGAGGTTGGGTGAGCCATCGCAGACCCTTTAAAGTAATACTGCGTGGTACCCATCCCATGGGTCCCAAATCTCTAGGTTTAAGGGCATCTTCCTACATCGAAAACTTGCATGAGGAACCCAGAAGATGGTACAGCGTGTGAATTTGAAAGGTTTCTAAAACGCACCTCATTTCTCATCTCCTTGTGCTCGGGTTCGCCATTCCAGCTACTTTACCAGCAATCTCCCTACTTGGAGAATCAGCACCTTTAACCTCCTGTTCCCTACAGGTTGCAATTTGTCCTGAGGATGAACGGGAAGAGGGGCAACCAATGAGAGACTAGATCTAGGTGTTGGGACAGGCACAGGTCACTCTATTTTCCCATCAGGAAGAAGAATTAACCACAGGCTCAGCCTGCCGCCCGGAACCAGAATAGGGCCTGAGGCAATCCCGCGCTTCTGCGGGCAGCTCCCAAAAAAGCCAGTTGAAAAATGGAGCACATGGGCACTGCAATTCACAAATCTGCAGAGTTATAAATGATAAATCTCGTCCAAAAATATATTGAGGGAATGCAACGAAGAGGATTTGAAAGCAAGGCAGAGTTGCAGGAAACAGGTTTCAGGAGGTAGATTCGAATCTCCTTTAAAGCACATGAAAAGCGGCAAAACGTCGACAATGTTGTCCTTGGCCAAAAAGGGCGTATGCGTTTTTTCCTGAATATATTCAGGAAAAAACGCATACGCCCTTTTTGGCCAACCAAGCAACCTGGAAAGGCAAATCAGCGCTACAAAGAAGTCTCGCTTCCCATCGGTCCAAAGGGCCATGCTGAAAAAAGTGTCAAAACCACAAAAGCAGGACAGGCCATGGAGAAATAGGAGCTTTGCTACGCTGATGGGCGGGATGTAAATTGCCAACAGCCACTCTGGAGAAGTGTACGGTGTATCCTGAAACATCGAGAAAACACAGCTTAGGGAGCATAGGGCACGTCCACTCATGGGCGTATAAATTGGGAAAACTAAAAATCAGCAAGACTCAGGCACCCCAAAGTTTAGGCCTGCTCTGTTGACAAGAACCTCCACTTCAGGAAAACTTAAATATTCCAGGAAAGAGAAAATTGGATAAAGAAGTTGTGGTCCTTATGTACAATGGAATATCACTCAGCCATGAAATCAATGTCATAAGGCTAGTAGCAGCATGATGAGTGGATTTAGGTACGACGATTCTAAGTGAAATAAGTCACACAGAAAAAGACACTTATCAAAAGCTATCACTTATAAAGGGAATGTAAAAACCGCTACACTTGAATTGAATTACAAATCAGAACAGAGTCACTCATTTAGAAAACACACTATGGCTGCTTAACGGGAAAGGTGATGTGTGGTGATGCATAAAACAAGGGTTTCAAATTAGCTCAGATACCGTTCCATACACCCAATAAGTAATAGAAAAGACCTACTCCTTGCTCAGTGAACTGGACTCAACACCCCCTATTCACCACACAAGAATATATCTGACTAGTGAGAATCTTAAAACCTATGTATTGATATCTGTCTGGAAGTGAGTCAAGTGGGTGTAAAGCCGCATAAACACAGCCGTGAAAAGCAGCTAAACCCCATTATAAAAATAAATTACTTTTAAAAACCCGTAAAACAAAGACAGTGAAAGAGAGAGAAATTCTTACAAAATTCGATCAGAGGCTGTGATGCAACCTGGATTGACCATATCTAGACCCACAGCTGGATGAGACATAAGGGTGGACACTCTTGGGGCTGAAAGTTTGGGTGAGGTTGGGTGAGCAAACGCAGACCCTTTAAAGTAATACTGCGTGGTACCCATCCCATGGTTCCCAAATCTCCAGGTTAAAGGGCATCTTCCTACATCGAAAACATGCATGAGAAACCCAGAAGATGGTACACCGTGTGATTTTGAAAGGTTTCTAAAACGCACCTCATTTCTCATCTCCTTGTGCTCGGGTTCGCCTTTCCAGCTACTTTAGTAGCAATCTCCCTACTTGGAGAATCAGCACCTTTAAGCTCCTGTTCCCTACAGGTTGCAATTTGTCCTGAGGATGAACGCGAAGAGGGGCAACCAATGAGAGACTAGATCTAGGTGTTGGGACAAGCACAGGTCACTCTATTTTCCCATCAGGAAGAAAAATTAACCACAGGCTCAGCCTGCCGCCCAGAAGCAGAATAGGGCCTGAGGCAATCCCGAGCTTTTGCGGCCAGCTCCCAAAAAAGACAGTTGAAAAATGGAGCTCAGGGGCACTGCAATTCACAAACCTGCTGAGATATAAATGATAACTCTCGTCCACAAATATATTGAGGGAAGGCAAGGAAGAGGATTTATAAGCAAGGCAGAATTGCAGGAAACAGATTTCAGGAGGTAGAATCGAATCGCCTTTGAAGCACATGAAAAGCGGCAAAACGTCGACAATGATGCCCTTCGCCAAAAAGGGCGTATGCGTTTTTTCCTGAATATATTCAGGAAAAAACGCATACGCCCTTTTTGGCCAACCAAGCAACCTGGAAAGGCAAATCAGCGCTACAAAGAAGTCTCGCTTCCCATCGGTCAAAAGGGTCATGCTGCAAAAAGTGTCAAAACCAGAAATGCAGGACAGGCCATGGAGAAATGGCAGCCTTGCTACGCTGATGGGCGGGATGTAAATTGCCAACAACCACTCTGGAGAAGTGTACGGTGTATCCTGAAACATCGAAAAAACACAGCTCTAGGAGCATAGGGCACGTCCACTCATGGGCGTATAAATTGGGAAAACTAAAAATCAGCAAGACACAGGCACCCCAAAGTTTAGGGCTGCTCTGTTGACAAGAACCTCCACTTCATGACACCTTAAATATCCCAGGAAAGAGAAAAATGGATAAAGAAGTTGTGGTCCTTATGTACAATGGAATATCCCTCAGACATGAAATCAATGTCATAAGGCTAGTAGAAGCAAGATGAGTGGATTTAGGTATGACGATTCTAAGTGAAATAAGTCACACAGAAAAAGACACTTATCATAAGCTATCACTTATAGAGGGAATGTAAAAACCGCTACACTTGAACTGAATTACAAAACAGAACAGAGTCACACGTTTAGAAAACACACTATGGCTGCTTAACGGGAAAGGTGAGGTGGGGTGATGCATAAAACAAGGGTTTCAAATTCGCTCAGATACCGTTCCATACACCCAATATGTAATAGACAAGACCTACTCCTTGCTCAGTAAACTGGACTCAACACCCCCTATTCACTGCACAAGAATATATCTGACTAGTAAGAATCGTAAAACCTATGTATTGATATCTGTCTGGAAGTGAGTCAAGTGGGTGTAAAGCCGCATAAACACTGCCGTGAAAAGCAGCTAAACCCCATTATAAAAATAAATTACTTTTAAAAACCCGTAAAACAAAGACAGTGAAAGAGAGAGAAATTCTTACAAAATTCGTTCAGGGGCTGTGATGCAACCTGGATTGACCATATCTAGACCCACACCTGGATGAGACATAAGGGTGGACACTCTTGGGGCTTAGAGGTTGGGTGAGGTTGGGTGAGCAAACTCAGACCCTTTAAAGTAATATTGCGTGGTACCCATCCCATGGGTCCCAAATCTCCAGGTTCAAGGGCATCTTCCTACATCGAAAACATGCATGAGAAACCCAGAAGATGGTACACCGTGTGATTTTGAAAGGTTTCTAAAACGCACCCCATTTCTCATCTCCTTGTGCTAGGGTTCGCCTTTCCAGCTACTTTACTAGCAATCTCCCTACTTGGAGAATCAGCACCTTTAAGCTCCTGTTCCCTACAGGTTGCAATTTGTCCTGAGGATGAACGGGAAGAGGGGCAACCAATGAGAGACTAGATCTAAGTGTTGGTAGAGGCACAGGTCACTCTATTTTCCAATCAGGAAGAAGAATTAACCACAGGATCAGCCTGCCGCCAGGAACCAGAATAGGGCCTGAGGCAATCTCGTGCTTTTGTGGCCAGCTCCCAAAAAAGCGACTTGAAAAATGGAGCTCAGGGACACTGCAATTCACAAACCCGCAGAGTTATAAATGATAACTCTCATCCACAGATATATTGAGGGAAGGCAACGAAGAGGATTTGAAAGAAAGGCAGAATTGCAGGAAGCAGATTTCAGGAGGTAGATTCGAATCGCCTTTAAAGCACATGAAAAGCGGCAAAATGTCGACAATGATGCCCTTGGCCAAAAAGGGCGTATGCGTTTTTTCCTGAATATATTCAGGAAAAAACGCATACGCCCTTTTTGGCCAACCAAGCAACCTGGAAAGGCAAATCAGCGCTACAAAGAAGTCTCGCTTCCCATCGGTCAAAAGGGCCATGCTTCAAAAAGTGTCAAAACCAGAAATGCAGTACAGGCCATGGAGAAATGGCAGCCTTGCTACGCTGATGGGCGGGATGTAAATTGCCAAAAGCCACTCTGGAGAATTGTACGGTGTGTCCTGAAACATCGAAAAAACACAGCTTAGGGAGCATAGGGCACGTCCACTCATGGGCGTATAAATTGGGAAAACTAAAAATCAGCAAGACACAGGCACCCCAATGTTTAGGGCTGCTATGTTGACAAGAACCTCCACTTCATGACACCTTAAATATCCCAGGAAAGAGAAAAATGGATAAAGAAGTTGTGGTCCTTATGTACAAAGGAATATCACTCAGACATGAAATCAATGTCATAAGGCTAGTAGAAGCAAGATGAGTGGATTTAGGTATGACGATACTAAGTGAAATAAGTCACACAGAAAAAGACACTTATCATAAGCTATCACTTATAGAGGGAATGTAAAAACCGCTACACCTGAACTGAATTACAAAACAGAACAGAGTCACACGTTTAGAAAACACACTATGGCTGCTTAACGGGAAAGGTGAGGTGGGGTGATGCATAAAACAAGGGTTTCAAATTCGCTCAGATACCGTTCCATACACCCAATATGTAATAGACAAGACCTACTCCATGCTCAGTGAACTGGACTCAACACCCCCTATTCACCGCACAAGAATATATGTGACTAGTAAGAATCTTAAAACCTATGTATTGATATCTGTCTGGAAGTGAGTCAAGTGGGTGTAAAGCCGCATAAACACAGCCGTGAAAAGCAGCTAAACCCCATTATAAAATAAATTACTTTTAAAAACCCGTAAAACAAAGACAGTGAAAGAGAGAGAAATTCTTACAAAATTCGTTCAGAGGCTGTGATACAACCTGAATTGACCATATCTAGACCCACAGCTGGATGAGACATAAGGGTGGACACTCTTGGGCTTAGAGGTTGGGTGAGGTTGGGTGAGCAAACGCAGACCCTTTAAAGTAATACTGCCTGGAACCCATCCCATGGGTCCCAAATCTCCAGGTTCAAGGGCATCTTCCTACATCGAAAACATGCATGAGAAACCCAGAAGATGGTACACCGTGTGATTTTGAAAGGTTTCTAAAACGCACCCAATTTCTCATCTCCTTGTGCTAGGGTTCGCCTTTCCAGCTACTATACTAGCAATCTCCCTACTTGGAGAATCAGCACCTTTAAGCTCCTGTTCCCTACAGGTAGCAATTTGTCCTGAGGATGAACGGGAAGAGGGGCAACCAATGAGAGACTAGATCTAGGTGTTGGGACAGGCCCAGGTCACTCTATTTTCCCATCAGGAAGAAGAATTAACCACAGGCTCAGCCTGCCGCCAGGAACCAGAATAGGGCCTGAGGCAATCCCGCGCTTTTGCGGCCAGCTCCCAAAAAAGCGAGTTGAAAAATGGAGCTCAGGGACACTGCAATTCACAAACCCGCAGAGTTATAAATGATAACTCTTATCCACAGATATATTGAGGGAAGGCAACGAAGAGGATTTGAAAGCAAGGCAGAATTGCAGGAAGCAGATTTCAGGAGGTAGATTCGAATCGCCTTTAAAGCACATGAAAAGCGGCAAAACGTCGACAATGATGCCCTTGGCCAAAAAGGGCGTATGCGTTTTTTCCTGAATATATTCAGGAAAAAACGCATACGCCCTTTTTGGCCAACCAAGCAACCTGGAAAGGCAAATCAGCGCTACAAAGAAGTCTCGCTTCCCATCGGTCAAAAGGGCCATGCTGCAAAAAGTGTCAAAACCAGAAATGCAGTACAGGCCATGGATAAATGGCAGCCTTGCTACGCTGATGGACGGGATGTACATTGCCAAAAGCCACTCTGGAGAAGTGTACGGTGTGTCCTGAAACATTGAAAAAACACAGCTTAGGGAGCATAGGGCACGTCCACTCATGGGCGTATAAATTGGGAAAACTAAAAATCAGCAAGACACAGGCACCCCAATGTTTAGGGCTGCTATGTTGACAAGAACCTCCACTTCATGACACCGTAAATATCCCAGGAAAGAGAAAAATGGTTAAAGAAGTTGTGGTCCTTATGTACAAAGGAATATCCCTCAGACATGAAATCAATGTCATAAGGCTAGTAGAAGCAAGATGAGTGGATTTAGGTATGACGATTCTAAGTGAAATAAGTCACACAGAAAAAGACACTTATCATAAGCTATCACTTATAGAGGGAATGTAAAAACCGCTACACTTGAACTGAATTACAAAACAGAACAGAGTCACACGTTTAGAAAACCAACTATGGCTGCTTAACGGGAAAGGTGAGGTGGGGTGATGCATAAAACAAGGGTTTCAAATTCGCTCAGATACTGTTCCATACACCCAATATGTAATAGACAAGACCTACTCCTTGCTCAGTGAACTGGACTCAACACCCCCTATTCACCGCACAAGAATATATCTGACTAGTAAGAATCGTAAAACCTATGTATTGATATCTCTCTGGAAGTGTGTCAAGTGGGTGTAAAGCTGCATAAACACAGCCGTGAAAAGCAGCTAAACCCCATTATAAAAATAAATTACTTTTAAAAACCCGTAAAACAAAGACAGTGAAAGAGAGAGAAATTCTTACAAAATTCGTTCAGGGGCTGTGATGCAACCTGGATTGACCATATCTAGACCCACAACTGGATGAGACATAAGGGTGGACAATCTTGAGGCTGAGAGGTTGGGTGAGGTTGGGTGAGCAAACTCAGACCCTTTAAAGTAGTACTGCGTGGTACCCATCCCATGGGTCCCAAATCTCCAGGTTCAAGGGCATCTTCCTACATCGAAAACATGCATGAGAAACCCAGATGATGGTACACCGTGTGATTTTGAAAGGTTTCTAAAACGCACCCAATTTCTCATCTCCTTGTGCTAGGGTTCGCCTTTCCAGCTACTATACTAGCAATCTCCCTACTTGGAGAATCAGCACCTTTAAGCTCCTGTTCCCTACAGGTAGCAATTTGTCCTGAGGATGAACGGGAAGAGGGGCAACCAATGAGAGACTAGATCTAGGTGTTGGGACAGGCCCAGGTCACTCTATTTTCCCATCAGGAAGAAGAATTAACCACAGGCTCAGCCTGCTGCCAGGAACCAGAATAGGGCCTGAGGCAATCCCGCGCTTTTGCGGCCAGCTCCCAAAAAAGCGAGTTGAAAAATGGAGCTCAGGGACACTGCAATTCACAAACCCACAGAGTTATAAATGATAACTCTCATCCACAGATATATTGAGGGAAGGCAACGAAGAGGATTTGAAAGCAAGGCAGAATTGCAGGAAACAGGTTTCAGGAGGTAGATTCGAATCGCCTTTAAAGCACATGAAAAGTGGCAAAACGTCGACAGTGATGCCCTTGGCCAAAAAGGGCGTATGCGTTTTTTCCTGAATATATTCAGGAAAAAACGCATACGCCCTTTTTGGCCAACCAAGCAACCTGGAAAGGCAAATCAGCGCTACAAAGAAGTCTCGCTTCCCATCCGTCAAAAGGGACATGCTGCAAAAAGTGTCAAAACCAGAAATGCAGGACAGGCCATGGAGAAATGGCAGCCTTACTATGCTGATGGGCGGGATGTAAATTGCCAACAGCCACTCTGGAGAAGTGTACGGTGTGTCCAGAAACATCGAAAAAACACAGCTTAGGGAGCATAGGGCACGTCCACTCATGGGCGTATAAATTGGGAAAACTAAAAATCAGCAAGACACAGGCACCCCAATGTTTAGGGCTGCTATGTTGACAAGAACCTCCACTTCATGACACCTTAAATATCCCAGGAAAGAGAAAAATGGATAAAGAAGTTGTGGTCCTTATGTACAAAGGAATATCACTCAGACATGAAATCAATGTCATAAGGCTAGTAGAAGCAAGAGGTGTGGATTTAGGTATGACGATACTAAGTGAAATAAGTCACACAGAAAAAGACACTTATCATAAGCTATCACTTATAGAGGGAATGTAAAAACCGCTACACCTGAACTGAATTACAAAACAGAACAGAGTCACACGTTTAGAAAACACACTATGGCTGCTTAACGGGAAAGGTGAGGTTGGGTGATGCATAAAACAAGGGCTTCAAATTCGCTCAGATACCGTTCCATACACCCAATATGTAATAGACAAGACCTACTCCTTGCTCAGTGAACTGGACTCAACACCCCCTATTCACCGCACAAGAATATATGTGACTAGTAAGAATCTTAAAACCTATGTATTGATATCTGTCTGGAAGTGAGTCAAGTGGGTGTAAAGCCGCATAAACACAGCCGTGAAAAGCAGCTAAACCCCATTATAAAAATAAATTACTTTTAAAAACCCGTAAAACAAAGACAGTGAAAGAGAGAGAAATTCTTACAAAATTCGTTCAGAGGCTGTGATGCAACCTGGATTGACCATATCTAGACCCACAGCTGGATGAGACATAAGGGTGGACACTCTTGGGGCTTCGAGGTTGGGTGAGGTTGGGTGAGCAAACGCAGACCCTTTAAAGTAATACTGCGTGGTACCCATCCCATGGGTCCCAAATCTCCAGGTTCAAGGGCATCTTCCTACATCGAAAACATGCATGAGAAACCCAGAAGATGGAACACCGTGTGATTTTGAAAGGTTTCTAAAACGCACCCCATTTCTCATCTCCTTGTGCTAGGGTTCGCCTTTCCAGCTACTTTACTAGCAATCTCCCTACTTGGAGAATCAGCACCTTTAAGCTCCTGTTCCCTACAGGTTGCAATTTGTCCTGAGGATGAACGGGAAGAGGGCCAACCAATGAGAGACTAGATCTAGGTGTTGGTAGAGGCACAGGTCACTCTATTTTCCCATCAGGAAGAAGAATTAACCACAGGCTCAGCCTGCCACCAGGAAGCAGAATAAGGCCTGAGGCAATCTCGCGCTTTTGTGCCCAGCTCCCAAAAAAGCGAGTTGAAAAATGGAGCTCAGGGACACTGCAATTCACAAACTCGCAGAGTTATAAATGATAACTCTCATCCACAGATATATTGAGGGAAGGCAACGAAGAGGATTTGAAAGCAAGGCAGAATTGCAGGAAGCAGATTTCAGGAGGTAGATTCGAATCGTCTTTAAAGCACATGAAAAGCAGCAAAACGTCGACAATGATGCCCTTGGCCAAAAAGGGCGTATGCGTTTTTTCCTGAATATATTCAGGAAAAAACGCATACGCCCTTTTTGGCCAACCAAGCAACCTGGAAAGGCAAATCAGTGCTAAAAAGAAGTCTCGCTTCCCATCGGTCAAAAGGGCCATGCTGCAAAAAGTGTCAAAACCAGAAATGCAGTACAGGCCATGGAGAAATGGCAGCCTTGCTACGCTGATGGGCGGGATGTAAATTGCCAAAAGCCACTCTGGAGAAGTGTACGGTGTGTCCTGAAACATCGAAAAAACACAGCTTAGGGAGCATAGGGCACGTCCACTCATGGGCGTATAAATTGGGAAAACTAAAAATCAGCAGACACAGGCACCCCAATGTTTAGGGCTGCTATGTTGACAAGAACCTCCACTTCATGACACCTTAAATATCCCAGGAAAGAGAAAAATGGATAAAGAAGTTGTGGTCCTTATGTACAATGGAATATCACTCAGACATGAAATCAATGTCATAAGGCTAGTAGAAGCAAGATGATTGGACTTAGGTACGACGATTCTAAGTGAAATAAGTCACACAGAAAAAGACACTTATCATAAGCTGTCACTTATAGAGGGAATGTAAAAACCGCTACACTTGAACTGAATTACAAAACAGAACAGAGTCACACGTTTAGAAAACACACTATGGCTGCTTAACGGGAAAGGTGAGGTGGGGTGATGCATAAAACAAGGGTTTCAAATTCGCTCAGATACTGTTCCATACACCCAATATGTAATAGACAAGACCTACTCCTTGCTCAGTGAACTGGACTCAACACCCCCTATTCACCGCACAAGAATATATGTGACTAGTAAGAATCTTAAAACCTATGTATTGATATCTGTCTGGAAGTGAGTCAAGTGGGTGTAAAGCCGCATAAACACAGCCGTGAAAAGCAGCTAAACCCCATTATAAAAATAAATTACTTTTAAAAACCCGTAAAACAAAGACAGTGAAAGAGAGAGAAATTCTTACAAAATTCGTTCAGAGTCTGTGATGCAACCTGGATTGACCATATCTAGACCCACAGCTGGATGAGACATAAGGGTGGACACTCTTGGGGCTTAGAGGTTGGGTGAGGTTGGGTGAGCAAACGCACACCCTTTAAAGTAATACTGTGTGGTACCCATCCCATGGGTCCCAAATCTCCAGGTTCAAGGGCATCTTCCTACATCGAAAACATGCATGAGAAACCCAGAAGATGGTACACCGTGTGATTTTGAAAGGTTTCTAAAACGCACCCCATTTCTCATCTCCTTGTACTCGGGTTCGCCTTTCCAGCTACTTTACTAGCAATCTCTCTACTTGGAGAATCAGCACCTTTAAGCTCCTGTTCCCTACAGGTTGCAATTTGTCCTGAAGATGAACGGGAAGAGGGGCAAACAATGAGAGACTAGATCTAGGTGTTGGGACAGGCCCAGGTCACTCTATTTTCCCATCAGGAAGAAGAATTAACCACAGGCTCAGCCTGCCGCCAGGAACCAGAATAGGGCCTGAGGCAATCCCGTGCTTTTGCGGCCAGCTCCCAAAAAAGCGAGTTGAAAAATGGAGCTCAGGGACACTGCAATTCACAAACCCGCAGAGTTATAAATGATAACTCTCATCCACAGATATATTGAGGGAAGGCAACGAAGAGGATTTGAAAGCAAGGCAGAATTGCAGGAAGCAGATTTCAGGAGGTAGATTCGAATCGCCTTTAAAGCACATGAAAAGCGGCAAAACTTCGACAATGATGCCCTTGGCCAAAAAGGACGTATGCGTTTTTTCCTGAATATATTCAGGAAAAAACGCATACGCCCTTTTTGGCCAACCAAGCAACCTGGAAAGGCAAATCAGCGCTTCAAAGAAGTTTCACTTCCCATCGGTCAAAAGGGTCATGCTGCAAAAAGTGTCAAAACCAGAAATGCAGGAGAGGCCATGGAGAAATGGCAGCCTTGCTACGCTGATGGGCGGGATGTAAATTGCCAACAGCCACTCTGGAGAAGTGTACGGTGTGTCCTGAAACAACGAAAAAACACAGCTTAGGGAGCATAGGGCACGTCCACTCATGGGCGTATAAATTGGGAAAACTAAAAATCAGCAAGACACAGGCACCCCAATGTTTAGGGCTGCTATGTTGACAAGAACCTCCACTTCATGACACCTTAAATATCCCAGGAAAGAGAAAAATGGATAAAGAAGTTGTGGTCCTTATGTACAAAGGAATATCACTCAGACATGAAATCAATGTCATAAGGCTAGTAGAAGCAAGATGAGTGGATTTAGGTATGACGATACTAAGTGAAATAAGTCACACAGAAAAAGACACTTATCATAAGCTATCACTTATAGAGGGAATGTAAAAACCGCTACACCTGAACTGAATTACAAAACAGAACAGAGTCACACGTTTAGAAAACACACTATGGCTGCTTAACGGGAAAGGTGAGGTTGGGTGATGCATAAAACAAGGGCTTCAAATTCGCTCAGATACCGTTCCATACACCCAATATGTAATAGACAAGACCTACTCCTTGCTCAGTGAACTGGACTCAACACCCCCTATTCACCGCACAAGAATATATGTGACTAGTAAGAATCTTAAAACCTATGTATTGATATCTGTCTGGAAGTGAGTCAAGTGGGTGTAAAGCCGCATAAACACAGCCGTGAAAAGCAGCTAAACCCCATTATAAAAATAAATTACTTTTAAAAACCCGTAAAACAAAGACAGTGAAAGAGAGAGAAATTCTTACAAAATTCGTTCAGAGGCTGTGATGCAACCTGGATTGACCATATCTAGACCCACAGCTGGATGAGACATAAGGGTGGACACTCTTGGGGCTTCGAGGTTGGGTGAGGTTGGGTGAGCAAACGCAGACCCTTTAAAGTAATACTGCGTGGTACCCATCCCATGGGTCCCAAATCTCCAGGTTCAAGGGCATCTTCCTACATCGAAAACATGCATGAGAAACCCAGAAGATGGAACACCGTGTGATTTTGAAAGGTTTCTAAAACGCACCCCATTTCTCATCTCCTTGTGCTAGGGTTCGCCTTTCCAGCTACTTTACTAGCAATCTCCCTACTTGGAGAATCAGCACCTTTAAGCTCCTGTTCCCTACAGGTTGCAATTTGTCCTGAGGATGAACGGGAAGAGGGCCAACCAATGAGAGACTAGATCTAGGTGTTGGTAGAGGCACAGGTCACTCTATTTTCCCATCAGGAAGAAGAATTAACCACAGGCTCAGCCTGCCACCAGGAAGCAGAATAAGGCCTGAGGCAATATCGCGCTTTTGTGCCCAGCTCCCAAAAAAGCGAGTTGAAAAATGGAGCTCAGGGACACTGCAATTCACAAACTCACAGAGTTATAAATGATAACTCTCATCCACAGATATATTGAGGGAAGGCAACGAAGAGGATTTGAAAGCAAGGCAGAATTGCAGGAAGCAGATTTCAGGAGGTAGATTCGAATCGTCTTTAAAGCACATGAAAAGCAGCAAAACGTCGACAATGATGCCCTTGGCCAAAAAGGGCGTATGCGTTTTTTCCTGAATATATTCAGGAAAAAACGCATACGCCCTTTTTGGCCAACCAAGCAACCTGGAAAGGCAAATCAGTGCTACAAAGAAGTCTCGCTTCCCATCGGTCAAAAGGGCCATGCTGCAAAAAGTGTCAAAACCAGAAATGCAGTACAGGCCATGGAGAAATGGCAGCCTTGCTACGCTGATGGGCGGGATGTAAATTGCCAAAAGCCACTCTGGAGAAGTGTACGGTGTGTCCTGAAACATCGAAAAAACACAGCTTAGGGAGCATAGGGCACATCCACTCATGGGCGTATAAATTGGGAAAACTAAAAATCAGCAGACACAGGCAACCCAATGTTTAGGGCTGCTATGTTGACAAGAACCTCCACTTCATGACACCTTAAATATCCCAGGAAAGAGAAAAATGGATAAAGAAGTTGTGGTCCTTATGTACAATGGAATATCACTCAGACATGAAATCAATGTCATAAGGCTAGTAGAAGCAAGATGATTGGACTTAGGTACGACGATTCTAAGTGAAATAAGTCACACAGAAAAAGACACTTATCATAAGCTATCACTTATAGAGGGAATGTAAAAACCGCTACACTTGAACTGAATTACAAAACAGAACAGAGTCACACGTTTAGAAAACACACTATGGCTGCTTAACGGGAAAGGTGAGGTGGGGTGATGCATAAAACAAGGGTTTCAAATTCGCTCAGATACTGTTCCATACACCCAATATGTAATAGACAAGACCTACTCCTTGCTCAGTGAACTGGACTCAACACCCCCTATTCACCGCACAAGAATATATGTGACTAGTAAGAATCTTAAAACCTATGTATTGATATCTGTCTGGAAGTGAGTCAAGTGGGTGTAAAGCCGCATAAACACAGCCGTGAAAAGCAGCTAAACCCCATTATAAAAATAAATTACTTTTAAAAACCCGTAAAACAAAGACAGTGAAAGAGAGAGAAATTCTTACAAAATTCGTTCAGAGGCTGTGATGCAACCTGGATTGACCATATCTAGACCCACAGCTGGATGAGACATAAGGGTGGACACTCTTGGGGCTTAGAGGTTGGGTGAGGTTGGGTGAGCAAACGCACACCCTTTAAAGTAATACTGTGTGGTACCCATCCCATGGGTCCCAAATCTCCAGGTTCAAGGGCATCTTCCTACATCGAAAACATGCATGAGAAACCCAGAAGATGGTACACCGTGTGATTTTGAAAGGTTTCTAAAACGCACCCCATTTCTCATCTCCTTGTACTCGGGTTCGCCTTTCCAGCTACTTTACTAGCAATCTCTCTACTTGGAGAATCAGCACCTTTAAGCTCCTGTTCCCTACAGGTTGCAATTTGTCCTGAAGATGAACGGGAAGAGGGGCAAACAATGAGAGACTAGATCTAGGTGTTGGGACAGGCCCAGGTCACTCTATTTTCCCATCAGGAAGAAGAATTAACCACAGGCTCAGCCTGCCGCCAGGAACCAGAATAGGGCCTGAGGCAATCCCGCGCTTTTGCGGCCAGCTCCCAAAAAAGCGAGTTGAAAAATGGAGCTCAGGGACACTGCAATTCACAAACCCGCAGAGTTATAAATGATAACTCTCATCCACAGATATATTGAGGGAAGGCATCGAAGAGGATTTGAAAGCAAGGCAGAATTGCAGGAAGCAGATTTCAGAAGGTAGATTCGAATCGCCTTTAAAGCACATGAAAAGCGGCAAAACTTCGACAATGATGCCCTTGGCCAAAAAGGGCGTATGCGTTTTTTCCTGAATATATTCAGGAAAAAACGCATACGCCCTTTTTGGCCAACCAAGCAACCTGGAAAGGCAAATCAGCGCTTCAAAGAAGTTTCACTTCCCATCGGTCAAAAGGGTCATGCTGCAAAAAGTGTCAAAACCAGAAATGCAGGACAGGCCATGGAGAAATGGCAGCCTTGCTACGCTGATGGGCGGGATGTAAATTGCCAACAGCCACTCTGGAGAAGTGTACGGTGTGTCCTGAAACAACGAAAAAACACAGCTTAGGGAGCATAGGGCACGTCCACTCATGGGCGTATAAATTGGGAAAACTAAAAATCAGCAAGACACAGGCACCCCAAAGTTTAGGGCTGCTCTGTGGACAAGAACCTCCACTTCATGACACCTTAAATATCCCAGGAAAGAGAAAAATGGATAAAGAAGTTGTGGTTCTTATGTACAATGGAATATCACTCAGACATGAAATCAATGTCATAAGGCTAGTAGAAGCAAGATGAGTGGATTTAGGTATGACGATTCTAAGTGAAATAAGTCACACAGAAAAAGACACTTATCATAAGCTATCACTTATAGAGGGAATGTAAAAACCGCTACACCTGAACTGAATTACAAAACAGAACAGAGTCACACGTTTAGAAAACACACTATGGCTGCTTAACTGGAAAGGTGAGGTGGGGTAATGCATAAAACAAGGGTTTCAAATTCGCTCAGATACCGTTCCATACACCCAATATGTAATAGACAAGACCTACTCCTTGCTCAGTGAACTGGACTCAACACCCCCTATTCACCGCACAAGAATATATGTGACTAGTAAGAATCGTAAAACCTATGTATTTATATCTCTCTGGAAGTGTGTCAAGTGGATGTAAAGCTGCATAAACACAGCCGTGAAAAGCAGCTAAACCCCATTATAAAAATAAAATACTTTTAAAAATCCGTAAAACAAAGACAGTGAAAGAGAGAGAAATTCTTACAAATTTCGTTCAGGAGCTGTGATGCAACCTGGATTGACCATATCTAGACCCACACCTGGATGAGACATAAGGGTGGACACTCTTGGGGCTGAGAGGTTGTGTGAGGTTGGGTGAGCAAACTCAGACCCTTTAAAGTAGTACTTCGTGGTACCCATCACATGGGTCCCAAATCTCCAGGTTCAAGGGCATCTTCCTACATCGAAAACATGCATGAGAAACCCAGAAGATGGTACACCGTGTGATTTTGAAAGGTTTCTAAAACGCACCCCATTTCTCATCTCCTTGTGCTAGGGTTCGCCTTTCCAGCTACTGTACTAACAATCTCCCTACTTGGAGAATCAGCACCTTTAGGCTCCTGTTCCCTACAGGTTGCAATTTGTCCTGAAGATGAACGGGAAGAGGGGCAAACAATGAGAGACTAGATCTAGGTGTTGGGACAGGCACAGGTCACTCTATTTTCCCATCAGGAAGAAGAATTAAACACAGGCTCAGCCTGCAGCCGGGAACCAGAATAGGGCCTGAGGCAATCCCATGCTTTTGCGGCCAGCTCCCAAAAAAGCGAGTTGAAAAATGGAGCTCAGGGACACTGCAATTCACAAACCCGCAGAGTTATAAATGATAACTCTCGTCCACAAATATATTGAGGGAAGGCAACGAAGAGGATTTGAAAGCAAGGCAGAATTGCAGGAAACAGGTTTCAGGAGGTAGATTCGAATCGCCTTTAAAGCACATGAAAAGCGGCAAAACGTCGACAATGATGCCCTTGGCCAAAAAGGGCGTAAGCGTTTTTCCTGAATATATTCAGGAAAAAACGCATACGCCCTTTTTGGCCAACCAAGCAAACTGGAAAGGCAAATCAGCGCTACAAAGAAGTCTCGCTTCCCATCGGTCAAAAGGGCCATGCTGCAAAAAGTGTCAAAACCAGAAATGCAGGACAGGCCATGGAGAAATGGCAGCCTTGCTACGCTGATGGGAGGGATGTAAATTGCCAACAGCCACTCTGGAGAAGTGTACGGTGTGTCCTGAAACAACGAAAAAACACAGCTTAGGGAGCATAGGGCACGTCCACTCATTGGCGTATAAATTGGGAAAACTAAAAATCAGCAAGACACAGGCACCCCAATGTTTAGGGCTGCTATGTTGACAAGAACCTCCACTTCATGACACCTTAAATATCCCAGGAAAGAGAAAAATGGATAAAGAAGTTGTGGTCCTTATGTACAAAGGTATATCACTCAGACATGAAATCAATGTCATAAGGCTAGTAGAAGCAAGATGATTGGACTTAGGTACGACGATTCTAAGTGAAATAAGTCACACAGAAAAAGACACTTATCATAAGCTATCACTTATAGAGGGAATGTAAAAACCGCTACACTTGAACTGAATTACAAAACAGAACAGAGTCACACGTTTAGAAAACACACTATGGCTGCTTAACGGGAAAGGTGAGGTGGGGTGATGCATAAAACAAGGGTTTCAAATTCGCTCAGATACCGTTCCATACACCCTATATGTAATAGACAAGACCTACTCCTTGCTCAGTGACCTGGACTCAACACCCCCTATTCACCGCAGAAGAATATATCTGACTAGTAAGAATCGTAAAACCTATGTATTGATATCTCTCTGGAAGTGAGTCAAGTGGGTGTAAAGGCGCATTAACACAGCCGTGAAAGGCAGCTAAACCCCATTATAAAAATAAATTACTTTTAAAAACCCGTAAAACAAAGACAGTGAAAGAGAGAGAAATTCTTACATAATTCGTTCAGGGGCTGTGATGCAACCTGGATTGACCATATCTAGACCCACAGCTGGATGAGACATAAGGGTGGACACTCTTGGGGCTGACAGGTTTGGTGAGGTTGGGTGAGCAAACGCAGACCCTTTAAAGTAATACTGCGTGTTACCCATACCATGGGTCCCAAATCTCCAGGTTCAAGGGCATATTCCTACATCGAAAACATGCATGAGAAACCCAGAAGATGGTACACCGTGTGATTTTCAAAGGTTTCTAAAACGCACCTCATTTCTCATCTCCTTGTGCTCGGGTTCGCCATTCCAGCTACTTTACTAGAAATCTCCCTACTTGGAGAGTCAGCACCTTTAACCTCCTGTTTCGCACAGGTTGCAATTTGTCCTGAGGATGAAAGGGAAGAGGGGCAACCAATGAGAGACTAGATCTAGGTGTTGGGACAGGCACAGGTCACTCTATTTTCCCATCAGGAAGAAGAATTAACCACAGGCTCAGCCTACCACCTGGAACCAGAATAGGGCCTTAGGCAATCCCGTGCGTTTGCGGCCAGCTCCCAAAAAAGACAGTTGAAAAATGGAGCTCAGGGGCACTGCAATTCACAAACCTGCTGAGTTATAAATGATAACTCTCGTCCAAAAATATATTGAGGGAAGGCAACGAAGAGGATTTGAATGCAAGGCAGAATTGCAGGAAACAGATTTCAGGAGGTAGATTCGAATCGCCTTTAAAGCACATGAAAGGTGGCAAAACGTCGACAATGATGACCTTGGCCAAAAAGAGCGTATGCGTTTTTTTCTGAATATATTCAGGAAAAAACGCATACGCCCTTTTTGGCCAACCAAGCAACCTGGAAAGGCAAATCAGCGCTACAAAGAAGTCTCGCTTCCCATCGGTCAAAAGGGCCATGCTGCAAAAATTTTCAAAACCAGAAATGCAGGACAGGCCATGGAGAAATGGCAGCCTTGCTACGCTGATGGGCGGGATGTAAATTGCCAACAGCCACACTGGAGAAGTGTACGGTGTGTCCTGAAACATCGAAAAAACACAGCTTAGGGAGCATAGGGCACGTCCAATCATGGGCGTATAAATTGGGAAAACTAACAATCAGCAAGACACAGGCACCCCAATGATTAGGGCTGCTCTGTTGACAAGAACCTCCACTTCATGACACCTTAAATATCCCAGGAAAGAGAAAAATGGATAAAGAAGTTGTGGTCCTTATGTACAATGGAATATCACTCAGACATGAAATAAATGTCATAAGGCTAGTAGAAGCAAGATGAGTGGATTTAGGAACAACGATTCTAAGTGAAATAAGTCACACAGAAAAAGACACTTATCATAAGCTATCACTTATAGAGGGAATGTAAAAACCGCTACACTTGAACTGAATTACAAAACAGAACAGAGTCACACGTTTAGAAAACACACTATGGCTGCTTAACGGGAAAGGTGAGGTGGGGTGATGCATAAAACAAGGGTTTCAAATTCGCTAAGATACCGATCCATACACCCAATATGTGATAGACAAGACCTACTCCTTGCTTAGTGAACTGGACACAACACCCCCTATTCACCGCAGAAGAATATATCTGACTACTAAGAATCGTAAAACCTATGTATTGATATCTCTCTGGAAGTGAGTCAAGTGGGTGTAAAGGCGCATTAACACAGCCGTGAAAGGCAGCTAAACCCCATTATAAAAATAAATTACTTTTAAAAACCCGTAAAACAAAGACAGTGAAAGAGAGAGAAATTCTTACATAATTCGTTCAGGGGCTGTGATGCAACCTGGATTGACCATATCTAGACCCACAGCTGGATGAGACATAAGGGTGGACACTCTTGGGTCTGAGAGGTTGGGTGAGGTTGGGTGTGCAAACACAGACCCTTTAAAGTAATACTGCGTGGTACCCATCCCATGGGTCCCAAATCTCCAGGTTCAAGGGCATGTTCCTACATCGAAAACATGCATGAGAAACCCAGAAGAAGGTACACCATGTGATTTTGAAAGGTTTCTAAAACGCACCTCATTTCTCATCTCCTTGTGCTCGGGTTCGCCTTTCCAGCTACTTTACTAGCAATCTCCCTACTTGGAGAATCAGCACCTTTAACCTCGTGTTCCCTACAGGTTGCAATTTGTCCTGAGGATGAACGGGAAGAGGGGCAACCAATGAGAGACTAGATCAAGGTGTTGGGACAGGCACAGGTCACTCTATTTTCCCATCAGGAAGAAGAATTAACCACAGGCTCATCCTGCCGCCCGGAAGCAGAATAGGGCCTGAGGCAATCCCGCACTCTTGCGGCCAGCTCCCAAAAAAGCGAGTTGAAAAATGGAGCCCAGGGACACTGCCATTCACAAACCCGCAGAGTTATAAATGATAACTCTCGTCCACAAATATATTGAGGGAAGGCAACGAAGAGGATTTGAAAGCAAGGCAGAATTGCAGGAAACAGGTTTCAGGAGGTAGATTCGAATCGCCTTTAAAGCACATGAAAAGTGGCCTATCTTCGACAATGATGCCCTTGGCCAAAAAGGGCGTATGCGTTTTTTCCTGAATATATTCAGGAAAAAACGCATACGCCCTTTTTGGCCAACCAAGCAACCTGGAAAGGCAAATCAGCGCTACAAAGAAGTCTCGCTTCCCATCGGTCAAAAGGGCCATTCTGCAAAATGTTTCAAAACCAGAAATGCAGGACAGGCCATGGAGAAATGTCAGCCTTGCTACACTGATGGGCGGGAAGTTAATTGCCAGCAGCCACTCTGGAGAAGTGTACGGTGTGTCCTGAAACATCGAAAAAACACAGCTTAGGGAGCATAGGGCACGTCCACTCATGGGCGTATAAATTGGAAAATTAAAAATCAGCAAGACACAGGCACCCCAAAGTTTAGGGCTGCTCTGTTGACAAGAACCTCCACTTCATGACACCTTAAATATCACCAGGAAAGAGAAAAATGGATAAAGAAGTTGTGGTCCTTATGTACAATGGAATATCACTCAGACATGAAATCAATGTCATAAGGCTAGTAGAAGCAAGATGAGTGGATTTAGGTACGACGATTCTAAGTGAAATAAGTCACACAGAAAAAGACACTTATCATAAGCTATCACTTATAGAGGGAATGTAAAAACCGCTACACTTGAACTGAATTACAAAACAGAACAGAGTCACACGTTTAGAAAACACACTATGGCTGCATAACGGGAAAGGTGAGGTGGGGTGATGCATAAAACAAGGGTTTCAAATTCGTTCAGATACCGTTCCATACACCCAATATGTAATAGACAAGACCTACTCCTTGCTCAGTGAACTGGACTCAACACCCCCTATTCACCGCACAAGAATATATGTGACTAGTAAGAATCTTAAAACCTATGTATTGATATCTCTCTGGAAGTGAGTCAAGTGGGTGTAAAGCCGCATAAACACAGCCGTGAAAAGCAGCTGAACATCATTATAAAAATAAATTACTTTTAAAAACCCGTAAAACAAAGACAGTGAAAGAGAGAGAAATTCTTCCAAAATTCGGTCAGGGGCTGTGATGCAACCTGGATTGACCATATCTAGACACACAGCTGGATGAGACATAATGGTGGACACTCTTGGGGCTGATAGGTTAGGTGAGGTTGGGTGAGCAAACGCAGAACCTTTAAAGTAATACTGCGTGGTACGCATCCCATGGGTCCCAAATCTCCAGGTTCAAGGGCATCTTCCTACATTGAAAACATACATGAGAAACCCAGAAGATGGTACACCGTGTGATTTTGAAAGGTTTCTAAAACGCACCTCATTTCTCATCTCCTTGTGCTCGGGTTCGCCATTCCAGGTACTTTACTAGCAATCTCCCTACTTGGAGAATCAGCACCTTTAACCTCCTGTTCCCTACAGGTTGCAATTTGTCCTGAGGATGAACGGGAAGAGGGGCAACAAATGAGAGACTAGATCTAGGTGTTGGGACAGGCACAGGTCACTCTATTTTCCCATCAGGAAGCAGAATTCACCACAGGCTCAGCCTGCCGCCCAGAAGCAGAATAGGGCCTGAGGCAATCCCGCGCTCTTGCGGCCAGCTCCCAAAAGAGCGAGTTGAAAAATGGAGCCCAGGGACACTGCCATTCACAAACCCGCAGAGTTATAAATGATAACTCTCGTCCACAAATATATTGAGGGAAGGCAACGAAGAGGATTTGAAAGCAAGGCAGAAATGCAGGAAACAGGTTTCAGGAGGTAGATTCGAATCGCCTTTAAAGCACATGAAAAGTCTCAAAACGTCGACAATGATGCCCTTGGCCAAAAAGGGCGTATTCGTTTTTTCCTGAATATATTCAGGAAAAAACGCATACGCACTTTTTGGCCAACCAAGCAACCTGGAAATGCAAATCAGCGCTACAAAGAAGTCTCGCTTCCCATCGGTCAAAAGGGCCATGCTGCAAAAAGTGTCAAAACCAGAAATGCAGGACAGGCCATGGAGAAATGGCAGCCTTGCTACGCTGATGGGCGGGATGTAAGTTGCCAACAGCCACTCTGGAGAAGTGTATGGTGTGTCCTGAAACATCGAAAAAACACAGCTTAGGGAGCATAGGGCACGTCCACTCATGGGCGTATAAATTGGGAAAACTAAAAATCAGCAAGACACAGGCAACCCAAAGTTTAGGGCTGCTCTGTTGACAAGAACCTCCACTTCATGACACCTTAAATATCCTAGGAAAGAGAAAAATGTATAAAGAAGTTGTGGTCCTTATGTACAATGGAATATCACTCAGACATGAAATCAATGTCATAAGGCTAGTAGAAGCAAGATGAGTGGAGTTAGGTACGACGATTCTAAGTGAAATAAGACACGCAGAAAAAGACACTTATCATAAGCTATCACTTATAGAGGGAATGTAAAAACCGCTACACTTGAACTGAATTACAAAACAGAACAGAGTCACACGTTTAGAAAACACACTATGGCTGCTTAACGGGAAAGGTGATGTGGGGTGATGCATAAAACAAGGGTTTCAAATTCGCTCAGATACCGTTCCATACACCCAATATGTAATAGACAAGACCTACTCCTTGCTCAGTGAACTGGACTCAACACCCCCTATTCACCGCACAAGAATATATGTGAGTAGTAAGAATCTTAAAACCTATGTATTGATATCTGTCTGGAAGTGAGTCAAGTGGGTGTAAAGCCGCATAAACACAGCCGTGAAAAGCAGCTAAACCCCATTATAAAAATAAATTACTTTTAAAAACCCGTAAAACAAAGACAGTGAAAGAGAGAGAAATTCTTACAAAATTCGTTCAGGGGCTGTGATGCAACCTGGATTAACCATATCTAGACCCACAGCTGGATGAGACATAAGGGTGGACACTCTTGGGGTTGAGAGGTTGGGTGAGGTTGGGTGAGCAAACACAGACCCTTTAAAGTAATACTGCGTGGTACCCATCCCATGGGTCCCAAATCTCCAGATTCAAGGGCATTTTCCTACATCGAAAACATGCATGAGAAACCCAGAAGATGGTACACCGTGTGATTTTGAATGGTTTCTAAAACGCACCTCATTTCTCATCTCCTTGTGTTCGGGTTCGCCATTCCAGCTACTTTACTAGCAATCTCCCTACTTTGAGAATCAGCACCTTTAACCTCCTGTTCCCTACAGGTTGCAATTTGTCCTGAGGATGAACGGCAAGAGGGGCAACCAATGAGAGACTAGATCTTGGTGTTGGGACCGGCAGAGGTCACTCTATTTTCCCATCAGGAAGAAGAATTAACCACAGGCTCAGCCTGCCCCCCAGAAGCAGAATAGTGCCTGAGGCAATACCGCGCTTTTGCGGCCAGCTCCCAAAAAAGCCAGTTGAAAAATGGAACTCAGGCACACTGCAGTTCACAAACCCGCAGAGTTATAAATGATAACACTCATCCACAAATATATTGAGGGAAGGCAACGAAGAGTATTTGAAAGCAAGGCAGAATTGCAGGAAACAGGTTTCAGGAGGTAGATTCGAATCGCCTTTAAAGCACATGAAAAGTGGCAAATCTTCGACAATGATGCCCTTGGCCAAAAAGGGCGTATGTGTTTTTTCCTGAATATATTCAGGAAAAAACGCATACACCCTTTTTTGCCAACCAAGCAACATGGAAAGGCAAATCAGCGCTACAATGAAGTCTCGCTTCCCATCGGTCAAAAGGGCCATGCTGCATAAAGTGTCAAAACCAGAAATGCAGGACAGGCCATGGAGAAATGGCAGCCTTGCTACGCTGATGGGCGGGATGTAAATTGCCAACAGCCACTCTGAAGAAGTGTACGGTGTGTCCTGAAACATCGAAAAAACACAGCTTAGGGAGCATAGGGCACGCCCACTCATGGGCGTATAAATTGGGAAAACTAAAAATCAGCAAGACAAAGGCACCCCAAAGTTTAGGGCTGCTCTGTTGACAAGAACCTCCACTTCATGACACCTTAAATATCCCAGGAAAGAGAAAAATGGATAAAGAAGTTGTGGTCCTTATGTACAATGGAATATCACTCAGACATGAAATCAATGCCATAAGGCTAGTAGAAGCAAGATGAGTGGATTTAGGTATGACAATTCTAAGTGAAATAAGTCACACAGAATAAGACACTTATCATAAGCTATCACTTATAGAGGGAATGTAAAAACCGCTACACTTGAACTGAATTACAAAACAGAACAGAGTCACACGTTTAGAAAACACACTATGGCTGCTTAACGGGAAAGGTGAGGTGGGGTGATGCATAAAACAAGGGTTTCAAATTCGCTCAGATACCGTTCCATACACCCAATATGTAATAGACAAGACCTACTCCTTGCTAAGTGAACTGGACTCAACACCCCCTATTCACCGCACAAGAATATATGTGACTAGTAAGAATCTTAAAACCTATGTATTGATATCTGTCTGGAAGTGAGTCAAGTGGGTGTAAAGCGGCATAAACACAGCAGTGAAAAGTAGCGAATCCCCATTTTAAATTAAATAACTTTAAAAAACCCAAAAAAATAAGACAGTGATAGAGAGAGGAAATTTTACATAATTCGTTCCTGGGCTGTGATGCAACCTTGTTTGATCATATCTAGACCCACAGCTGGATGAGAAATAAAGCTGGACACTCTTGCAGCTGAAGGACTCTTTCCCTAGTTACCAGATTGGGGAACGTAAAAAGGCTGCCGCCCTCTGGCCGTTACCTGCAAATGCAGCTTTAAAATCTGTGTTAATGGTCACTTCATATGAACAAGTACTTCAGGGCTGTAAATGAAACCTGCCCTCAAAATGTCTTGAGGGAAGTAGTGGCCAAAACTTTTCAAAATGTGACACTTACTTTAAGAAAACAATTTGAATAACTAAGCTGTAATCACAGTTTGATAAATAAAAAGAGCATGCTTTAAAGATCAATTTCAACTGATTATGGGACACATGCAAATTCAGCCACACAGAGGTATCAGCTCGCACCTGTTAGAATAACCAGCAGCAAGCAAACTACAAACAATAAATATTGAAGGTGTTTTGGAGAAATGCATACCCTCAATTTAAAGTGGGACATAACCTGGAAAGAGCCACTAATGAGAACTGAATGGTGGTGCCTTTAAAACGTACACACTGAGCTACCATATGATACAGCAAGCCCACTCCTTGGCCTATAACATAAGGAGATAGAACTGGAAAGACACAGGCAAGCAAATGTGCATTGCAGCAGTATTACAATAACCAAGACATGGAGGCAACCAAAAAGTCCATCAAGAGGTGCGTGGCCAAAGAATAACTGGTACACGTACAGATGGAATATTAACCAGGGAAAAAAACAAAACAATGCCATTTGCAGCACTGTGTATGATTCTTGAGTTAATCAGGCAAATTGTACTAAGTCAGAAAGCAAAAGACACATATCCTATAATATCACTTATAGGTCTTAGCTAAAAATTGATACCAATGAAGATATTTCCACAGAGAAATGCAATCACAGATTCATTAAACAAACTTAGGGTTCACCAAATGGAAAGGTGTGAGGATTGGATACATTAGGATATTGGGGTTAAGATAGATATAGAAACACATGTGAAATATGTAATCACCAAAGACCTACGTAATACCAAGACAAGACTACTCAACATGGTGTCATAACCTACATGGGAAAATGATCCAAAGAAGAATAGATATATGTATATGTTTAAAAGAACCACATCTTGCACACCTAGAAGAAACAAAACATTTTAATCAAATTTGCTCTGACAAAAAATAAAAATTAAATTAAAAAAAGAACAAGAAGTAATGAGACATAAACTTAAGGGGCTTTGTGCTGGCACATTGCATTCTAATTTACAACCAGAACATGACTTCCATTAAGGCTCTGTCATCACTAATAAAGCAGCTTTATAAGCAATGTTGAAGGTAGCTTAAAAGAAGTCTCACTAATTATTGATAGTAACAAGGAAACAAAGAAAAGTAAAAATCTCACTGCAAAAAGTATACATAGGGTAAGGATAGTAGATCAAACACTGATTAAACTTCTGTAAAGAATAAAAGACAACAGTAGTATGTTTTGTTAAAAAAGAGAGGGCCCAAATAAATCTGAAATGAAAGAGATGATGTTACAACAGACACCACAGAAATACAAAGTATCCTAAGATACACACAGGGTAACTCAGGGCTCAGACTGGACAGAGCCCACTCTCCAGTCCCCTGTACATGACTTACAGGAGCCTCAGGAACTGAGGAGGAGGTCCCTGAGGAGAGGCTCAAGATAGAATATGGTAGGCATTAACATGACTGCATTCATCTTAAACATGCCTGAACTACATTCACACGAGATGATTTTGTCCTGTATGTACATCGGCACCTCTAGCCGGAACTGCAGATCTTTGGCTTCAACACCTCTACTGACAACATTAGCTTCACCTGCTGTGGACCGTCTCCTATAGGATTTCTAGAATCACAAAACATCGAAGCTTCACAGGACCCAGAGTCTGTGCGACTCCACACAGAGTCTCAGAGTCTCAACTCCACTCAGATACTCCACTCTTGGAGGGCACACACAAAGTAGTGTGCACATCAGGACCCAGGGGAAGGAGCAGTGACCCCGTAGGAGAATGACCAGAACTACCTGCTACTTTTAGAGGGTCTCCTGCAGAGGCAGCTGGTGGCTGTGGCTGTGGCTCACCGTGAGGACAACAACACTGGCAGCAGAAGTTCTGGGAAATACTCCTTGGTGTGAGCCCTCCCAGAGTCCGCCATTAGCCCCACCAAGAGCAAGGTAGGCTCCAGTGCTGGGTCGCCTCAGGCCAAACAACCAACAGGGAGGGAACCCAGCCCCATGCATCAGCAGACAAGCAGATTCAACTTTTTATTAAAGTTTTATTTAATCCGTAGACAAGCGGATTAAAGCTCTGCCCACCAAAGCAACACCCAGCTCTACCCACCACCAGTCCCTCCCATCAGGAAGCTTGCACAAGCCTCTAAGATAGACTCATCCACCAGAGAGCAGACAGCAGAAGCAAGAAGAACTACAATTCTGCAGCCTGTGGAAGGAAAACCACATTCACAGAAAGATAGACAAAATGAAAAGGCAGAGGACTTTATACCAGATCAAGGAACAAGATAAAACCCCAGAAAAAAAACGAAATGAGGTGGAGATAGGGAACCTTCCAGAAAAAGAATTCAGAATAATGATAGTGAAGTTGAGCCAAGACCTTAGAAAAAGAAAGGAGGCAAAGATCGAGAAGACACAAGAAATGCTTAACAAAGACCTAGAAGAATTAAGGAACAAACACCTAGAAGAATTAAAGAACAAACAAACAGAGGTGAACAATGTAATAACTGAAATGAAAAATACACTAGAAGGAATCAGTAGCAGAATAACTGTGGCAGAAGAACGGATAAGTGGCCTGGAAGACAGAAAGGTGGAAATCACTGCCATGGAACAGAATAAAGAAAAAGAATGAAAATAAATGAAGACACCCGAAGAGTCCTCTGGGACAACATTAAACGCAACAACATTCGCATTATAGGGGTCCCAGAAGGAGAAGAGAGAGAGAAAGGACCCGAGAATATATTTGAAGAGATTATGGTCAAAAACTTCCCTAGCATGGGAAAAGAAATAGCCACCCAAGTCCAGAAGCACAGAGTGTCCCAGGCAGGAGAAACCAAAGGAGAAAAATGACAAGACACATAGTAATCAAATTGACAAAAATTAACGACAAAGAAAAATTATTGAAAGCAGCAAGGGAAAAATGACAAATAACATACAAGGGAAATCCCATAAGGATAACAGCTGATTTCTCAGCAGAAAATCTACAAGCCAGAAGGAAGTGGCATGATAAATTTAAAGTGATGAAAGGGAAGAACCTACAACCAATGGTACTGCACCCTGCAAAGAGCTCATTCAGATTTGATGGAGAAATCAAAAGCCTTACAGACAAGCAAAAGCTAAGAGAATTCAGCACCATGCAACCAGCTCTACACCAAATGCTAAAAGAACTTCTCTAAGTGGGAAACACAAGAGAAGAAAAGGACCCACCAAGACAAACCCATAACAATTAAGAAAATAGTAGTAGGAACATACATATCGATAATTACCTTAAACGTGAATGCACTAAATGTTCCAACCAAAAGACATAGACTGGCTGAATGGATACAAAAACAAGACCCATATATATGCTGTCTACAAGAGACCCATTTCAGACCTAGGGACACATACAGACTGAAAGTGAGGCGATGGAAAAATATATTCTATGCTAATGAAAATCAAAAGAAAGCTGGAGTAGCAATACTCATATCAGATAAAATAGACTTTAAAATAAAGAATGTTACAAGAGACAAGGAAAGACACTACATAATGGTCAAGGGATCAATCCAAGAAGAAGATATAACAATTATAAATATATATGTACCCAACATAGGAGCACCTCAATGTATAAGGCAACTGCTAACAGCTATAAAAGAGGAAATCGACAGTAACACAATAATAGCGGGGGACTTTAACAGCTCACTTACACCAGTGGAGATCAGCCAGACAGAAAATTAATAAGGAAACACAAGCTTTAAATGACACAATAGACCAGATAGAGTTCATTGATATTTATAGGACATTCCATCCAAAAACAGCAGATTACACGTTCTTCTCAACTGCACACGGAACATTCTCCAGGATAGATCACATCTTGGGTCACAGATAAAGCCTCAGTAAATTTAAGAAAACTGAAATCATATCAAGCAGCTGTTCCGACCACAATGCTATGAGATTAGAAATCAATTACATGGAAAAAACTGTAAAAAACACAAACACATGGAGGCTAAACAATACGTTACTAAATAACCAAGAGATCACTGAAGAAATCAAAGGGGAAATCAAAAACTACCTAGAGACAAATGACAACAAAAACACGATGATCCAAAACCTATGGGATGCAGCAAAAGGAGTTCTAAGAGGGAAGTTTATAGCAATACAAGCCTACCTCAAGAAACAAGAAAAATCTCAAATAAACAATCTAACCTTACACCTAGAGGAACTAGAGAAAGAAGAACAAAACCCAAAGTTAGTAGAAGGAAAGAAATCCTAAAGATCAGAGCAGAAATAAATGAAATAGAAACAAAGAAAACGGAAGCAAAGATCATCAAAACTAAAAGCTGGTTCTTTGAGAAGATAAGCAAAAATGATCAACCTTTAGCCACACTCAAGAAAAAGAGGGAGAGGACGCAAATCAACAAAATTAGAAGTGAAAAAGGAGAAGTTACAACAGACACCACAGGAATACAAAGCATCCTAAGAGACTACTACAAGCAACTCTGTGCCAATAAAATGGACAATCTGGAAGAAATGGACAAATTCTTAGAAAGGTATAACCTTCTAAGACTGAACCAGGAAGAAATAGAAAATATGAACAAACCTATCACAAGCAATGAAATTGAAACTGTGATTAAAAATCTTCCAACAAACAAAAGTCCAGAACCAGATGGCATTACAGGTGAATTCTATCAAACATTTAGAGAAGAGCTAACACCCAACCTTCTCAAATTCTTCAAAACAATTGCAGGGGAAGGAACACACCCAAACTCATTCTATGAGACCACCATCACCCTGATACCAAAATCAGACAGAGATACTACAAGGAAAGAAAATTATAGACCAATATCCCTGATGAATATAGATGCAAAAATCCTCAACAAAATACTAGCAAACAGAATCGAACAACACATTAAAAGGATCATACACCATGATCAAGTGGGGTTTATCCCAGGGATGCAAGGATTCTTCAATATACACAAATCAATGTGATACACCATATTAACAAATTGTAGAATAAAACCATATGGTCATCTCAATAGATGAAGGAAAAGATTTTGAGAAAATTCAACACTCATTTACGATAAAAACTCTGCAGAGTGTGGGCATAGACGGAAACTACCTCAACATAATAAAGGCCATATATGACAAACCCACAGCAAACAGCATTCTCAATGGTGAAAAACTGAAAGCGTTTCCTCTAAGATCAGGAACAAGACGAGGATGTCCACTCTCACCACTGCTATTCAACATAGTTTTGGAAGTCCTAGCCATGGCAATCAGAGAAGAAAAAGAAATAAAAGGAATACAAAACGGAAAAGAAGAAGTAAAATTGTCACTGTTTGCAGATGACATGATATCATAGATAGAGAATCTTAAAGATGCCACCAGAAAACCACTGGAGCTAATCAATGAATTTGGTAAAGTTGCAGGATACAAAATTAATGCACAGAAATTGCTTGCATTCCTATACACTAACAATGAAAGATCAAAAAGAGAAATTAAGGAAACAATCCCATTACCACTGCAACAAAAAGAATAAAATACCTAGGAATAAACCTACCTAAGGAAGTAAAAGACCTGTACTCAGAAAACTATAAGACACTGATGAAAGAAATCAAAGATGATATAAACAGATGGAGACATATACCATGTCCTTGGATTAGAAGAATCAATATTGTGAAAATGACTATACTACCCAAAGCAATCTACAGATTCAATGCAATCCCGATCAAAATACCTTTGGCATTTTCTACAGAACAAGAAAAAAAATCTTAAAATTTGTAGGGAGACACAAAAGACCCTGGATAGCCAAAGCAGTCTTGAGGGGGAAAAAAAAGAGCTGGAGGAATCAGACTTCCAGACTTCAGACTATATTACAAAGCTACAGTAATCAAGATAATATGGTACTGACACAAACACAGAAATATAGGTCAATAGAAAAGGATAGAAAGCACAGAGATAAACCCACGTACCTATGGTTAACTAATCTATGACAAAGGAGGCAAGGGTATACAATGGAGAAAAGACAGTGTCTTCAGTAAGTGGTGCTGGGAAAACTGGACAGCTACATGTAAAAGAATGAAATTAGTACACTCCCTAACACAATACACAAAAGTAACTCAAAATGGATTAGAGACCTAAATATAAGACCAGCCACTATAAAACTCTTAGAAGAAAACATAAGCAGAACAGTCTATGACATAAATCACAGCAAGATCCTTTTTGACCCACCTCCTAGAGAAATGGAAATAAAAACAAAAATTAAAAAATGGGACCGAATGAAACATAAATTCTTTTGCACAGCAAAGGAAAACTTAAGCAAGATGAAAAGACAACCATCAGAATGGGAGAAAATATTTTCAAATGAAGCAAATGGCAAAGGATTAATCTACAAAAAGCAGCTCATGTAGCTCAATATCACAAAACCAAACAACCCAATCCAAAAATGGGCAGAAGACCTAAATAGAAATTTCTCCAAAGAAGATATACAGGTTGCCAACAAACACATGAAAGGATGCTGAGCATCACTAATCATTAGAGAAATGCAAATCAAAACTACAGTGAGGTATCACCTCACACCAGTCAGAATGGCCATCATCAAAAAATCTACAAACAGTAAATGCTGGAGAGGCATTTATTGGAGAAAAGAGAACCCTCTTGCACTGTAGGTGGGAATGTAAATTGATATAGCCACTAGGGAGAACGGTATGGGGCTTCCTTAAAAACTAAAAATAGAACTACCATACAACCCAGCAAACCCACTCCTGGACATTTACCCTGAGAAAACCATAATTCAAAAAGAGTCATGTACCACAATGTTCACTGTAGCTCTATTTACAATAGCCAGGACATGGAAGCAACCTAAGTGTCCATCAACAGATAAATGGAAAAAGAAGATGTGGCACATATATACGATGGAACATTATTCAGCCATAAAAAGAAACGAAATTGAGTTATTTTTAGTGAGGTGGATGGATCTAGAGTCTGTCCTACAGAGTGAAGTAAGTCAGAAAGAGAAAAACAAATACCGTATGCTAACACATATATATGGAATCTAAAAAAAAAAAGTTTATGAAGAACCTAGGGGCAGGAAAGGATTAAGGACACAGACGTAGAGAAAGGACTTGAGGACATGGGGAGAGGGAAGGGTAAGCTGGGACAAAGTGAGAGAGTGGTATGGACATATATACACTACCAAATGTAAAATTGATAGCTACTGGGAAGCAGCCACATAGCACAGGGAGATCAGCTCTGTGCTTTGTGACCACCTAAAAGGGTGGGATAAGGGAGTGAGAGGGAGGTGCAAGAGGGAGGGGATATGGTGTTATATGTATACGCATAGCTGATTCACTTTTTTATACAGCAGAAACTAACACACAATTGTAAAGCAATTATACTCCAATAAAGATGTAAAAGAAAAAAAAAAAAAAGAAAGAAAGCCCAGAGATAAACCTACACACCTATGGCCCACTAATCTATGACAAAGGAGGCAAGGGTATAAAATGGAGAAAAGACAGTCTCTTCAATAAGTGGTGCTGGGAAAAATGGACAGCTACATGTAAAAGAATGAAATTAGAACACTCCCTAACACCATAGACAAAAAATAAACTCCAAATGGATTAGAGACCGAAATGTAAGACCGGACACTATAAAACTCTTAGAGGAAAACATAGGAAGAATACTCTTTGACATAAATCACAGCAAGATATTTTTTGATCCACCTCCTAGAGTAATGGAATTAAAAAAAAAAAAAAAAAAAAAACAAATGGGAGCAAATGAAACCTAAAAGCTTTTGCAAAGCAAAGGAAACTACAAACAAGACGAAAAGACAACCCTCAGAATGGGAGAAAATATTTGCAAACGAATCAATGGACAAAGGATTAATCTCCAATGTATATAAACAGCTCATGCAGCTCAACAGTAAAAAAACAAACAAACCAATCCAAAAATGGGCAGATGACGTAAATAGACATTTGTCCCAAGAAGACATACAGATGACCAAGAAACACATGAAAAGCTACTCAACATCACTAATTATTAGAGAAATATAAACCAAAACTACAATGAGGTATCACCTCACACGAGTTAGAATGGGCATCATCAGAAAATCTACAAACAACAAATGCTGGAGAGGGTGTGGAGAAAAGGGAACCCTCTTACACTATTTGTGGGAATGTAAATTGATACAGTCACTATGGAGAACAGTATGGAGGTTCCTTAAAAAACTAAAAATAGAATTACCATATGACCCAGCAATCCCACTACTGGCCATATACCCAGAGAAAACCATAATTCAAAAAGACATATTCACCACAATATTCATTGCAGCACTATTTACAATAGCCAGGTCATGGAAGCAACCTAAATGCCCATAGACAGACGAACGGAAAAGATGTGCTACATATATAAAATGGAATATTACTCAGCCATAAAAAGGAATGAAATTGGGTCATTTGTAGAGACGTGGATAGATCTAGAGACTGTCATACAGAGTGAAGTAAGTCAGAAAGAGAAAAACAAATATCGTATATTAACGCATACATGTAGAACCTAGAAAAATGGTAAAGATGAACTGGTTTGCAAGGCAGAAATAGAGACACAGATGTAGAGAACAAATGTATGGACACCAAGGGGGGAAAGTGGCAGGGTGGTGGTGGTGGGATGAATTGCGACCCTGGGATTGACATATATACACTTATATGTATAAAATAGATAACCAATAAGAGCCTGCTGTATAAAAAAATGAATAAAATAAATTCAAAAATTAAAAAATAAATAATACTTAAGAAAATAAAACAGAAAAAAAAGTTCTGTCCTTCCCATAGACGTATTTATATGAATGAATGATTTCCATGCTTATATCCATAAATACAAAAAGAGGAATAAAACTTACCTTGAACCAAAAAAGAAAAAAAAAAAAACTGAACCCACTGGTCATACAGAGGAAAACCCTATCAGCGCACTTGCTCCAGTGGTAAACAATTCTTAAGTTGGTCACAGGTGGGGAATCATCTCCCATGCAGCCAGCAGCCCCCACACAAGGAGCGTCCTCATTGCAAAGCTGGGGGACCGTGAGGAGGCGTCTCTGACTAAACGTGAGCTGAGCCCCAGGCCAGCTGCTGCTGAACTTTTCCCACCGTTCCCAGGTAAAACACCTGAATGTGTGCAAAGACTAAAAACTAGAGGAAGGGGCTTGGAGTCACACCAGCGACAGCACGCAGGCCGACTTGGTGCCTGCAGGCCAGCCAGGATGGTCCTGGCCCCGGGCGCTCGTCTGGAAACTTTCCATTTCCCTGCCTGAGGTACCCCTCCTGTCCCGGCCCCCACTGCTTTTTTCCTTCCTTACCTCTGCCCGGGGAGAAATTCCAGCAGCAAGTATGGGTGACACATCCTCTTCTTTAGCAGGTGGCAGCCCGGCAACTCCTGCAGAAAGTCCAGTAGAGCCCCAGTCACAACGGGCCACTCATAGAGCCGTGGGCCCTACTGCCTCCCACCAGCCCAACCCCGAGACTGCTGACGGGGCAGAGAATATGGCGTCAGGCACAGCTGCAGAGGCTTTTGCTGCCTGGAGGGGTGTTTATATTGACCTCAACCCAGGCACACCTGGGAAGGGCTGGCCGGCCGGGTCAGGCTGCCCAGGTCAGCCAATCCTCGCCCCTCAGGGGCTCAGATTTGCAGAAAATGGGCCTTGCTGCACCGGCCAGATCCAAGGAACAGGTGTAGGGTCCCGAGAGTCAGGATAGATAAGGGGCGGCAGCCCTGGCTTGTTTTCTAATCATTTTATCTGGTCCAGGAGTGGGAGACAACTTCAAGAAGACCCTCTGCTAATGAGAGGAACCCAGGAGTCAGGGAGAGGAGGGGTGGTGGGTGGAGACAGAGGCCTGGTGCCCCGGCTGCTGTGGAAGCCCCTAGAAGACCAGGCAGAGGGAGGCCGCACAGAGTGAAGCCTAGGGTCACAGACCTGTTGGAGCTGCTGTTTATTAGTTCAAGCTCTGCTCTGAGGTGCTCTGTGTCAGCTCTGAGTGACAGGTGTGCTGGGGGTGCTCTGCAATGAGGGCTATATGCACAGTTCCTGTGTGCCCAGCCCTGTCGGGGTACCTGTCCACGGGAGCTCCATATCCAGGGAGGGGCATGCCCACGAGAGCCCCGTGGGCTGCTGCGTACCTGCCCAGGTGAGCTCCATATCCTGGGAGGGGCCTGACCATGATGGCCCCATGGGCTGCTGGGTACCTGCCCAGGTGAGCTCCATATCCTGGGAGGGGCCTAACCACCACAGCCCCGTGGGCTGCTGTGTACCTGCCCAGGTGAGCTCCATATCCTGGGAGGGACCTGACCACAAGAGCCCCGTGAGCTGCTGGGGACCTGGTAGAGGACGCCAGGACAGTCAGTGAAGCCACAGAGGATATACATCTAGTAGTTCCTAATTCCTACACCCTGCTGGTCATTCTACCATCCACCAGGACATGGTATTCTGTATTAGACTTCAATGATGCCTTCTTCTGTATTCCATTCGTCCCAGAGTCACAAGAAATTTTGGCTGTGAGTGGCAGGACTCAACATACAACAAAAACAATACTGCTGGGCCGTCCTGCCCCAGGGGTTCAAAAATTCCCACACCATCTTTGGGGAAACGTTAGCTAAAGACCTAAAAAATCTACCTCTGGAGAAGGGAACCCTCCTTCAATATGCAGATGACATTCTGATCACCAGCCCGACTAAGGAGGCCTCTGAACTACCTAGCCAATAAAAGATAGAAGGTGTCCAAGAAAAAGGCTCAAATATCACAAACTAAGGTGACCTTCCTGGGCTTCATTCGCTCAGAATGTCGGAGAAGCCCACCCCAGGAAAGGGAAGAAGCCATTTGCAGCCTCACCCTTCCTGAAACTAGAAGACAGCTTAGGGGTTCCTGGGGAGACCGGGGTTTGCTGCATCTGGATCCCTAACTACAGTCTAATAGCTGGGCCTCTATATGAAACACTGAAAGGAAAAGATGATGATCCTTTTGAATAGAATCCAGAAGCGGCCTTTCAAGAATGGAAAGAGCAGTCAGTTCAGATCCTTGCCCTGGACCTCCCTAAGTTAGCTAAACCCTTTGACCTTTACATTCCTGGTCCAAGGCGAATCGCCCTTGGAGTATTAGTGCAAAAACTGGGACCACTTGAAATGGAACAATGCAAGAATGCCCTCCAGGCATTGGCCAGCCACCCCATCCGACCAGGATACTGGGGGTATCTAAAAACCTGGAAATCAGCAGCCCGCAAGGCCAGCTCCCTCCTAAGGGAAAAGGACGCCACTTGGTGATCCTAACCACCCACCATGCCCTGAAGTTGCAGGGATTGCTCCGTGGGCACAATGACCTCGAGTGAGGAGGCGCCCCAACACCAACCTCCAGAGAGAAAACCTGGAGCAATGGGCCCCCATGACGACTCGTTTGACCATCACTTGACCTGGAGCTTCTCTCAGAAAACAACAAGAGTGTGTCCCAAAAGAGCAGACTATTGCTTACAGGACTTACTGCACCCAGAGCGGAGCTAATAAACTTGGCAGGGGAACCGTAAATAACGCTGCCACCATAGAAAAGCCAACAGACACCGCGGTGACGGCGGCCAATGAGACCGGCTGTACTCCTGGCTACTTCAAAAGGCCGTTGACTGAGTGGCCGTCAAGGTCCTGGATCACCACCGGCCCTGGACTGTCTGGGAGTTGAGCAAGCAGGGCTCTGACACCTGGTGTTGTTTGTACGTTAATTCAGTGGCCTAACTGAAGAAAGCGCAGAGTACTGGTCAGAGCATCTAGGCTAGCAGGAACTGTCAGCCTAAGGGGGCCGAACCAATGTGGAGCAGGGTAAAACGGCCCACCCCACCCCCCCAGCGTCTCTGCACATCTCTTTCCTGGACCCTTAAAGGTCATTAGAATCTATAAAACTTCCAATGCTGGTGCTCAGGCAGACGAGCAGTGAGGGAGGAGGCCTGGGGACAATCAACCTCACCTGGAGGCTGCTTGGGAGAAGTCCTCCCCCTCGCCCCGGGTATGAGGACACCCAACTCAGCACGAAGCATTTACAGAAGAGGTGTCTGCACCCTCAGCACCCCAAGAATGAGGAATGGGACAAAAGGCAGAGGAGGGCTTTGTCACTGGCAAAGCCCATGAAAAATTCCTGGGAGATGAAAATAGAATCTGGGCAATAAAATAAAGTCTAACCATTTTTTCCTTTGTGCTTTGTCTAATTTCACTTGCTCCTAGGTTTCCACATGCAGAGGTCCCACACCCGACACTTCAGACCCGATTTCCTAGTGCAAAATGGCTGGGCCGACACCTCAGCTCGTGGGGCCCCGTGCAGACTCTGCGACATAGAGCCTGAGCTCCAGCCAACCCGGCCCTCGAGAGCTCCGCCCCCTCCCTCCCACTGACGGTGCCAGGATCTCTACACAGCAGCCCGGCCCACAACCCGCAGGGAAGCACACACTCTCACCTCTCCATTCTCTGATCAAAATATAAAGTTTTCCTTTGCTTCTGAACCAAAGTCAGTCTCGATCTGTTGGCTCCAATGACACTAGGCAGGGAGACCCTTGTTGGGGCCCACTCTGCAGGATCAGTAACAGAATTTGAGAACATTGTAACTTCAAAGAACAGATGTGCGAGCCAAACTGTAATTAACATAGAGCAGTGTATAAGGCTCGTGTAAAATAAGATGTTTCTAACACTTCCATTTGATATTTCCATCACTTTATTATAAGCAAGTTCAGTGGAGGGGTTTGTCTTATTTGTCAGGTCAACAGTAGAGAAATGCAGTGATTTCTTTCCAAGGATGTACATCTAATAATCTTGGTTGAAGTTTCAACCTTGTTTTGACTGATTTTCCATTGAAAATGATACCTCTCTTTCAGCTCCTAGATTTCTGAGAAGTATAAAATCTTATATTTTTTATTACCAAAGGGGAAAGGTGGGAGGAGGGATAAATTAACAGTTTCAGATTAACATATACACACTGCTATGTATAAAATATATCATCAACAAGGAACTACTGTATAACACAGGGAACTATACTCAATATTTTGTAATGACCCCTAAGGGGAAATAATCTGAAAAACAATAGATATCTATATCGACATCATCTATCAACTACAGATAAAATGGAAACTAAAGGAGGCCGATGGTGAGCGTTTCTGAACCTGAAGACTTCAATCATCTAAAGTTCGGACTCTGCCTACGGCCCAAGTCCCTTAATGAACACACATGTACCAGTAGCTTAAAAATTCCCCAGATTGGAGTTCGGGGAGACACTGATTTGGAAAAATCCCTGGTGTTCTCCTTACATACACGGGACCTTTCCTACAGCTAAAACATGCCTGTGACACCCAGAAGATGGAACACGGTTGGATCAGGGAGATTTTGGAAAAGGCACCAAAACTCCTAATTTCCTGGTTGTTGGGGTCACACCTCCAGCCTTTTTCCTTAAAATCTCCCCACCTGAGGATGTCAGCACCTTCAACATCCAGTTGCACAAAATTTGGAATTTTTCGAAAGGAAGAAGGGGAAGGAGGAGAAACAAGGAGAGCCAAGCCCTAGATGTTCGGACAGGCACATGTCACTCTAATTTCCAATCAGGAAGAAGAATTAAGCAAAGGCTTAGCCTGCCACCGGGAACCAGAGTAGGGCCAGAAGCAAAGCAGCGGTTCTGCGGACAGCTCCCAAAAAAGCGAGTTGAAAAATGGAGCTCAGGGGCACTGCAATTCACAAACCTGCAAAGTTATAAATTATAACTATCGTCCAAAACTATATTGAGGGAAGGCAACGAACAGGATTGGAAAGCAAGGCAGAATTGCAGGAAACAGATTTCAGGAGTTAGATTCGAATAGCCCCTAAAGCACATGAAAAGCGGCCAAAAGTCGACAACGATGCACATGGCCAAAAAGAGCATATGTGTTTTTTTTCTGAATAAATTCAGGAAAAAACGCATAGGCCCTTTTTGGCCAACCAAGCAAGCCGGAAATGCAATGCAGCACTACAAAGAAGTCTCACTTCCCAAAGGTCAAAAGGGCCTTCCTAAAAAAGTGTAAAAAAAATACAGGAGAGGCCAGGGAGGAAAGGGAGCATTGTTACACTGATGGTCGGGATGTAAATTGCCAATGGCGACTCTGGAAAACGGTACGGTGTTTCCTAAAACATCTAAAAAACACAGCTAGAGAGAAAGGGGCACATCCATTCATGGGCGTATAAATTGGAAAAATTAAAATCAACAAGACACAGGCACCCCAAAGTTTAGGGCTGCTATGGTTACAAGAACCTCCACTTGTGTACATCTTAAATATCCCAGGGATGAGAAAAATGGTAAAGAAGTTGTGGTACTTATGTACAATGGAATATCACTCAGCCATGAAATCAATATCATAAGGCTAGTAGCAGCATGATGAGTGGATTTAGGTACGACGATTCTAAGTGAAATAAGTCACACAGAAAAAGACACTTATCATAAGATATCACTTATAGAGGGAATGTAAAAACTTCTACTCTTGAACTGAATTACAAAAGAGAACAGAGTCAGACGTTTAGAAAACACACTATGGCTGCTTAAAGTGAAAGGTGAGGTGGTGTGATGCATAAAACAAGGGTTTCATATTAGCTCAGATACCGTTCCATACACCCAATATGTAATAGACAAGACCTACTCCTTGCTCAGTGAACTGGACTCAACACCCCCTATTCACCGCACAAGAATATATGTAACTAGTAAGAATCGTAAAACCTATGCATTGATATCTCTCTGGAAGTGAGCCAAGTGGGTGTAAAGCCACGTAAACACAGCCGTGAAAAGCAGCTAAACCCCATTATAAAAATAAATTACTTTTAAAAACCCGTAAAACAAAGACAGTGAAAGAGAGAGAAATTCTTACAAAATTCGTTCAGGGGCTGTGATGCCACCTGGATTGACCATATCTAGACCCACAGCTGGATGAGACATAAGGGTGGACACTCTTGTGGCTGAAAGTTTGGGTGAGGTTGGGTGAGCAAACGCAGACCCTTTAAAGTAATACTGCCTGGTGCCCATCCCATGGGTCCCAAATCTCCAGGTTCAAGGGCATCTTCCTACATCGAAAACATGCATGAGAAACCCAGAAGATGGTACACCGTGTGATCGGGAAAGGTTTCTAAAACGCACCTCATTTCTAACCTCCTTGTGCTCGGGTTCGCCATTCCAGCTACTTTACTAGCAATCTCCCTTTTTGGAGAATCAGCACCTTTAACCTCCTGTTCTGTACAGGTTGCAATTTGTCCTGAGGATGAACGGGAAGAGGAGCAACCAATGAGAGACTAGATCTAGGTGTTGGGACAGGCACAGGTCACTCTATTTTCCCATTAGGAAAAAGAATTAACCACAGGCTCAGCCTGCCGCCCGGAACCAGAATAGGGCCTGAGGCAATCCCGCGCTTTTGCGGCCAGCTACCAAAAAAGCGAGGTGAAAAATGGAGCTCAGGGGCACTGCAATTCACAAACCTGCGGAGTTATAAATGACAACTCTCGTCCACAAATATATTGAGGGAAAGCAACGAAGAGGATTTGAAAGCAAGGCAGTATTGCAGGAAACAGATTTCAGGAGGTAGATTCGAATCGCCTTTAAAGCTGAAGAAAAGGGGAAAAACGTCGACAATGATGCCCTTTGCCAAAAAGGGCGTATGCGATTTTTACTGAATATATTCAGGAAAAAACGCATACGCCCTTTTTGGCCAACCAAGCAACCTGGAAAGGCAAATCAGCACTACAAAGAAGTCTCGCTTCCCATCGGTCAAAAGGGCAATGTTGAAAAATGTGTCAAAACCACAAATGCAGGACAGGCCATGGAGAAATGGGAGCCTTGCTACGCTGATGGGCAGGATGTAAATTGCCAACAGCCACTCTGGAGAAGTGTACGGTGTGTCCTGAAACATCGAAAAAACACAGCTTAGGTAGCATAGGACACTTCCACTCATGGGCGTATAAATTGGGAAAACTAAAATCAGCAAGACACAGGCACCCCAAAGTTTAGGGCTACTCTGTTGACAAGAACCTCCACTTCATGACACCTTAAATATCCCAGGAAAGAGAAAAATGGATAAAGAAATTGTGGTTCTTATGTAAAATGGAATATCACTCTGCCATGAAATCAATGTCATAAGGCCAGTAGATGCAAGATGCGTGTACTTAGGTATGACGATTCTAAGGGAAATAAGTCACACAGAAAAAGACACTTATCAAAAGCTATCACTTATAGAGGGAATGTAAAAACCGCTACACTTGAATTGAATTACAAATTAGAACATAGTCACACATTTAAAACACACTATGGCTGCTTAACGGGAAAGGTGACGTGGGGTGATGCATAAAACAAGGGTTTCAAATTAGCTCAGATACCGTTCCATACACCCAATATGTAATAGAAAAGACCTACTCCTTGCTCAGTGAACTGGACTCAACACCCCCTATTCACCGCACAAGAATATATCTGACTAGTGAGAATCTTAAAACTTATGTATTGATATCTCTCTGGAAGTGAGTCAAGTGGGTGTAAAGCCGCATAAACACAGCTGTGAAAAGCAGCTAAACCCCATTATAAAAATAAATTAGATTTAAAAACCCATGATACAAAGACAGTGAAAGACAGAGAAATTCTTACAAAATTCATTCAGGGGCTGTGATGCAACCTGGATTGAAAATATCTACACCCACAGTTGGATGAGACCTAAGGGTGGACACTCTTGGGGCTGACAGGTTTGGTGAGGTTGGGTGAGCAAACACAGACCCTTTAAGGTAATACTGCGTGGTACCCATCCCATGGGTCACAAATCTCCAGTTTTAAGGGCATCTTCCTGCATTGAAAACATGCATGAGAAACCCAGAAGATGGTACACCATTTGATCGGGAAAGGTTTCTAAAACGCACCTCATTTCTCATCTCCTTGTGCTCGGGTCCGCCATTCCAGCTACTTTACTAGCAATCTCCCTACTTGGAGAATCAACACCTTTAACCTCCTGTTCTGTACAGGTTGCAATTTGTCCTGAGGATGAACGGGAAGAGGGGCAACCAATGAGAGACTACATCTAGGTGTTGGGACAGGCACAGGTCACTCTATTTTCCCATCAGGAAGAAGAATTAAGCACAGGCTCAGCCTGCCGCCGGGAACCAGATTAGTGCCTGAGGCAATCCCGCGCTTCTGCGGCCAGCTCCGAAAAAAGCCAGTTGAAAAAGGGAGCACATGGGCACTGCAATTCACAAACCTGCAGAGTTATAAATGATAACTCTCGTCCACAAATATATTGAGGGAAGGCAACGAAGAGGATTTGAAAGCAAGGCAGAGTTGCATGAAACAGGTTTCAGGAGGTAGATTCGAACCGCCTTTCAAGCACATGAAAAGCGGCAAAACGTCGACAATGATGCCCTTGGCCAAAAAGGGCGTATGCGTTTTTTCCTGAATATATTCAGGAAAAAACGCATACGCCCTTTTTGGTCAACCAAGCAACCTGGAAAGGAAAATCAGCGCTACAAAGAAGTCTCGCTTCCCATCGGTCAAAAGGGCCATGCTGCAAAAAGTGTCAAAACCAGAAATGCAGTACAGGCCATGGAGAAATGGCAGCCTTGCTACGCTGATGGGCGGGATGTAAATTGCCAACAGCCACTCTGGAGAAGTGTACGGTGTGGCCTGAAACATCGAAAAAACAAAGTTTATGGAGCATAGGGCACTTCCACTCATGAGCGTATAAATTGGGAAAACTAAAAATCAGCAAGACTCAGGCACCCCAAAGTTTAGGGCTGCTCTGTTGACAAGAACCTCCACTTCACGAAACCTTAAATATCCCAGGAAGGAGAAAAATGGATAAAGAAATTGTGATCCTTATGTACAATGGAATATCACTCAGCCATGAAATCAATGTCATAAGGCTAGTAGCAGCATGATGAGTGGATTTAGGTACGACGACTCTAAGTGAAATAAGTCACACAGAAAAAGACACTTATCAAAACCTATCACTTATAAAGGGAATGTAAAAACCGCTACAATTGAACTGAATTACAAATCACAACAGAGTCACACATTTAGAAAACACACTATGGCTGCTTAACGGGAAAGGTGAGGTGGGGTGATGCATAAAACAAAGGTTTCAAATTAGCTCTGATACCGTACCATACACCCAATATGTAATAGACAAGACCTACTCCTTGCTCAGTGAACTGGACTCAACACCCTCTATTCACCGCACAAGAATATATCTGACTAGTGAGAATCTTAAAACCTATATATTGATATCTCTCAGGAAGTGAGTCAAGTGGGTGTAAATCCGCATAAACACAGCCGTGAAAAGCAGCTAAACCCCATTATAAAAATAAATTAGTTTTAAAAACGCATGAAACAAAGAAAGTGAAAGAGAGAGAAATTCTTACAAAATTCATTCAGGGGCTGTGACGCAACCTGGATTGACCATATCTACACCCACAGCTGGATGAGACATAAGGGTGGACACTCTTGGGGCTGATAGGTTTGGTGAGGTTGGGTGAGCCAACGCAGACCCTTTAAAGTAATAATGCATGGTACCCATCACATGGGTCCCAAATCTCCAGGTTCAAGGGCATCTTCCTACATCGAAAACTTGCATGAGGAACCCAGAAGATGGTACAGCATGTGATTTTGAAAGGTTTCTAAAACGCACCTCATTTCTCATCTCCTTGTGCTCGGGTACGCCATTCCAGCTAATTTACTAGCAATCTCCCTACTTGGAGAATCAGCACCTTTAACCTCCAGTTCCGTACAGGTTGCAATTTGTCCTGAGGATGAACGGGAAGAGGGGCAACCAATGAGAGACTAGATCTAGGTGTTGGGACAGGCACAGGTCACTCTATTTTCCCATCAGGAAGAAGAAATAACCACAGGCTCAGCCTGCCACCCGGAACCAGAATAGGGCCTGAGGCAATCCCGCACTTTTGCGGCCAGATCCCAAAAAAGCGAGTTGAAAAATGGAGCTCAGTGGCACTGCAATTCACAAACCTGCAGAGTTATAAATGATAACTCTCGTCCACAAATATATTGAGGGAAGGCAACGAAGAGGATTTGAAAGCAAGACAGAACTGCAAAACACAGATTTCAGGAGGAAGATTCGAATCGCCTTTCAAGCACATGAAAAGCGGCAAAACGTGGAAAATGATGCCCTTGGACAAAAAGGGCGTATGCGTTTTTTCCTGAATATATTCAGGAAAAAACGCATACGCCCTTTTAGGCCAAACAAGCAACCTGGAAAGGCAAATCAGCGCTACAAAGAAGTCTCGCTTCCCATCGGTCAAAAGGGTCATGCTGAAAAAAGTGTCAAAACCACAAATGCAGGACAGGCCATGGAGAAATGGGAGCCTTGCTACGCTGATGGGCGGGATGTAAATTGCCAACAGCCACTCTGGAGAACTGTACGGTGTGGCCTGAAACATCGAAAAAACACAGTTGATGGAGCATTGGGCACTTCCACTCATGGGCGTATAAATTGGGAAAACTAAAAATCAGCAAGACTCAGGCAACCCAAAGTTTAGGGCTGCTCTGTTGACAAGAACCTCCACTTCAGGAAATCTTAAATATCCCAGGAAAGAGAAAAATGGATAAAGAAGTTGTGGTCCTTATGTACAATGGAATATCACTCAGCCATGAAATCAATGTCATAAGGCTAGTAGCAGCATGATGAGTGGATTTAGGTACGATGACTCTAAGTGAAATAAGTCACACAGAAAAAGACACTTATCAAAAGCTATCACTTATAAAGGGAATGTAGAAACAGCTACACTTGAATTGAATTACAAATCAGAACAGAGTCACACATTTAGAAAACACACTATGGCTGCTTAACGGGAAAGGTGATGTGCGGTGATGCATAAAACAAGGGTTTCAAATTAGCTCAGATACCGTTCCATACACCCAATAAGTAATAGAAAAGACCTACTCCTTGCTCAGTGAACTGGACTCAACACCCCCTATTCACCGCACAAGAATATATCTGACTAGTGAGAATCTTAAAACCTATGTATTGATATCTCTCTGGAAGTGAGTCAAGTGGGTGTAAAGCCGCATAAACACAGCCGTGAAAAGCAGCTAAACCCCATTATAAAAATAAATTACTTCTAAAAACCCGTAAAACAAAGACAGTGAAATAGAGAGAAATTCTTACAAAATTCCTTCAGGGGCTGTGACGCAACCTGTGTTGAACATATCTACACCCACAGTTTGATGAGACCTAAGGGTGGACACTCTTGGGGCTGAGAGGTTTGGTGAGGTTGGGTGAGCAAACGTAGACCCTTTAAAGTAATACTGCGTGGTACCCATCCCATGGGTCCCAAATCTCCAGGTTCAAGGGCATCTTCCTACATCGAAAACACGCATGGGAAACCTAGAAGATGGTACACCGTCTGATCGGGAAAGGTTTCTGAAACGCACCTCATTTCTCATTTCCTTGTCCTCGGGTTCGCCATTCCAGCTACTTTACTAGCAATCTCCCTACTTGGAGAATCAGCACCTTTAACCTCCTGTTCTGTACAGGTTGCAATTTGTCCTGAGGATGAACGGGAAGAGGGGCAACCAATGAGAGACTAGATCTAGGTGTTTGGACAGGCACAGGTCACTCTATTTTCCCATCAGGAAGAAGAATTAAGCACAGGCTAGGCCTGCCGCCAGGAACCAGAATAGTGCCTGAGGCAATCCCGCGCTTCTGCGGCCAGCTCCCAAAAAAGGCAGTTGAAAAATGGAGCACATGGGCACTGCAATTCACAGACCTGCAGAGGTATAAATGACAACTCTCGTCCAGAAATATATTGAGGGAAGGCAACGAAGAGGATTTGAAAGCAAGGCAGAATTGCAGGAAACAGATTTCAGGAGGTAGATTCGAATCGCCTTTAAAGCACATGAAAAGCGGCAAAACGTGGACAATGATGCCCTTGGCCAAAAAGGGCGTATGCGTTTTTTCCTGAATATATTCAGGAAAAAACGCATACGCCCTTTTTGGCCAACCAAGCAACCTGGAAAGGCAAATCAGCGCTAAAAAGGAGTCTCACTTCGAATCGGTCAAAAGGGCCATGCTGAAAAATGTGTCAAAACCACAAAAGCAGGAGAGGCCATGGAGAAATGGGAGCCTTGCTACACTGATGGGCGGGATGTAAATTGCCAGCAGCCACTCTGGAGAAGTGTACGGTGTTGCCTTAAACATCGAAAAAACACAGCTTAGGGAGCATAGGGCACGTCCACTCATGGGTGTATAAATTGGGAAAACTAAAAATCAGCAAGACACAGGCACCCCAAATTTTAGGGCTGCTCTGTTGACAAGAACCTCCTCTTCATGACACCGTAAATATCCCAGGAAAGAGAAAAATGGATAAAGAAGTTGTGGTCCTTATGTACAATGGAATATCACTCAGCCATGAAATCAATGTCATAAGGCTAGTAGCAGCATGATGAGTGGATTCAGGTACGACGACTCTAAGTGAAATAAGTCACACAGAAAAACACACTTATCATAAGCTATCACTTATAGAGGGAATGTAAAAACTGCTACACTTGAACTGAATTACAAAAGAGAACAGTGTCACACGTTTAGAAAACACACTATGGCTGCTTAACGGGAAAGGTGAGGTGGGGTGATGCATAAAACAAGGGTTTCACATTAGCTCAGATACCGTTCCATACACCCAATATGTAATAGACAAGACCTACTCCTTGCTCAGTGAACTGGACTCAACACCCCCTATTCACCGCACAAGTATATATCTGACTAGTAAGAATCTTAAAACCTATGTATTGATATCTCTTTGGAAGTGTGTCAAGTGGGTGTAAAGCCGCATAAACACATCCGTGAAAAGCAGCTAAACCCCATTATAAAAATAAATTACTTGTAAAAACCCGTAAAACAAAGACAGTGAAAGAGAGAGAAATTCTTACACAATTCTTTCAGGAGATGTGATGCAACCTGAATTGAACAAATCTAGACCCACAGTTGGATGAGACCTAAGGGTGGACACTCTTGGGGCTGACAGGTTTGGTGAGGTTGGGTGAGCAAACACAGAACCTTTAAGGTAATACTGCGTGGTACCCATCCCATGGGTCCCAAATCTCCAGTTTCAAGGGCATCTTCCTACATCGAAAACTTGCATGAGGAACCCAGAAGACGGTACACCGTGTGATATTGAAAGGTTTTTAAAAGGCACCTCATTTCTCATCTCCTTGTGCTCGGGTTCACCATTCCAGCTACTTTACTAGCAATCTCCCTACTTGGAGAATCAGCACCTTTAACCTCCTGTTCCGTACAGGTTGCAATTTGTCCTGAGGATGAACGGGAAGAGGGGGAACCAATGAGAGACTAGATCTAGCTGTTGGGACAGGCACAGGTCACTCTATTTTCCCATCAGGAAGAAGTATTAACTACAGGCTCAGCCTGCCGCCCGGAATCAGAATAGGGCCTGAGGCAATCCCACGCTTTTGCGGCCAGCTCCCAAAAAAGACAGTTGAAAAATGGAGCTCAGGGGCACTTCAATTCACAAACCCGCAGAGTTATAAATGATAACTCTCGTCCACAAATATATTGAGGGAAGGAAACGAAGAGGATTTGAAAGCAAGGCAGAATTGCAGAAAACAGGTTTCAGGAGGTAGATTAGAATCGCCTTTAAACCACATGAAAAGTGGCAAAACGTGGACAATGATGCCCTTGGCCAAAAAGGGCGTATGCGTTTTTTCCTGAATATATTCAGGAAAAAACGCATACGCCCTTTTTGGCCAACCAAGCAACCTGGAAAGACAAATCAGCGCTACAAAGAAGTCTCGCTTCCCATCGGTCAAAAGGGCCATGCTGAAAAAAGTGTCAAAACCACAAATGCAGGACAGGCCATGGAGAAATGGAAGCCTTGCTACGCTGATGGGCGGGATGTAAATTGCCAACAGCCACTCTGGAGAAGTGTACGGTGTGGCCTGAAATATCGAAAAAACACAGCTTAGGGAGCATAGGGCACTTCCACTCATGGGCGTATAAATTGGGAAAACTAAAAATCAGCAAGACACAGGCACCCCAAAGTTTAGGGCTGCTCTGTTGACAAGAACCTCCACTTCATGACACCTTAAATATCCCAGGAAAGAGAAAAATGGATAAAGAAGTTGTGGTCCTTATGTACAATGGAATATCACTCAGCCATGAAATCAATGTCATAAGGCTAGTAGCAGCATGATGAGTATATTTAGGTACGACGACTCTAAGTGAAATAAGTCACACAGAAAAAGACACTTATCATAAGCTATCACTTACAGAGGGAATGTAAAAACTGCTACACTTGAACTGAATTACAAAAGAGAACAGAGTCACACGTTTAGAAAACACACTATGGCTGCTTAACGGGAAAGGTGAGGTGGGGTGATGCATAAAACAAGGGTTTCAAATTAGCTCAGATACCGTTCCATACACCCAATATGTAATAGACAAGACCTACTCCTTGCTCAGTGAACTGGACTCAACACCCCCTATTCACCGCACAAGTATATATCTGACTAGTAAGAATCTTAAAACCTATGTACTGATATCTCTCTGGAAGTGTGTCAAGTGGGTGTAAAGCCGCATAAACACAGCCGTGAAAAGCAGCTAAACCCCATTATAAAAATAAATTACTTGTAAAAACCCGTAAAACAAAGACAGTGAAAGAGAGAGAAATTCTTACACAATTCGTTCAGGGGCTGTGATGCAACCTGGATTGAACATATCTAAACCCACAGTTGGATGAGACCTAAGGGTGGACACTCTTGGGGCTGACAGTTTTGGTGAGGTTGGGTGAGCAAACACAGACCCTTTAAGGTAATACTGCGTGGTACCCATCCCATGGGTCCCACATCTCCAGTTTTAAGGGCATCTTCCTGCATCGAAAATATGCATGAGAATCCCAGAAGATGGTACACCGTGTGATCGGGAAAGGTTTCTAAAACGCACCTCATTTCTCATCTCCTTGTTCTCGGGTTCATCATTCCAGCTACTTTACTAGCAATCTCCCTACTTGGAGAATCAACACCTTTAACCTCCTTTTCTATACAGGTTGCAATTTGTCCTGAGGATGAACGGGAACAGGGGCAACCAATGAGAGACTAGATGTAGGTATTGGGACAGGCACAGGTCACTCTATTTTCCCATCAGGAAGAAGAATTAAGCACAGGCTCAGCCTGCCGCTGGGAACCAGAATAGTGCCTGAGGCAATCCCGCGGTTCTGCGGCCAGCTCCCAAGAAAGCCAGTTGAAAAATGGAGCACATGGGCACTGCAATTCACAAACCTGCAGAGTTATAAATGATAACTCTCGTCCACAAATATATTGAGGGAAGGCAACGAAGAGGATTTGAAAGCAATGCAGAATTGCAGGAAACAGGTTTCAGGAGGTAGATTCGAATCGCCTTTAAAGCACATGAAAAGCGGCAAAACGTCGACAATGATGCCCTTGGCCAAAAAGGGCGTATGCGTTTTTTCCTGAATATATTCAGGAAAAAACGCATACGCCCTTTTTGGCCAACCAAGCAACCTGGAAAGGCAAATAAGCGCTACAAAGAAGTTTCGCTTCCCATTGGTCAAAAGGGCCATGCTGCAAAAAGTGTCAAAACCAGAAATGCAGGACAGGCCATGGAGAAATGGCAGCCTTGCTACACTGATGGACCGGATGTAAATTGCCAACAGCCACTCTGGAGAAGTGTACGGTGTGGCCTGAAACATCGAAAAAACACAGCTTAGGGAGCATAGGGCACGTCCACTCATGGGCGTATAAATTGGGAAAAATAATATCAGCAAGACTCAGGCACCCCAAACTTTAGGGCTGCTCTGTTGACTAGAACCTCCACTTCACGAAACCTTAAATATCCCAGGAAAGAGAAAAATGGATAAAGAAATCGTGGTCCTTATGTACAATGAAATATCACTCAGCCATGAAATCAATGTCATAAGGCCAGTAGAAGCAAGATGGGTGGAATTAGGTACGACGATTCTAAGGGAAATAAGACACACAGAAAAAGACACTTATCAAAAGCTATCACTTATAGAGTGAATGTAAAAACCGCTACACTTGAATTGAATTACAAATCAGAACAGAGTCACACATTTAGAAAACACACTATGGCTGCTTAACGGGAAAGGTTACGTGGGGTGATGCATAAAACAAGGGTTTCAAATTAGCTCAGATACCGTTCCATACACCCAATATGTAATAGACAAGACCTACTCCTTGTTCAGAGAACTGGACTCAACACCCCCTATTCACCGCACAAGGATATATCTGACTAGTGAGAATCTTAAAACTTATGTATTGATATCTCTCTGGAAGTGAGTCAAGTGGGTGTAAAGCCGCATAAACACAGCCTTGAAAAGACGCTAAACCCTATTATAAAAATAAATTACTTTTAAAAACCCGTAAAACAAAGACAGTGAAAGAGAGAGAAATTCTTACAAAATTCATTCAGGGGCTGTGACACAACCTGGATTGACCATATCTAGACCCACAGCTGGATGAGACCTAAGGGTGGACACTCTTGGGGCTAAGAGGTTTGGTGACGTTGGGTGAGCAAACGCAGACCCTTTAAAGTAATACTGCGCGGTTCCCATCCCATGGGTCCCAAATCTCCAGGTTTAAGGGCATCTTCCTACATCGAAAACATGCATGAGAAACCCAGAAGATGGTACACCGTGTGATTGGGAAAGTTTCTAAAACGCACCTCATTTCTCAACTCCGTGTGCTCGGGTTCCCCATTGCAGCTTCTTTAATAGCAATCTCACTACTTGGAGAATCAGCACCTTTAACCTCCTGTTCCGTACAGCTTGCAATTTGTCCTGAGGATGAACGGGAAGAGGGGCAACCAATTAGAGACTAGATCTAGGTGTTGGGACAGGCACAGGTCACTCTATGTTCCCATCAGGAAGAAGAAATAACCACAGGCTCAGCCTGCCACCCGGAACCAGTATAGGGCCTGAGGCAATCCCGCGCTTTTGCGGGCATATCCCAAAAAAGCGAGTTGAAAAATGGAGCTCAGGGTCACTGCAATTCACAAACCTGCAGAGTTATAAATGATAACTCTCGTCCAGAAATATATTGAGGGAAGGCAACGAAGAGGATTTGAAAGCAAGGCAGAATTGCAGGAAACAGGTTTCAGGAGGTAGATTCGAATCGCCTTTAAAGCACATGAAAAGCGGCAAAACGTCGACAATGATGCCCTTGGCCAAAAAGGGCGTATGCGTTTTTTCCTGAATATATTCAGGAAAAAACGCATACGCCCTTTTTGGCCAACCAAGCAACCTGGAAAGGCAAATCAGCGCTACAAAGAAGTCTCGCTTCCCATCGGTCAAAAGGGCCATGCTGCAAAAAGTGTCAAAATCAGAAATGCAGTATAGGCCAAGGAGAAATTGGAGCCTTGCTACGCTGATGGGCGGGATGTAAATTGCCAACAGCCGCCTTGGAGAAGTGTAGGGTTTGTCCTGAAACATCGAAAAAACACAGCTTAGGGAGCATAGGGCACATCCACTCATGGGCACATAAATTTTGAAAACTAAAAATCAGCAAGACACAGGCACCCCAAAGTTTAGGGATGCTCTGTTGACAAGAACCTCCACTTCATGACACCTTAAATATCCCAGGAAAGAGAAAAATGGATAAAGAAGTTGTGGTCCTTATGTACAATGGAATATCACTCAGCCATGAAATCATTGTCATAAGGCTAGTAGCAGCATGATGAGTGGATTTAGGTACGACGACTCTAAGTGAAATTAGTCACACAGAAAAAGACACTTATCATAAGCTATCACTTATAGAGGGAATGTAAAAACTTCTACACTTGAACTGAATTACAAAAGAGAACAGAGTCAGACGTTTAGAAAACACACTATGGCTGCTTAAAGTGAAAGGTGAGGTGGTGTGATGCATAAAACAAGGGTTTCTTATTAGCTCAGATACCGTTCCATACACCCAATATATAATAGAAAAGACCTACTCCTTGCTCAGTGAAGTGGACTCAAGACCCCCTATTCACCACACAAGTATATTTCTGACTAGTAAGAAACTTACAACCTATGTATTGATATCTCTCTGGAAGTGTGTCAAGTGGGTGTAAAGCTGCATAAACACAGCCGTGAAAAGCAGCTAAACCCCATTATAAAAATAAATTAGTTTTAAAAACCCATGAAACAAAGAAAGTGAAAGAGACAGAAATTCTTACAAAATTCATTCGGGGGCTGTGACGAAACCTGGATTGACCATATCTAGACCCACATCTGGATGAGACATAAGGGTGGACATTCTTGGGGCTGAGAGGTTTGGTGAGGTTGGGTGAGCCAACGCAGACCCTTTAAAGTAATACTGCGTGGTACCCATCCCATGGGTCCCAAATCTCCAGGTTCAAGGTCATCTTCCTACATCGAAAACATGCATGAGAAACCCAGAAGATGGTACACCGTGTGATTTTGAAAGGTTTCTAAAACGCACCTCATTTCTCATCTCCTTGTGCTCGGGTTCGCCATTTCAGCAACTTTACTAGCAATCTCCCTACTTGGAGAATCAACACCTTTAACCTCCTGTTCCGTACAGGTTGCAATTTGTTCTGAGGATGAACGGGAAGAGGGGCAACCAATGAGAGACTAGATCTGGGTGTTGGGACAGGCACAGGTCACTCTATTTTCCCAACAGGAAGAAGAATTAACCACAGGCTCAGCCTGCCGCCCGGAACCAGAATAGGGCCTGAGGCAATCCCGTGCTTTTGCGGCCAGCTCCCAAAAAAGACAGTTGAAAAATGGAGCTCAGGGACACTGCAATTCACAAACCTGCAGACTTATAAATGATAACTCTCGTCCACAAATATATTGAGGGAAGGCAAAGAAGAGGAATTGAAAGCAAGGCAGAATTGCAGGAAACAGGTTTCAGGAGGTAGATTCGAATCGCCTTTAAAGCACATGAAAAGCGGCAAAACGTGGACAATGATGCCCTTGGCCAAAAAGGGCGTATGCGTTTTTTCCTGAATATATTCAGGAAAAAACGCATACGCCCTTTTTGGCCAACCAAGCAACCTGGAAAGGCAAATCAGCGCTACAAAGAAGTCTCGCTTCCCATCCGTCAAAAGGGCCATGCTGATAAATGTGTCAAAACCACAAATGCAGGACAGGCCATGGAGAAATTGGAGCCTTGCTACGCTGACGGGCGGGATGTAAATTGCCAACAGCCACTCTGGAGAAGTGTACGGTGAGGCCTGAAACATCGAAAAAAACACAGCTTAGGGAGCATAGGGCACGTCCACTCATGGGCGTATAAATTTTGAAAACTAAAAATCAGCAAGACACAGGCACCCCAAAGTTTAGGGCTGCTCTGTTGACAAGAACCTCCACTTCATGACACCTTAAATATCCCAGGAAAGAGAAAAATGGATAAAGAAGTTGTGGTCCTTATGTACAATGGAATATCACTCAGCCATGAAATCAATGTCATAAGGCTAGTAGAAGCAAGATGGGTGGACTTAGGTACGACGATTCTAAGTGAAATAAATCACACAGAAAAAGACACTTATCAAAAGCTATATCTTATACAGGGAATATAAAAGCCGCTACATTTGAACTGAATTAGAAAACAGAACAAAGTCACACATTTAGAAAAAAAACTATGGTTGCTTAACGGGGAAGGTGAGGTGGGGTGATGCATAATACAAGGGTTTCAAATTAGCACAGATACCGTTCCATACACGCAATACGTAATAGACAAGACCTACTCCTTGCTCAGTGAACTGGACTCAACACCCCCTATTCACCGCACAAGAATATATGTGACTAGTAAGAATCTTAAAACCTATGTATTGATATCTCTCTGGAAGTGTGTCAAGTGGGTGTAAAGCCGCATAAACACAGCCGTGAAAAGCAGCTAAACCCCATTATAAAAATAAATTAGTTTTAAAAACCCATGAAACAAAGACAGTGAAAGAGACAGAAATTCTTACAAAATTCATTCAGGGGCTGTGACGCAACCTGGATTGACCATATCTAGACCCACAGCTGGATGAGACATAAGGGTGGACATTCTTGGGGCTGAGAGTTTTGGTGAGGTTGGGTGAGCCAACGCAGACCCTTTAAGGTAATACTGCGTGGTACCCATCCCATGGGTCCCAAATCTCCAGGTTCAAGGGCATCTTCCTACATCGAAATCTTGCATGAGGAACCCAGAAGATGGTACACCGTGTGATTTTGAAAGGTTTCTAAAACGCACCTCATTTCTCATCTCCTTGTGCTCGGGTTCGCCATTCCAGCTACTTCACTAGCAATCTCCCTACTTGGAGAATCAGCACCTTTAACCTCCTGTTCCGTACAGGTTGCAATTTGTCCTGAGGATGAAAGGGAAGAGGGGCAGCCAATGAGAGACTAGATCTAGGTGTTGGGACAGGCACAGGTCACTCTATTTTCTCATCAGGAAGAAGAAATAACCACAGGCTCAGCCTGCCACCCGGAACCAGAATAGGTCCTGAGGCAATCCCGCGCTTCTGCGGCCAGCTCCCAAAAAAGCCAGTTGAAAAATGGAGCACATGGGCACTGCAATTCACAACCCTGCAGAGTTATAAATGATAACTCTCGTCCACAAATATACTGAGGGAAGGCAACGAAGAGGATTTGAAAGCAAGGCAGAATTGCAGGAAACAGGTTTCAGGAGGTAGATTCGAATCGCCTTTCAAGCACATGAAAAGCGGCAAAACGTGGACAATGATGCCCTTGGTCAAAAAGGGCGTATGCGTTTTTTCCTGAATATATTCAGGAAAAAACGCATACGCCCTTTTTGGCCAACCAAGCAACCTGGAATGTCAAATCAGCGCTACAAAGAAGTCTCGCTTCCCATCAGTAAAAAAGGCCATGCTGATAAAAGTGTCAAAACCACAAATGCAGGACAGGCCATGGAGAAATTGGAGCCTTGCTACGCTGAAGGGCGGGATGTAAATTGCCAACAGCCACTCTGGAGAAGTGTACGGTGAGGCCTGAAACATCGAAAAAACACAGCTTAGGGAGCATAGGGCACTTCCACTCATGGGCGTATAAATTTTGAAAACAAAAAATCAGCAAGACACAGGCACCCCAAAGTTTAGGGCTGCTCTGTTGACAAGAACCTCCACTTCATGACACCTTAAATATCCCAGGAAAGAGAAAAATGGATAAAGAAGTTGTGGTCCTTATGTACAATGGAATATCACTCAGCCATGAAATCATTGTCATAAGGCTAGTAGCAGCATGATGAGTGGATTTAGGTACGACGACTCTAAGTGAAATTAGTCACACAGAAAAAGACACTTATCATAAGCTATCACTTATAGAGGGAATGTAAAAACTTCTACACTTGAACTGAATTACAAAAGAGAACAGAGTCAGACGTTTAGAAAACACACTATGGCTGCTTAAAGTGAAAGGTGAGGTGGTGTGATGCATAAAACAAGGGTTTCATATTAGCTCAGATACCGTTCCATACACCCAATATGTAATAGAAAAGACCTACTCCTTGCTCAGTGAAGTGGACTCAAGACCCCCTATTCACCACACAAGTATATATCTGACTAGTAAGAAACTTACAACCTATGTATTGATATCTCTCTGGAAGTGTGTCAAGTGGGTGTAAAGCTGCATAAACACAGCCGTGAAAAGCAGCTAAACCCCATTATAAAAATAAATTAGTTTTAAAAACCCATGAAACAAAGAAAGTGAAAGAGACAGAAATTCTTACAAAATTCATTCGGGGGCTGTGACGAAACCTGGATTGACCATATCTAGACCCACAGCTGGATGAGACATAAGGGTGGACATTCTTGGGGCTGAGAGGTTTGGTGAGGTTGGGTGAGCCAACGCAGACCCTTTAAAGTAATACTGCGTGGTACCCATCCCATGGGTCCTAAATCTCCAGGTTCAAGGTCATCTTCCTACATCGAAAACATGCATGAGAAACCCAGAAGATGGTACACCGTGTGATTTTGAAAGGTTTCTAAAACGCACCTCATTTCTCATCTCCTTGTGCTCGGGTTCGCCTTTTCAGCTACTTTACTAGCAATCTCCCTACTTGAAGAATCAACACCTTTAACCTCCTGTTCCGTACAGGTTGCAATTTGTTCTGAGGATGAACGGGAAGAGGGGCAACCAATGAGAGACTAGATCTGGGTGTTGGGACAGGCACAGGTCACTCTATTTTCCCAACAGGAAGAAGAATTAACCACAGGCTCAGCCTGCCGCCCGGAACCAGAATAGGGCCTGAGGCAATCCCGTGCTTTTGCGGCCAGCTCCCAAAAAAGACAGTTGAAAAATGGAGCTCAGGGACACTGCAATTCACAAACCTGCAGACTTATAAATGATAACTCTCGTCCACAAATATATTGAGGGAAGGCAACGAAGAGGAATTGAAAGCAAGGCAGAATTGCAGGAAACAGGTTTCAGGAGGTAGATTCGAATCGCCTTTAAAGCACATGAAAAGCGGCAAAACGTCGACAATGATGCCCTTGGCCAAAAAGGGCGTATGCGTTTTTTCCTGAATATATTCAGGAAAAAACGCATACGCCCTTTTTGGCCAACCAAGCAACCTGGAAAGGCAAATCAGCGCTACAAAGAAGTCTCGCTTCCCATCCGTCAAAAGGGCCATGCTGATAAATGTGTCAAAACCACAAATGCAGGACAGGCCATGGAGAAATTGGAGCCTTGCTACGCTGACGGGCGGGATGTAAATTGCCAACAGCCACTCTGGAGAAGTGTACGGTGAGGCCTGAAACATCGAAAAAAACACAGTTTAGGGAGCATAGGGCACGTCCACTCATGGGCGTATAAATTTTGAAAACTAAAAATCAGCAAGACACAGGCACCCCAAAGTTTAGGGCTGCTCTGTTGACAAGAACCTCCACTTCATGACACCTTAAATATCCCAGGAAAGAGAAAAATGGATAAAGAAGTTTTGGTCCTTATGTACAATGGAATATCACTCAGCCATGAAATCAATGTCATAAGGCTAGTAGAAGCAAGATGGGTGGACTTAGGTACGACGATTCTAAGTGAAATAAATCACACAGAAAAAGACACTTATCAAAAGCTATATCTTATACAGGGAATGTAAAAACCGCTACATTTGAACTGAATTAGAAAACAGAAAAAATCACACATTTAGAAAAAAAACTATGGATGCTTAACGGGGAAGGTGAGGTGGGGTGATGCATAATACAAGGGTTTCAAATTAGCTCAGATACCGTTCCATACACCCAATACGTAATAGACAAGACCTACTCCTTGCTCAGTGAACTGGACTCAACACCCCCTATTCACCGCACAAGAATATATGTGACTAGTAAGAATCTTAAAACCTATGTATTGATATCTCTCTGGAAGTGTGTCAAGTGGGTGTAAAGCCGCATAAACACAGCCGTGAAAAGCAGCTAAACCCCATTATAAAAATAAATTAGTTTTAAAAACCCATGAAACAAAGACAGTGAAAGAGACAGAAATTCTTACAAAATTCATTCAGGGGCTGTGACGCAACCTGGATTGACCATATCTAGACCCACAGCTGGATGAGACATAAGGGTGGACATTCTTGGGGCTGAGAGGTTTGGTGAGGTTGGGTGAGCCAACGCAGACCCTTTAAGGTAATACTGCGTGGTACCCATCCCATGGGTCCCAAATCTCCAGGTTCAAGGGCATCTTCCTACATCGAAAACTTGCATGAGGAACCCAGAAGATGGTACACCGTGTGATTTTGAAAGGTTTCTAAAACGCACCTCATTTCTCATCTCCTTGTGCTCGGGTTCGCCATTCCAGCTACTTCACTAGCAATCTCCCTACTTGGAGAATCAGCACCTTTAACCTCCTGTTCCGTACAGGTTGCAATTTGTCCTGAGGATGAACGGGAAGAGGGGCAGCCAATGAGAGACTAGATCTAGGTGTTGGGACAGGCACAGGTCACTCTATTTTCTCATCAGGAAGAAGAAATAACCACAGGCTCAGCCTGCCACCCGGAACCAGAATAGGTCCTGAGGCAATCCCGCGCTTCTGCGGCCAGCTCCCAAAAAAGCCAGTTGAAAAATGGAGCACATGGGCACTGCAATTCACAACCCTGCAGAGTTATAAATGATAACTCTCGACCACAAATATACTGAGGGAAGGCAACGAAGAGGATTTGAAAGCAAGGCAGAATTGCAGGAAACAGGTTTCAGGAGGTAGATTCGAATCGCCTTTCAAGCACATGAAAAGCGGCAAAACGTGGACAGTGATGCCCTTGGTCAAAAAGGGCGTATGCGTTTTTTCCTGAATATATTCAGGAAAAAACGCATACGCCCTTTTTGGCCAACCAAGCAACCTGGAATGTCAAATCAGCGCTACAAAGAAGTCTCGCTTCCCATCAGTAAAAAAGGCCATGCTGATAAAAGTGTCAAAACCACAAATGCAGGACAGGCCATGGAGAAATTGGAGCCTTGCTACGCTGAAGGGCGGGATGTAAATTGCCAACAGCCACTCTGGAGAAGTGTACGGTGAGGCCTGAAACATCGAAAAAACACAGCTTAGGGAGCATAGGGCACTTCCACTCATGGGCGTATAAATTTTGAAAACAAAAAATCAGCAAGACACAGGCACCCCAAAGTTTAGGGCTGCTCTGTTGACAAGAACCTCCACTTCATGACACCTTAAATATCCCAGGAAAGAGAAAAATGGATAAAGAAGTTGTGGTCCTTATGTACAATGGAATATCACTCAGCCATGAAAACAATGTCATAAGGCTAGTAGCAGCATGACGAGTGGATTTAGGTACGACGACTCTAAGTGAAATAAGTCACACAGAAAAAGACACTTATCGTAAGCTATCACTTATAGAGGGAATGTAAAAACCGCTACACTTGAACTGAATTACAAAACAGAACAGAGTCACACGTTTAGAAAACACACTATGGCTGCTTAACGGGAAAGGTGAGGTGGGGTGATGCATAAAACAAGGGTTTCAAATTCGCTCAGATACCGTTCCATACACCCAATATGTAATAGACAAGACCTACTCCTTGCTCAGTGAACTGGACTCAACACCCCGTATTCACCGCACAAGAATATATGTGACTAGTAAGAATCTTAAAACCTATGTATTGATATCTCTCTGGAAGTGTGTCAAGTGGGTGTAAAGCTGCATAAACACAGCCGTGAAAAGCAGCTAAACCCCATTATAAAAATAAATTAGTTTTAAAAACCCATGAAACAAAGACAGTGAAAGAGACAGAAATTCTTACAAAATTCATTCAGGGGCTGTGATGCAACCTGGATTGACCATATCTAGACCCACAGCTGGATGAGACATAAGGGTGGACATTCTTGGGGCTGAGAGGTTTGGTGAGGTTGGGTGAGCCAACGCAGACTCTTTAAAGTAATACTGCGTGGTACCCATCCCATGGGTCCCAAATCTCCAGGTTCAAGGGCATCTTCCTACATCGAAAACTTGCATGAGGAACCCAGAAGATGGTACACCGTGTGATTTTGAAAGGTTTCTAAAACGCACCTCATTTCTCATCTCCTTGTGCTCGGGTTCGCCATTCCAGCTACTTCACTAGCAATCTCCCTACTTGGAGAATCAGCACCTTTAACCTCCTGTTCCGTACAGGTTACAATTTGTCCTGAGGATGAACGGGAAGAGGGGCAGCCAATGAGAGACTAGATCTAGGTGTTGGGACAGGCACAGGTCACTCTATTTTCTCATCAGGAAGAAGAAATAACCACAGGCTCAGCCTGCCACCCGGAACCAGAATAGGTCCTGAGGCAATCCCGCTCTTCTGCGGCCAGCTCCCAAAAAAGCCAGTTGAAAAATGGAGCACATGGGCACTGCAATTCACAACCCTGCAGAGTTATAAATGATAACTCTCGTCCACAAATATACTGAGGGAAGGCAACGAAGAGGATTTGAAAGCAAGGCAGAATTGCAGGAAACAGGTTTCAGGAGGTAGATTCGAATCGCCTTTAAAGCACATGAAAAGCGGCAAAACGTGGACAATGATGCCCTTGGCCAAAAAGGGCGTATGCGTTTTTTCCTGAATATATTCAGGAAAAAACGCATACGCCCTTTTTGGCCAACCAAGCAACCTGGAAAGTCAAATCAGCGCTACAAAGAAGTCTCGCTTCCCATCCGTCAAAAGGGCCATGCTGATAAAAGTGTCAAAACCACAAATGCAGGACAGGCCATGGAGAAATTGGAGCCTTGCTACGCTGATGGGCGGGATGTAAATTGCCAAAAGCCACTCTGGAGATGTGTAGGGTTTGTCCTGAAACATCGAAAAAACACAGCTTAGGGAGCATAGGGCACATCCACTCATGGGCACATAAATTTTGAAAACTAAAAATCAGCAAGACACAGGCACCCCAAAGTTTAGGGCTGCTCTGTTGACAAGAACCTCCACTTCATGACACCTTAAATATCCCAGGAAAGAGAAAAATGGATAAAGAAGTTGTGGTCCTTATGTACAATGGAATATCACTCAGCCATGAAATCATTGTCATAAGGCTAGTAGCAGCATGATGAGTGGATTTAGGTACGACGACTCTAAGTGAAATTAGTCACACAGAAAAAGACACTTATCATAAGCTATCACTTATAGAGGGAATGTAAAAACTTCTACACTTGAACTGAATTACAAAAGAGAACAGAGTCAGACGTTTAGAAAACACACTATGGCTGCTTAAAGTGAAAGGTGAGGTGGTGTGATGCATAAAACAAGGGTTTCATATTAGCTCAGATACCGTTCCATACACCCAATATGTAATAGAAAAGACCTACTCCTTGCTCAGTGAAGTGGACTCAAGACCCCCTATTCACCGCACAAGTATATATCAGACTAGTAAGAAACTTACAACCTATGTATTGATATCTCTCTGGAAGTGTGTCAAGTGGGTGTAAAGCTGCATAAACACAGCCGTGAAAAGCAGCTAAACCCCATTATAAAAATAAATTAGTTTTAAAAACCCATGAAACAAAGACAGTGAAAGAGACAGAAATTCTTACAAAATTCATTCGGGGGCTGTGACGCAACCTGGATTGACCATATCTAGACCCACAGCTGGATGAGACATAAGGGTGGACATTCTTGGGGCTGAGAGGTTTGGTGAGGTTGGGTGAGCCAACGCAGACCCTTTAAAGTAATACTGCCTGGTACCCATCCCATGGGTCCCAAATCTCCAGGTTCAAGGTCATCTTCCTACATCGAAAACATGCATGAGAAACCCAGAAGATGGTACACCGTGTGATTTTGAAAGGTTTCTAAAACGCACCTCATTTCTCATCTCCTTGTGCTCGGGTTCGCCATTTCAGCTACTTTACTAGCAATCTCCCTACATGGAGAATCAGCACCTTTAACCTCCTGTTCCGTACAGGTTGCAATTTGTTCTGAGGATGAACGGGAAGAGGGGCAACCAATGAGAGACTAGATCTAGGTGTTGGGACAGGCACAGGTCACTCTATTTTCCCATCAGGAAGAAGAAATAACCACAGTCTCAGCCTGCCACCCGGAACCAGAATAGGGCCTGAGGCAATCCCGCGCTTTTGCGGACAGATCCCAAAAAAGCGAGTTGAAAAATGGAGCTCAGGGACACTGCAATTCACAAACCTGCAGACTTATAAATGATAATTCTCGTCCACAAATATATTGAGGGAAGGCAACGAAGAGGATTTGAAAGCAAGGCAGAACTGCAGGAAACAGATTTCAGGAGGTAGATTTGAATCGCCTTTAAAGCACATGAAAAGCGGCAAAACGTGGACAATGATGCCCTTGGCCAAAAAGGGCGTATGCGTTTTTTCCTGAATATATTCAGGAAAAAACGCATACGCCCTTTTTGGCCAACCAAGCAACCTGGAAAGGCAAATCAGCGCTACAAAGAAGTCTCGCTTCCCATCCGTCAAAAGGGCCATTCTGATAAAAGTGTCAAAACCACAAATGCAGGACAGGCCATGGAGAAATTGGAGCCTTGCTACGCTGATGGGCGGGATGTAAATTGCCAACAGCCACTCTGGAGAAGTGTACGGTGAGGCCTGAAACATCGAAAAAACACAGCTTAGGGAGCATAGGGCACGTCCACTCATGGGCGTATAAATTTTGAAAACTAAAAATCAGCAAGACACAGGCACCCCAAAGTTTAGGGCTGCTCTGTTGACAAGAACCTCCACTTCATGACACCTTAAATATCCCAGGAAAGAGAAAAATGGATAAAGAAGTTTTGGTCCTTATGTACAATGGAATATCACTCAGCCATGAAATCAATGTCATAAGGCTAGTAGAAGCAAGATGGGTGGACTTAGGTACGACGATTCTAAGTGAAATAAATCACACAGAAAAAGACACTTATCAAAAGCTATATCTTATACAGGGAATGTAAAAACCGCTACATTTGAACTGAATTAGAAAACAGAAAAAATCACACATTTAGAAAAAAAACTATGGATGCTTAACGGGGAAGGTGAGGTGGGGTGATGCATAATACAAGGGTTTCAAATTAGCTCAGATACCGTTCCATACACCCAATACGTAATAGACAAGACCTACTCCTTGCTCAGTGAACTGGACTCAACACCCCCTATTCACCACACAAGAATATACGTGAATAGTAAGAATCTTAAAACCTATGTATTGATATCTCTCTGGAAGTGTGTCAAGTGGGTGTAAAGCCGCATAAACACAGCCGTGAAAAGCAGCTAAACCCCATTATAAAAATAAATTAGTTTTAAAAACCCATGAAACAAAGACAGTGAAAGAGACAGAAATTCTTACAAAATTCATTCAGGGGCTGTGACGCAACCTGGATTGACCATATCTAGACCCACAGCTGGATGAGACATAAGGGTGGACATTCTTGGGGCTGAGAGGTTTGGTGAGGTTGGGTGAGCCAACGCAGACCCTTTAAGGTAATACTGCGTGGTACCCATCCCATGGGTCCCAAATCTCCAGGTTCAAGGGCATCTTCCTACATCGAAAACTTGCATGAGGAACCCAGAAGATGGTACACCGTGTGATTTTGAAAGGTTTCTAAAACGCACCTCATTTCTCATCTCCTTGTGCTCGGGTTCGCCATTCCAGCTACTTCACTAGCAATCTCCCTACTTGGAGAATCAGCACCTTTAACCTCCTGTTCCGTACAGGTTGCAATTTGTCCTGAGGATGAAAGGGAAGAGGGGCAACCAATGAGAGACTAGATCTAGGTGTTGGGACAGGCACAGGTCACTCTATTTTCTCATCAGGAAGAAGAAATAACCACAGGCTCAGCCTGCCACCCGGAACCAGAATAGGTCCTGAGGCAATCCCGCGCTTCTGCGGCCAGCTCCCAAAAAAGCCAGTTGAAAAATGGAGCACATGGGCACTGCAATTCACAACCCTGCAGAGTTATAAATGATAACTCTCGACCACAAATATACTGAGGGAAGGCAACGAAGAGGATTTGAAAGCAAGGCAGAATTGCAGGAAACAGGTTTCAGGAGGTAGATTCGAATCGCCTTTCAAGCACATGAAAAGCGGCAAAACGTGGACAATGATGCCCTTGGCCAAAAAGGGCGTATGCGTTTTTTCCTGAATATATTCAGGAAAAAACGCATACGCCCTTTTTGGCCAACCAAGCAACCTGGAATGTCAAATCAGCGCTACAAAGAAGTCTCGCTTCCCATCAGTAAAAAAGGCCATGCTGATAAAAGTGTCAAAACCACAAATGCAGGACAGGCCATGGAGAAATTGGAGCCTTGCTACGCTGAAGGGCGGGATGTAAATTGCCAACAGCCACTCTGGAGAAGTGTACGGTGAGGCCTGAAACATCGAAAAAACACAGCTTAGGGAGCATAGGGCACTTCCACTCATGGGCGTATAAATTTTGAAAACAAAAAATCAGCAAGACACAGGCACCCCAAAGTTTAGGGCTGCTCTGTTGACAAGAACCTCCACTTCATGACACCTTAAATATCCCAGGAAAGAGAAAAATGGATAAAGAAGTTGTGGTCCTTATGTACAATGGAATATCACTCAGCCATGAAAACAATGTCATAAGGCTAGTAGCAGCATGACGAGTGGATTTAGGTACGACGACTCTAAGTGAAATAAGTCACACAGAAAAAGACACTTATCGTAAGCTATCACTTATAGAGGGAATGTAAAAACCGCTACACTTGAACTGAATTACAAAACAGAACAGAGTCACACGTTTAGAAAACACACTATGGCTGCTTAACGGGAAAGGTGAGGTGGGGTGATGCATAAAACAAGGGTTTCAAATTCGCTCAGATACCGTTCCATACACCCAATATGTAATAGACAAGACCTACTCCTTGCTCAGTGAACTGGACTCAACACCCCCTATTCACCGCACAAGAATATATGTGACTAGTAAGAATCTTAAAACCTATGTATTGATATCTCTCTGGAAGTGTGTCAAGTGGGTGTAAAGCTGCATAAACACAGCCGTGAAAAGCAGCTAAACCCCATTATAAAAATAAATTAGTTTTAAAAACCCATGAAACAAAGACAGTGAAAGAGACAGAGATTCTTACAAAATTCATTCAGGGGCTGTGATGCAACCTGGATTGACCATATCTAGACCCACAGCTGGATGAGACATAAGGGTGGACATTCTTGGGGCTGAGAGGTTTGGTGAGGTTGGGTGAGCCAACGCAGACTCTTTAAAGTAATACTGCGTGGTACCCATCCCATGGGTCCCAAATCTCCAGGTTCAAGGGCATCTTCCTACATCGAAAACTTGCATGAGGAACCCAGAAGATGGTACACCGTGTGATTTTGAAAGGTTTCTAAAACGCACCTCATTTCTCATCTCCTTGTGCTCGGGTTCGCCATTCCAGCTACTTCACTAGCAATCTCCCTACTTGGAGAATCAGCACCTTTAACCTCCTGTTCCGTACAGGTTACAATTTGTCCTGAGGATGAACGGGAAGAGGGGCAGCCAATGAGAGACTAGATCTAGGTGTTGGGACAGGCACAGGTCACTCTATTTTCTCATCAGGAAGAAGAAATAACCACAGGCTCAGCCTGCCACCCGGAACCAGAATAGGTCCTGAGGCAATCCCGCTCTTCTGCGGCCAGCTCCCAAAAAAGCCAGTTGAAAAATGGAGCACATGGGCACTGCAATTCACAACCCTGCAGAGTTATAAATGATAACTCTCGTCCACAAATATACTGAGGGAAGGCAACGAAGAGGATTTGAAAGCAAGGCAGAATTGCAGGAAACAGGTTTCAGGAGGTAGATTCGAATCGCCTTTAAAGCACATGAAAAGCGGCAAAACGTGGACAATGATGCCCTTGGCCAAAAAGGGCGTATGCGTTTTTTCCTGAATATATTCAGGAAAAAACGCATACGCCCTTTTTGGCCAACCAAGCAACCTGGAAAGTCAAATCAGCGCTACAAAGAAGTCTCGCTTCCCATCCGTCAAAAGGGCCATGCTGATAAAAGTGTCAAAACCACAAATGCAGGACAGGCCATGGAGAAATTGGAGCCTTGCTACGCTGATGGGCGGGATGTAAATTGCCAAAAGCCACTCTGGAGATGTGTAGGGTTTGTCCTGAAACATCGAAAAAACACAGCTTAGGGAGCATAGGGCACATCCACTCATGGGCACATAAATTTTGAAAACTAAAAATCAGCAAGACACAGGCACCCCAAAGTTTAGGGCTGCTCTGTTGACAAGAACCTCCACTTCATGACACCTTAAATATCCCAGGAAAGAGAAAAATGGATAAAGAAGTTGTGGTCCTTATGTACAATGGAATATCACTCAGCCATGAAATCATTGTCATAAGGCTAGTAGCAGCATGATGAGTGGATTTAGGTACGACGACTCTAAGTGAAATTAGTCACACAGAAAAAGACACTTATCATAAGCTATCACTTATAGAGGGAATGTAAAAACTTCTACACTTGAACTGAATTACAAAAGAGAACAGAGTCAGACGTTTAGAAAACACACTATGGCTGCTTAAAGTGAAAGGTGAGGTGGTGTGATGCATAAAACAAGGGTTTCATATTAGCTCAGATACCGTTCCATACACCCAATATGTAATAGAAAAGACCTACTCCTTGCTCAGTGAAGTGGACTCAAGACCCCCTATTCACCGCACAAGTATATATCAGACTAGTAAGAAACTTACAACCTATGTATTGATATCTCTCTGGAAGTGTGTCAAGTGGGTGTAAAGCTGCATAAACACAGCCGTGAAAAGCAGCTAAACCCCATTATAAAAATAAATTAGTTTTAAAAACCCATGAAACAAAGACAGTGAAAGAGACAGAAATTCTTACAAAATTCATTCAGGGGCTGTGACGCAACCTGGATTGACCATATCTAGACCCACAGCTGGATGAGACATAAGGGTGGACATTCTTGGGGCTGAGAGGTTTGGTGAGGTTGGGTGAGCCAACGCAGACCCTTTAAGGTAATACTGCGTGGTACCCATCCCATGGGTCCCAAATCTCCAGGTTCAAGGGCATCTTCCTACATCGAAAACTTGCATGAGGAACCCAGAAGATGGTACACCGTGTGATTTTGAAAGGTTTCTAAAACGCACCTCATTTCTCATCTCCTTGTGCTCGGGTTCGCCATTCCAGCTACTTCACTAGCAATCTCCCTACTTGGAGAATCAGCACCTTTAACCTCCTGTTCCGTACAGGTTGCAATTTGTCCTGAGGATGAAAGGGAAGAGGGGCAACCAATGAGAGACTAGATCTAGGTGTTGGGACAGGCACAGGTCACTCTATTTTCTCATCAGGAAGAAGAAATAACCACAGGCTCAGCCTGCCACCCGGAACCAGAATAGGTCCTGAGGCAATCCCGCGCTTCTGCGGCCAGCTCCCAAAAAAGCCAGTTGAAAAATGGAGCACATGGGCACTGCAATTCACAACCCTGCAGAGTTATAAATGATAACTCTCGACCACAAATATACTGAGGGAAGGCAACGAAGAGGATTTGAAAGCAAGGCAGAATTGCAGGAAACAGGTTTCAGGAGGTAGATTCGAATCGCCTTTCAAGCACATGAAAAGCGGCAAAACGTGGACAGTGATGCCCTTGGCCAAAAAGGGCGTATGCGTTTTTTCCTGAATATATTCAGGAAAAAACGCATACGCCCTTTTTGGCCAACCAAGCAACCTGGAATGTCAAATCAGCGCTACAAAGAAGTCTCGCTTCCCATCAGTAAAAAAGGCCATGCTGATAAAAGTGTCAAAACCACAAATGCAGGACAGGCCATGGAGAAATTGGAGCCTTGCTACGCTGAAGGGCGGGATGTAAATTGCCAACAGCCACTCTGGAGAAGTGTACGGTGAGGCCTGAAACATCGAAAAAACACAGCTTAGGGAGCATAGGGCACTTCCACTCATGGGCGTATAAATTTTGAAAACAAAAAATCAGCAAGACACAGGCACCCCAAAGTTTAGGGCTGCTCTGTTGACAAGAACCTCCACTTCATGACACCTTAAATATCCCAGGAAAGAGAAAAATGGATAAAGAAGTTGTGGTCCTTATGTACAATGGAATATCACTCAGCCATGAAAACAATGTCATAAGGCTAGTAGCAGCATGACGAGTGGATTTAGGTACGACGACTCTAAGTGAAATAAGTCACACAGAAAAAGACACTTATCGTAAGCTATCACTTATAGAGGGAATGTAAAAACCGCTACACTTGAACTGAATTACAAAACAGAACAGAGTCACACGTTTAGAAAACACACTATGGCTGCTTAACGGGAAAGGTGAGGTGGGGTGATGCATAAAACAAGGGTTTCAAATTCGCTCAGATACCGTTCCATACACCCAATATGTAATAGACAAGACCTACTCCTTGCTCAGTGAACTGGACTCAACACCCCCTATTCACCGCACAAGAATATATGTGACTAGTAAGAATCTTAAAACCTATGTATTGATATCTCTCTGGAAGTGTGTCAAGTGGGTGTAAAGCTGCATAAACACAGCCGTGAAAAGCAGCTAAACCCCATTATAAAAATAAATTAGTTTTAAAAACCCATGAAACAAAGACAGTGAAAGAGACAGAGATTCTTACAAAATTCATTCAGGGGCTGTGATGCAACCTGGATTGACCATATCTAGACCCACAGCTGGATGAGACATAAGGGTGGACATTCTTGGGGCTGAGAGGTTTGGTGAGGTTGGGTGAGCCAACGCAGACTCTTTAAAGTAATACTGCGTGGTACCCATCCCATGGGTCCCAAATCTCCAGGTTCAAGGGCATCTTCCTACATCGAAAACTTGCATGAGGAACCCAGAAGATGGTACACCGTGTGATTTTGAAAGGTTTCTAAAACGCACCTCATTTCTCATCTCCTTGTGCTCGGGTTCGCCATTCCAGCTACTTCACTAGCAATCTCCCTACTTGGAGAATCAGCACCTTTAACCTCCTGTTCCGTACAGGTTACAATTTGTCCTGAGGATGAACGGGAAGAGGGGCAGCCAATGAGAGACTAGATCTAGGTGTTGGGACAGGCACAGGTCACTCTATTTTCTCATCAGGAAGAAGAAATAACCACAGGCTCAGCCTGCCACCCGGAACCAGAATAGGTCCTGAGGCAATCCCGCTCTTCTGCGGCCAGCTCCCAAAAAAGCCAGTTGAAAAATGGAGCACATGGGCACTGCAATTCACAACCCTGCAGAGTTATAAATGATAACTCTCGTCCACAAATATACTGAGGGAAGGCAACGAAGAGGATTTGAAAGCAAGGCAGAATTGCAGGAAACAGGTTTCAGGAGGTAGATTCGAATCGCCTTTAAAGCACATGAAAAGCGGCAAAACGTGGACAATGATGCCCTTGGCCAAAAAGGGCGTATGCGTTTTTTCCTGAATATATTCAGGAAAAAACGCATACGCCCTTTTTGGCCAACCAAGCAACCTGGAAAGTCAAATCAGCGCTACAAAGAAGTCTCGCTTCCCATCCGTCAAAAGGGCCATGCTGATAAAAGTGTCAAAACCACAAATGCAGGACAGGCCATGGAGAAATTGGAGCCTTGCTACGCTGATGGGCGGGATGTAAATTGCCAAAAGCCACTCTGGAGATGTGTAGGGTTTGTCCTGAAACATCGAAAAAACACAGCTTAGGGAGCATAGGGCACATCCACTCATGGGCACATAAATTTTGAAAACTAAAAATCAGCAAGACACAGGCACCCCAAAGTTTAGGGCTGCTCTGTTGACAAGAACCTCCACTTCATGACACCTTAAATATCCCAGGAAAGAGAAAAATGGATAAAGAAGTTGTGGTCCTTATGTACAATGGAATATCACTCAGCCATGAAATCATTGTCATAAGGCTAGTAGCAGCATGATGAGTGGATTTAGGTACGACGACTCTAAGTGAAATTAGTCACACAGAAAAAGACACTTATCATAAGCTATCACTTATAGAGGGAATGTAAAAACTTCTACACTTGAACTGAATTACAAAAGAGAACAGAGTCAGACGTTTAGAAAACACACTATGGCTGCTTAAAGTGAAAGGTGAGGTGGTGTGATGCATAAAACAAGGGTTTCATATTAGCTCAGATACCGTTCCATACACCCAATATGTAATAGAAAAGACCTACTCCTTGCTCAGTGAAGTGGACTCAAGACCCCCTATTCACCGCACAAGTATATATCAGACTAGTAAGAAACTTACAACCTATGTATTGATATCTCTCTGGAAGTGTGTCAAGTGGGTGTAAAGCTGCATAAACACAGCCGTGAAAAGCAGCTAAACCCCATTATAAAAATAAATTAGTTTTAAAAACCCATAAAACAAAGACAGTGAAAGAGACAGAAATTCTTACAAAATTCATTCGGGGGCTGTGACGCAACCTGGATTGACCATATCTAGACCCACAGCTGGATGAGACATAAGGGTGGACATTCTTGGGGCTGAGAGGTTTGGTGAGGTTGGGTGAGCCAACGCAGACCCTTTAAAGTAATACTGCCTGGTACCCATCCCATGGGTCCCAAATCTCCAGCTTCAAGGTCATCTTCCTACATCGAAAACATGCATGAGAAACCCAGAAGATGGTACACCGTGTGATTTTGAAAGGTTTCTAAAACGCACCTCATTTCTCATCTCCTTGTGCTCGGGTTCGCCATTTCAGCTACTTTACTAGCAATCTCCCTACATGGAGAATCAGCACCTTTAACCTCTTGTTCCGTACAGGTTGCAATTTGTTCTGAGGATGAACGGGAAGAGGGGCAACCAATGAGAGACTAGATCTAGGTGTTGGGACAGGCACAGGTCACTCTATTTTCTCATCAGGAAGAAGAAATAACCACAGGCTCAGCCTGCCACCCGGAACCAGAATAGGTCCTGAGGCAATCCCGCGCTTCTGCGGCCAGCTCCCAAAAAAGCCAGTTGAAAAATGGAGCACATGGGCACTGCAATTCACAACCCTGCAGAGTTATAAATGATAACTCTCGACCACAAATATACTGAGGGAAGGCAACGAAGAGGATTTGAAAGCAAGGCAGAATTGCAGGAAACAGGTTTCAGGAGGTAGATTCGAATCGCCTTTCAAGCACATGAAAAGCGGCAAAACGTGGACAATGATGCCCTTGGCCAAAAAGGGCGTATGCGTTTTTTCCTGAATATATTCAGGAAAAAACGCATACGCCCTTTTTGGCCAACCAAGCAACCTGGAATGTCAAATCAGCGCTACAAAGAAGTCTCGCTTCCCATCAGTAAAAAAGGCCATGCTGATAAAAGTGTCAAAACCACAAATGCAGGACAGGCCATGGAGAAATTGGAGCCTTGCTACGCTGAAGGGCGGGATGTAAGTTGCCAACAGCCACTCTGGAGAAGTGTACGGTGAGGCCTGAAACATCGAAAAAACACAGCTTAGGGAGCATAGGGCACTTCCACTCATGGGCGTATAAATTTTGAAAACAAAAAATCAGCAAGACACAGGCACCCCAAAGTTTAGGGCTGCTCTGTTGACAAGAACCTCCACTTCATGACACCTTAAATATCCCAGGAAAGAGAAAAATGGATAAAGAAGTTGTGGTCCTTATGTACAATGGAATATCACTCAGCCATGAAAACAATGTCATAAGGCTAGTAGCAGCATGACGAGTGGATTTAGGTACGACGACTCTAAGTGAAATAAGTCACACAGAAAAAGACACTTATCGTAAGCTATCACTTATAGAGGGAATGTAAAAACCGCTACACTTGAACTGAATTACAAAACAGAACAGAGTCACACGTTTAGAAAACACACTATGGCTGCTTAACGGGAAAGGTGAGGTGGGGTGATGCATAAAACAAGGGTTTCAAATTCGCTCAGATACCGTTCCATACACCCAATATGTAATAGACAAGACCTACTCCTTGCTCAGTGAACTGGACTCAACACCCCGTATTCACCGCACAAGAATATATGTGACTAGTAAGAATCTTAAAACCTATGTATTGATATCTCTCTGGAAGTGTGTCAAGTGGGTGTAAAGCTGCATAAACACAGCCGTGAAAAGCAGCTAAACCCCATTATAAAAATAAATTAGTTTTAAAAACCCATGAAACAAAGACAGTGAAAGAGACAGAGATTCTTACAAAATTCATTCAGGGGCTGTGATGCAACCTGGATTGACCATATCTAGACCCACAGCTGGATGAGACATAAGGGTGGACATTCTTGGGGCTGAGAGGTTTGGTGAGGTTGGGTGAGCCAACGCAGACTCTTTAAAGTAATACTGCGTGGTACCCATCCCATGGGTCCCAAATCTCCAGGTTCAAGGGCATCTTCCTACATCGAAAACTTGCATGAGGAACCCAGAAGATGGTACACCGTGTGATTTTGAAAGGTTTCTAAAACGCACCTCATTTCTCATCTCCTTGTGCTCGGGTTCGCCATTCCAGCTACTTCACTAGCAATCTCCCTACTTGGAGAATCAGCACCTTTAACCTCCTGTTCCGTACAGGTTACAATTTGTCCTGAGGATGAACGGGAAGAGGGGCAGCCAATGAGAGACTAGATCTAGGTGTTGGGACAGGCACAGGTCACTCTATTTTCTCATCAGGAAGAAGAAATAACCACAGGCTCAGCCTGCCACCCGGAACCAGAATAGGTCCTGAGGCAATCCCGCTCTTCTGCGGCCAGCTCCCAAAAAAGCCAGTTGAAAAATGGAGCACATGGGCACTGCAATTCACAACCCTGCAGAGTTATAAATGATAACTCTCGTCCACAAATATACTGAGGGAAGGCAACGAAGAGGATTTGAAAGCAAGGCAGAATTGCAGGAAACAGGTTTCAGGAGGTAGATTCGAATCGCCTTTAAAGCACATGAAAAGCGGCAAAACGTGGACAATGATGCCCTTGGCCAAAAAGGGCGTATGCGTTTTTTCCTGAATATATTCAGGAAAAAACGCATACGCCCTTTTTGGCCAACCAAGCAACCTGGAAAGTCAAATCAGCGCTACAAAGAAGTCTCGCGTCCCATCCGTCAAAAGGGCCATGCTGATAAAAGTGTCAAAACCACAAATGCAGGACAGGCCATGGAGAAATTGGAGCCTTGCTACGCTGATGGGCGGGATGTAAATTGCCAAAAGCCACTCTGGAGATGTGTAGGGTTTGTCCTGAAACATCGAAAAAACACAGCTTAGGGAGCATAGGGCACATCCACTCATGGGCACATAAATTTTGAAAACTAAAAATCAGCAAGACACAGGCACCCCAAAGTTTAGGGCTGCTCTGTTGACAAGAACCTCCACTTCATGACACCTTAAATATCCCAGGAAAGAGAAAAATGGATAAAGAAGTTGTGGTCCTTATGTACAATGGAATATCACTCAGCCATGAAATCATTGTCATAAGGCTAGTAGCAGCATGATGAGTGGATTTAGGTACGACGACTCTAAGTGAAATTAGTCACACAGAAAAAGACACTTATCATAAGCTATCACTTATAGAGGGAATGTAAAAACTTCTACACTTGAACTGAATTACAAAAGAGAACAGAGTCAGACGTTTAGAAAACACACTATGGCTGCTTAAAGTGAAAGGTGAGGTGGTGTGATGCATAAAACAAGGGTTTCATATTAGCTCAGATACCGTTCCATACACCCAATATGTAATAGAAAAGACCTACTCCTTGCTCAGTGAAGTGGACTCAAGACCCCCTATTCACCGCACAAGTATATATCAGACTAGTAAGAAACTTACAACCTATGTATTGATATCTCTCTGGAAGTGTGTCAAGTGGGTGTAAAGCTGCATAAACACAGCCGTGAAAAGCAGCTAAACCCCATTATAAAAATAAATTAGTTTTAAAAACCCATGAAACAAAGACAGTGAAAGAGACAGAAATTCTTACAAAATTCATTCGGGGGCTGTGACGCAACCTGGATTGACCATATCTAGACCCACAGCTGGATGAGACATAAGGGTGGACATTCTTGGGGCTGAGAGGTTTGGTGAGGTTGGGTGAGCCAACGCAGACCCTTTAAAGTAATACTGCCTGGTACCCATCCCATGGGTCCCAAATCTCCAGGTTCAAGGTCATCTTCCTACATCGAAAACATGCATGAGAAACCCAGAAGATGGTACACCGTGTGATTTTGAAAGGTTTCTAAAACGCACCTCATTTCTCATCTCCTTGTGCTCGGGTTCGCCATTTCAGCTACTTTACTAGCAATCTCCCTACATGGAGAATCAGCACCTTTAACCTCCTGTTCCGTACAGGTTGCAATTTGTTCTGAGGATGAACGGGAAGAGGGTCAACCAATGAGAGACTAGATCTAGGTGTTGGGACAGGCACAGGTCACTCTATTTTCCCATCAGGAAGAAGAAATAACCACAGTCTCAGCCTGCCACCCGGAACCAGAATAGGGCCTGAGGCAATCCCGCGCTTTTGCGGACAGATCCCAAAAAAGCGAGTTGAAAAATGGAGCTCAGGGACACTGCAATTCACAAACCTGCAGACTTATAAATGATAATTCTCGTCCACAAATATATTGAGGGAAGGCAACGAAGAGGATTTGAAAGCAAGGCAGAACGGCAGGAAACAGATTTCAGGAGGTAGATTTGAATCGCCTTTAAAGCACATGAAAAGCGGCAAAACGTGGACAATGATGCCCTTGGCCAAAAAGGGCGTATGCGTTTTTTCCTGAATATATTCAGGAAAAAACGCATACGCCCTTTTTGGCCAACCAAGCAACCTGGAAAGGCAAATCAGCGCTACAAAGAAGTCTCGCTTCCCATCCGTCAAAAGGGCCATTCTGATAAAAGTGTCAAAACCACAAATGCAGGACAGGCCATGGAGAAATTGGAGCCTTGCTACGCTGATGGGCGGGATGTAAATTGCCAACAGCCACTCTGGAGAAGTGTACGGTGAGGCCTGAAACATCGAAAAAACACAGCTTAGGGAGCATAGGGCACGTCCACTCATGGGCGTATAAATTGGGAAAACTAAAAATCAGCAAGACACAGGCACCCCAAAGTTTAGGGCTGCTCTGTTGACAAGAACCTCCACTTCATGACACCTTAAATATCCCAGGAAAGAGAAAAATGGATAAAGAAGTTGTGGTCCTTATGTACAATGGAATATCACTCAGCCATGAAATCAATGTTATAAGGCTAGTAGAAGCAAGATGGGTGGACTTAGGTACGACGATTCTAAGTGAAATAAGTCACACAGAAAAAGACACTTATCAAAAGCTATAACTTATACAGGGAATGTAAAAACCGCTACATTTGAACTGAATTACAAAACAGAACAAAGTCACAAATTTAGAAAAAAAACTATGGTTGCTTAACGGGAAAGGTGAGGTGGGGTGATGCATAAAACAAGGGTTTCACATTAGCTCAGATACCGTTCCATACACGCAATACGTAATAGACAAGACCTACTCCTTGCTCAGTGAACTGGACTCAACACCCCCTATTCACCGCACAAGAATATATGTGACTAGTAAGAATCTTAAAACCTATGTATTGATATCTCTCTGGAAGTGTGTCAAGTGGGTGTAAAGCTGCATAAACACAGCCGTGAAAAGCAGCTAAACCCCATTATAAAAATAAATTAGTTTTAAAAACCCATGAAACAAAGACAGTGAAAGAGACAGAGATTCTTACAAAATTCATTCAGGGGCTGTGATGCAACCTGGATTGACCATATCTAGACCCACAGCTGGATGAGACATAAGGGTGGACATTCTTGGGGCTGAGAGGTTTGGTGAGGTTGGGTGAGCCAACGCAGACTCTTTAAAGTAATACTGCGTGGTACCCATCCCATGGGTCCCAAATCTCCAGGTTCAAGGGCATCTTCCTACATCGAAAACTTGCATGAGGAACCCAGAAGATGGTACACCGTGTGATTTTGAAAGGTTTCTAAAACGCACCTCATTTCTCATCTCCTTGTGCTCGGGTTCGCCATTCCAGCTACTTCACTAGCAATCTCCCTACTTGGAGAATCAGCACCTTTAACCTCCTGTTCCGTACAGGTTACAATTTGTCCTGAGGATGAACGGGAAGAGGGGCAGCCAATGAGAGACTAGATCTAGGTGTTGGGACAGGCACAGGTCACTCTATTTTCTCATCAGGAAGAAGAAATAACCACAGGCTCAGCCTGCCACCCGGAACCAGAATAGGTCCTGAGGCAATCCCGCTCTTCTGCGGCCAGCTCCCAAAAAAGCCAGTTGAAAAATGGAGCACATGGGCACTGCAATTCACAACCCTGCAGAGTTATAAATGATAACTCTCGTCCACAAATATACTGAGGGAAGGCAACGAAGAGGATTTGAAAGCAAGGCAGAATTGCAGGAAACAGGTTTCAGGAGGTAGATTCGAATCGCCTTTAAAGCACATGAAAAGCGGCAAAACGTGGACAATGATGCCCTTGGCCAAAAAGGGCGTATGCGTTTTTTCCTGAATATATTCAGGAAAAAACGCATACGCCCTTTTTGGCCAACCAAGCAACCTGGAAAGTCAAATCAGCGCTACAAAGAAGTCTCGCTTCCCATCCGTCAAAAGGGCCATGCTGATAAAAGTGTCAAAACCACAAATGCAGGACAGGCCATGGAGAAATTGGAGCCTTGCTACGCTGATGGGCGGGATGTAAATTGCCAAAAGCCACTCTGGAGATGTGTAGGGTTTGTCCTGAAACATCGAAAAAACACAGCTTAGGGAGCATAGGGCACATCCACTCATGGGCACATAAATTTTGAAAACTAAAAATCAGCAAGACACAGGCACCCCAAAGTTTAGGGCTGCTCTGTTGACAAGAACCTCCACTTCATGACACCTTAAATATCCCAGGAAAGAGAAAAATGGATAAAGAAGTTGTGGTCCTTATGTACAATGGAATATCACTCAGCCATGAAATCATTGTCATAAGGCTAGTAGCAGCATGATGAGTGGATTTAGGTACGACGACTCTAAGTGAAATTAGTCACACAGAAAAAGACACTTATCATAAGCTATCACTTATAGAGGGAATGTAAAAACTTCTACACTTGAACTGAATTACAAAAGAGAACAGAGTCAGACGTTTAGAAAACACACTATGGCTGCTTAAAGTGAAAGGTGAGGTGGTGTGATGCATAAAACAAGGGTTTCATATTAGCTCAGATACCGTTCCATACACCCAATATGTAATAGAAAAGACCTACTCCTTGCTCAGTGAAGTGGACTCAAGACCCCCTATTCACCGCACAAGTATATATCAGACTAGTAAGAAACTTACAACCTATGTATTGATATCTCTCTGGAAGTGTGTCAAGTGGGTGTAAAGCTGCATAAACACAGCCGTGAAAAGCAGCTAAACCCCATTATAAAAATAAATTAGTTTTAAAAACCCATGAAACAAAGACAGTGAAAGAGACAGAAATTCTTACAAAATTCATTCGGGGGCTGTGACGCAACCTGGATTGACCATATCTAGACCCACAGCTGGATGAGACATAAGGGTGGACATTCTTGGGGCTGAGAGGTTTGGTGAGGTTGGGTGAGCCAACGCAGACCCTTTAAAGTAATACTGCCTGGTACCCATCCCATGGGTCCCAAATCTCCAGGTTCAAGGTCATCTTCCTACATCGAAAACATGCATGAGAAACCCAGAAGATGGTACACCGTGTGATTTTGAAAGGTTTCTAAAACGCACCTCATTTCTCATCTCCTTGTGCTCGGGTTCGCCATTTCAGCTACTTTACTAGCAATCTCCCTACATGGAGAATCAGCACCTTTAACCTCCTGTTCCGTACAGGTTGCAATTTGTTCTGAGGATGAACGGGAAGAGGGGCAACCAATGAGAGACTAGATCTAGGTGTTGGGACAGGCACAGGTCACTCTATTTTCCCATCAGGAAGAAGAAATAACCACAGTCTCAGCCTGCCACCCGGAACCAGAATAGGGCCTGAGGCAATCCCGCGCTTTTGCGGACAGATCCCAAAAAAGCGAGTTGAAAAATGGAGCTCAGGGACACTGCAATTCACAAACCTGCAGACTTATAAATGATAATTCTCGTCCACAAATATATTGAGGGAAGGCAACGAAGAGGATTTGAAAGCAAGGCAGAACTGCAGGAAACAGATTTCAGGAGGTAGATTTGAATCGCCTTTAAAGCACATGAAAAGCGGCAAAACGTGGACAATGATGCCCTTGGCCAAAAAGGGCGTATGCGTTTTTTCCTGAATATATTCAGGAAAAAACGCATACGCCCTTTTTGGCCAACCAAGCAACCTGGAAAGGCAAATCAGCGCTACAAAGAAGTCTCGCTTCCCATCCGTCAAAAGGGCCATTCTGATAAAAGTGTCAAAACCACAAATGCAGGACAGGCCATGGAGAAATTGGAGCCTTGCTACGCTGATGGACGGGATGTAAATTGCCAACAGCCACTCTGGAGAAGTGTACGGTGAGGCCTGAAACATCGAAAAAACACAGCTTAGGGAGCATAGGGCACGTCCACTCATGGGCGTATAAATTGGGAAAACTAAAAATCAGCAAGACACAGGCACCCCAAAGTTTAGGGCTGCTCTGTTGACAAGAACCTCCACTTCATGACACCTTAAATATCCCAGGAAAGAGAAAAATGGATAAAGAAGTTGTGGTCCTTATGTACAATGGAATATCACTCAGCCATGAAATCAATGTTATAAGGCTAGTAGAAGCAAGATGGGTGGACTTAGGTACGACGATTCTAAGTGAAATAAGTCACACAGAAAAAGACACTTATCAAAAGCTATAACTTATACAGGGAATGTAAAAACCGCTACATTTGAACTGAATTACAAAACAGAACAAAGTCACAAATTTAGAAAAAAAACTATGGTTGCTTAACGGGAAAGGTGAGGTGGGGTGATGCATAAAACAAGGGTTTCAAATTAGCTCAGATACCGTTCCATACACGCAATACGTAATAGACAAGACCTACTCCTTGCTCAGTGAACTGGACTCAACACCCCCTATTCACCGCACAAGAATATATGTGACTAGTAAGAATCTTAAAACCTATGTATTGATATCTCTCTGGAAGTGTGTCAAGTGGGTGTAAAGCCGCATAAACACAGCCGTGAAAAGCAGCTAAACCCCATTATACAAATAAATTAGTTTTAAAAACCCATGAAACAAAGACAGTGAAAGAGACAGAAATTCTTACAAAATTCATTCAGGGGCTGTGATGCAACCTGGATTGACCATATCTGGACCCACAGCTGGATGAGACATAAGGGTGGACATTCTTGGGGCTGAGAGGTTTGGTGAGGTTGGGTGAGCCAACGCAGACCCTTTAAGGTAATACTGCGTGGTACCCATCCCATGGGTCCCAAATCTCCAGGTTCAAGGGCATCTTCCTACATCGAAAACTTGCATGAGGAACCCAGAAGATGGTACACCGTGTGATTTTGAAAGGTTTCTAAAACGCACCTCATTTCTCATCTCCTTGTGCTCGGGTTCGATATTCCAGCTACTTCACTAGCAATCTCCCTACTTGGAGAATCAGCACCTTTAACCTCCTGTTCCGTACAGGTTGCAATTTGTCCTGAGGATGAACGGGAAGAGGGGCAGCCAATGAGAGACTAGATCTAGGTGTTGGGACAGGCACAGGTCACTCTATTTTCTCATCAGGAAGAAGAAATAACCACAGGCTCAGCCTGCCACCCGGAACCAGAATAGGTCCTGAGGCAATCACGCGCTTCTGCGGCCAGCTCCCAAAAAAGCCAGTTGAAAAATGGAGCACATGGGCACTGCAATTCACAACCCTGCAGAGTTATAAATGATAACTCTCGTCCACAAATATACTGAGGGAAGGCAACGAAGAGGATTTGAAAGCAATGCAGAATTGCAGGAAAGAGGTTTCAGGAGGTAGATTCGAATCGCCTTTAAAGCACATGAAAAGCGGCAAAACGTGGACAATGATGCCCTTGGCCAAAAAGGGCGTATGCGTTTTTTCCTGAATATATTCAGGAAAAAACGCATACGCCCTTTTTGGCCAACCAAGCAACCTGGAAAGTCAAATCAGCGCTACAAAGAAGTCTCGCTTCCCATCCATCAAAAGGGCCATGCTGATAAAAGTGTCAAAACCAGAAATGCAGGACAGGCCATGGAGAAATTGGAGCCTTGCTACGCTGATGGGCGGGATGTAAATTGCCAACAGCCACTCTGGAGAAGTGTACGGTGAGGCCTGAAACATCGAAAAAACACAGCTTAGGGAGCATAGGGCACATCCACTCATGGGCACATAAATTTTGAAAACTAAAAATCAGCAAGACACAGGAACCCCAAAGTTTAGGGCTGCTCTGTTGACAAGAACCTCCACTTCATGACACCTTAAATATCCCAGGAAAGAGAAAAATGGATAAAGAAGTTGTGGTCCTTATGTACAATGGAATATCACTCAGCCATGAAATCATTGTCATAAGGCTAGTAGCAGCATGATGAGTGGATTTAGGTACGACGACTCTAAGTGAAATTAGTCACACAGAAAAAGACACTTATCATAAGCTATCACTTATAGAGGGAATGTAAAAACTTCTACACTTGAACTGAATTACAAAAGAGAACAGAGTCAGACGTTTAGAAAACACACTATGGCTGCTTAAAGTGAAAGGTGAGGTGGTGTGATGCATAAAACAAGGGTTTCATATTAGCTCAGATACCGTTCCATACACCCAATATGTAATAGAAAAGACCTACTCCTTGCTCAGTGAAGTGGACTCAAGACCCCCTATTCACCACACAAGTATATATCTGACTAGTAAGAAACTTACAACCTATGTATTGATATCTCTCTGGAAGTGTGTCAAGTGGGCGTAAAGCTGCATAAACACAGCCGTGAAAAGCAGCTAAACCCCATTATAAAAATAAATTAGTTTTAAAATCCCATGAAACAAAGACAGTGAAAGAGACAGAAATTCTTACAAAATTCATTCGGGGGCTGTGACGCAACCTGGATTGACCATATCTAGACCCACAGCTGGATGAGACATAAGGGTGGACATTCTTGGGGCTGAGAGGTTTGGTGAGGTTGGGTGAGCCAACGCAGACCCTTTAAAGTAATACTGCGTGGTACCCATCCCATGGGTCCCAAATCTCCAGGTTCAAGGTCATCTTCCTACATCGAAAACATGCATGAGAAACCCAGAAGATGGTACACCGTGTGATTTTGAAAGGTTTCTAAAACGCACCTCATTTCTCATCTCCTTGTGCTCGGGTTCGCCATTTCACCTACTTTACTAGCAATCTCCCTACTTGGAGAATCAGCACCTTTAACCTCCTGTTCTGTACAGGTTGCAATTTGTTCTGAGGATGAACGGGAAGAGGGGCAACCAATGAGAGACTAGATCTAGGTGTTGGGACAGGCACAGGTCACTCTATTTTCCCATCAGGAAGAAAAAATAACCACAGTCTCAGCCTGCCACCCGGAACCAGAATAGGGCCTGAGGCAATCCCGCGCTTTTGCGGAGAGATCCCAAAAAAGCGAGTTGAAAAATGGAGCTCAGGGACACTGCAATTCACAAACCTGAAGACTTATAAATGATAATTCTCGTCCAAAAATATATTGAGGGAAGGCAACGAAGAGGATTTGAAAGCAAGGCAGAACTGCAGGAAACAGATTTCAGGAGGTAGATTCGAATCGCCTTTAAAGCACATGAAAAGCGGCAAAACGTGGACAATGATGCCCTTGGCCAAAAAGGGCGTATGCGTTTTTTCCTGAATATATTCAGGAAAAAACGCATACGCCCTTTTTGGCCAACCAAGCAACCTGGAAAGGCAAATCAGCGCTACAAAGAAGTCTCGCTTCCCATCCGTCAAAAGGGCCATTCTGATAAAAGTGTCAAAACCACAAATGCAGGACAGGCCATGGAGAAATTGGAGCCTTGCTACGCTGATGGGCGGGATGTAAATTGCCAACAGCCACTCTGGAGAAGTGTACGGTGAGGCCTGAAACATCGAAAAAACACAGCTTAGGGAGCATAGGGCACGTCCACTCATGGGCGTATAAATTTTGAAAACTAAAAATCAGCAAGACACAGGCACCCCAAAGTTTAGGGCTGCTCTGTTGACAAGAACCTCCACTTCATGACACCTTAAATATCCCAGGAAAGAGAAAAATGGATAAAGAAGTTGTGGTCCTTTTGTACAATGGAATATCACTCAGCCATGAAATCAATGTCATAAGGCTAGTAGAAGCAAGATGGGTGGACTTAGGTACGACGATTCTAAGTGAAATAAGTCACACAGAAAAAGACACTTATCAAAAGCTATAACTTATACAGGGAATGTAAAAACCGCTACATTTGAACTGAATTACAAAACAGAACAAAGTCAAAAATTTAGAAAAAACACTATGGTTGCTTAACGGGAAAGGTGAGGTGGGGTGATGCATAAAACAAGGGTTTCAAATTAGCTCAGATACCGTTCCATACACGCAATACGTAATAGACAAGACCTACTCCTTGCTCAGTGAACTGGACTCAACACCCCCTATTCACCGCACAAGAATATATGTGACTAGTAAGAATCTTAAAACCTATGTATTGAAATCTCTCTGGAAGTGTGTCAAGTGGGTGTAAAGCCGCATAAACACAGCCGTGAAAAGCAGCTAAACCCCATTATAAAAATAAATTAGTTTTAAAAACCCATGAAACAAAGACAGTGAAAGAGACAGAAATTCTTACAAAATTCATTCAGGGGCTGTGACGCAACCTGGATTGACCATATCTAGACCCACAGCTGGATGAGACATAAGGGTGGACATTCTTGGGGCTGAGAGGTTTGGTGAGGTTGGGTGAGCCAACGCAGACCCTTTAAGGTAATACTGCATGGTACCCATCCCATGGGTCCAAAATCTCCAGGTTCAAGGGCATCTTCCTACATCGAAAACTTGCATGAGGAACCCAGAAGATGGTACACCGTGTGATTTTGAAAGGTTTCTAAAACGCACCTCATTTCTCATCTCCTTGTGCTCGGGTTCGCCATTCCAGCTACTTCACTAGCAATCTCCCTAATTGGAGAATCAGCACCTTTAACCTCCTGTTCCGTACAGGTTGCAATTTGTCCTGAGGATGAACGGGAAGAGGGGCAGCCAATGAGAGACTAGATCTAGGTGTTGGGACAGGCACAGGTCACTCTATTTTCTCATCAGGAAGAAGAAATAACCACAGGCTCAGCCTGCCACCCGGAACCAGTATAGGTCCTGAGGCAATCCCGCGCTTCTGCGGCCAGCTCCCAAAAAAGCCAGTTGAAAAATGGAGCACATGGGCACTGCAATTCACAACCCTGCAGAGTTATAAATGATAACTCTCGTCCACAAATATACTGAGGGAAGGCAACGAAGAGGATTTGAAAGCAAGGCAGAATTGCAGGAAACAGGTTTCAGGAGGTAGATTCGAATCGCCTTTAAAGCACATGAAAAGCGGCAAAACGTGGACAATGATGCCCTTGGCCAAAAAGGGCGTATGCGTTTTTTCCTGAATATATTCAGGAAAAAACGCATACGCCCTTTTTGGCCAACCAAGCAACCTGGAAAGTCAAATCAGCGCTACAAAGAAGTCTCGCTTCCCATCCGTCAAAAGGGCCATGCTGATAAAAGTGTCAAAACCACAAATGCAGGACAGGCCATGGAGAAATTGGAGCCTTGCTACGCTGATGGGCGGGATGTAAATTGCCAAAAGCCACTCTGGAGATGTGTAGGGTTTGTCCTGAAACATCGAAAAAACACAGCTTAGGGAGCATAGGGCACATCCACTCATGGGCACATAAATTTTGAAAACTAAAAATCAGCAAGACACAGGCACCCCAAAGTTTAGGGCTGCTCTGTTGACAAGAACCTCCACTTCATGACACCTTAAATATCCCAGGAAAGAGAAAAATGGATAAAGAAGTTGTGGTCCTTATGTACAATGGAATATCACTCAGCCATGAAATCATTGTCATAAGGCTAGTAGCAGCATGATGAGTGGATTTAGGTACGACGACTCTAAGTGAAATTAGTCACACAGAAAAAGACACTTATCATAAGCTATCACTTATAGAGGGAATGTAAAAACTTCTACACTTGAACTGAATTACAAAAGAGAACAGAGTCAGACGTTTAGAAAACACACTATGGCTGCTTAAAGTGAAAGGTGAGGTGGTGTGATGCATAAAACAAGGGTTTCATATTAGCTCAGATACCGTTCCATACACCCAATATGTAATAGAAAAGACCTACTCCTTGCTCAGTGAAGTGGACTCAAGACCCCCTATTCACCGCACAAGTATATATCAGACTAGTAAGAAACTTACAACCTATGTATTGATATCTCTCTGGAAGTGTGTCAAGTGGGTGTAAAGCTGCATAAACACAGCCGTGAAAAGCAGCTAAACCCCATTATAAAAATAAATTAGTTTTAAAAACCCATGAAACAAAGACAGTGAAAGAGACAGAAATTCTTACAAAATTCATTCAGGGGCTGTGACGCAACCTGGATTGACCATATCTAGACCCACAGCTGGATGAGACATAAGGGTGGACATTCTTGGGGCTGAGAGGTTTGGTGAGGTTGGGTGAGCCAACGCAGACCCTTTAAGGTAATACTGCGTGGTACCCATCCCATGGGTCCCAAATCTCCAGGTTCAAGGGCATCTTCCTACATCGAAAACTTGCATGAGGAACCCAGAAGATGGTACACCGTGTGATTTTGAAAGGTTTCTAAAACGCACCTCATTTCTCATCTCCTTGTGCTCGGGTTCGCCATTCCAGCTACTTCACTAGCAATCTCCCTACTTGGAGAATCAGCACCTTTAACCTCCTGTTCCGTACAGGTTGCAATTTGTCCTGAGGATGAAAGGGAAGAGGGGCAACCAATGAGAGACTAGATCTAGGTGTTGGGACAGGCACAGGTCACTCTATTTTCTCATCAGGAAGAAGAAATAACCACAGGCTCAGCCTGCCACCCGGAACCAGAATAGGTCCTGAGGCAATCCCGCGCTTCTGCGGCCAGCTCCCAAAAAAGCCAGTTGAAAAATGGAGCACATGGGCACTGCAATTCACAACCCTGCAGAGTTATAAATGATAACTCTCGACCACAAATATACTGAGGGAAGGCAACGAAGAGGATTTGAAAGCAAGGCAGAATTGCAGGAAACAGGTTTCAGGAGGTAGATTCGAATCGCCTTTCAAGCACATGAAAAGCGGCAAAACGTGGACAGTGATGCCCTTGGCCAAAAAGGGCGTATGCGTTTTTTCCTGAATATATTCAGGAAAAAACGCATACGCCCTTTTTGGCCAACCAAGCAACCTGGAATGTCAAATCAGCGCTACAAAGAAGTCTCGCTTCCCATCAGTAAAAAAGGCCATGCTGATAAAAGTGTCAAAACCACAAATGCAGGACAGGCCATGGAGAAATTGGAGCCTTGCTACGCTGAAGGGCGGGATGTAAATTGCCAACAGCCACTCTGGAGAAGTGTACGGTGAGGCCTGAAACATCGAAAAAACACAGCTTAGGGAGCATAGGGCACTTCCACTCATGGGCGTATAAATTTTGAAAACAAAAAATCAGCAAGACACAGGCACCCCAAAGTTTAGGGCTGCTCTGTTGACAAGAACCTCCACTTCATGACACCTTAAATATCCCAGGAAAGAGAAAAATGGATAAAGAAGTTGTGGTCCTTATGTACAATGGAATATCACTCAGCCATGAAAACAATGTCATAAGGCTAGTAGCAGCATGACGAGTGGATTTAGGTACGACGACTCTAAGTGAAATAAGTCACACAGAAAAAGACACTTATCGTAAGCTATCACTTATAGAGGGAATGTAAAAACCGCTACACTTGAACTGAATTACAAAACAGAACAGAGTCACACGTTTAGAAAACACACTATGGCTGCTTAACGGGAAAGGTGAGGTGGGGTGATGCATAAAACAAGGGTTTCAAATTCGCTCAGATACCGTTCCATACACCCAATATGTAATAGACAAGACCTACTCCTTGCTCAGTGAACTGGACTCAACACCCCCTATTCACCGCACAAGAATATATGTGACTAGTAAGAATCTTAAAACCTATGTATTGATATCTCTCTGGAAGTGTGTCAAGTGGGTGTAAAGCTGCATAAACACAGCCGTGAAAAGCAGCTAAACCCCATTATAAAAATAAATTAGTTTTAAAAACCCATGAAACAAAGACAGTGAAAGAGACAGAGATTCTTACAAAATTCATTCAGGGGCTGTGATGCAACCTGGATTGACCATATCTAGACCCACAGCTGGATGAGACATAAGGGTGGACATTCTTGGGGCTGAGAGGTTTGGTGAGGTTGGGTGAGCCAACGCAGACTCTTTAAAGTAATACTGCGTGGTACCCATCCCATGGGTCCCAAATCTCCAGGTTCAAGGGCATCTTCCTACATCGAAAACTTGCATGAGGAACCCAGAAGATGGTACACCGTGTGATTTTGAAAGGTTTCTAAAACGCACCTCATTTCTCATCTCCTTGTGCTCGGGTTCGCCATTCCAGCTACTTCACTAGCAATCTCCCTACTTGGAGAATCAGCACCTTTAACCTCCTGTTCCGTACAGGTTACAATTTGTCCTGAGGATGAACGGGAAGAGGGGCAGCCAATGAGAGACTAGATCTAGGTGTTGGGACAGGCACAGGTCACTCTATTTTCTCATCAGGAAGAAGAAATAACCACAGGCTCAGCCTGCCACCCGGAACCAGAATAGGTCCTGAGGCAATCCCGCTCTTCTGCGGCCAGCTCCCAAAAAAGCCAGTTGAAAAATGGAGCACATGGGCACTGCAATTCACAACCCTGCAGAGTTATAAATGATAACTCTCGTCCACAAATATACTGAGGGAAGGCAACGAAGAGGATTTGAAAGCAAGGCAGAATTGCAGGAAACAGGTTTCAGGAGGTAGATTCGAATCGCCTTTAAAGCACATGAAAAGCGGCAAAACGTGGACAATGATGCCCTTGGCCAAAAAGGGCGTATGCGTTTTTTCCTGAATATATTCAGGAAAAAACGCATACGCCCTTTTTGGCCAACCAAGCAACCTGGAAAGTCAAATCAGCGCTACAAAGAAGTCTCGCTTCCCATCCGTCAAAAGGGCCATGCTGATAAAAGTGTCAAAACCACAAATGCAGGACAGGCCATGGAGAAATTGGAGCCTTGCTACGCTGATGGGCGGGATGTAAATTGCCAAAAGCCACTCTGGAGATGTGTAGGGTTTGTCCTGAAACATCGAAAAAACACAGCTTAGGGAGCATAGGGCACATCCACTCATGGGCACATAAATTTTGAAAACTAAAAATCAGCAAGACACAGGCACCCCAAAGTTTAGGGCTGCTCTGTTGACAAGAACCTCCACTTCATGACACCTTAAATATCCCAGGAAAGAGAAAAATGGATAAAGAAGTTGTGGTCCTTATGTACAATGGAATATCACTCAGCCATGAAATCATTGTCATAAGGCTAGTAGCAGCATGATGAGTGGATTTAGGTACGACGACTCTAAGTGAAATTAGTCACACAGAAAAAGACACTTATCATAAGCTATCACTTATAGAGGGAATGTAAAAACTTCTACACTTGAACTGAATTACAAAAGAGAACAGAGTCAGACGTTTAGAAAACACACTATGGCTGCTTAAAGTGAAAGGTGAGGTGGTGTGATGCATAAAACAAGGGTTTCATATTAGCTCAGATACCGTTCCATACACCCAATATGTAATAGAAAAGACCTACTCCTTGCTCAGTGAAGTGGACTCAAGACCCCCTATTCACCGCACAAGTATATATCAGACTAGTAAGAAACTTACAACCTATGTATTGATATCTCTCTGGAAGTGTGTCAAGTGGGTGTAAAGCTGCATAAACACAGCCGTGAAAAGCAGCTAAACCCCATTATAAAAATAAATTAGTTTTAAAAACCCATAAAACAAAGACAGTGAAAGAGACAGAAATTCTTACAAAATTCATTCGGGGGCTGTGACGCAACCTGGATTGACCATATCTAGACCCACAGCTGGATGAGACATAAGGGTGGACATTCTTGGGGCTGAGAGGTTTGGTGAGGTTGGGTGAGCCAACGCAGACCCTTTAAAGTAATACTGCCTGGTACCCATCCCATGGGTCCCAAATCTCCAGCTTCAAGGTCATCTTCCTACATCGAAAACATGCATGAGAAACCCAGAAGATGGTACACCGTGTGATTTTGAAAGGTTTCTAAAACGCACCTCATTTCTCATCTCCTTGTGCTCGGGTTCGCCATTTCAGCTACTTTACTAGCAATCTCCCTACATGGAGAATCAGCACCTTTAACCTCTTGTTCCGTACAGGTTGCAATTTGTTCTGAGGATGAACGGGAAGAGGGGCAACCAATGAGAGACTAGATCTAGGTGTTGGGACAGGCACAGGTCACTCTATTTTCTCATCAGGAAGAAGAAATAACCACAGGCTCAGCCTGCCACCCGGAACCAGAATAGGTCCTGAGGCAATCCCGCGCTTCTGCGGCCAGCTCCCAAAAAAGCCAGTTGAAAAATGGAGCACATGGGCACTGCAATTCACAACCCTGCAGAGTTATAAATGATAACTCTCGACCACAAATATACTGAGGGAAGGCAACGAAGTGGATTTGAAAGCAAGGCAGAATTGCAGGAAACAGGTTTCAGGAGGTAGATTCGAATCGCCTTTCAAGCACATGAAAAGCGGCAAAACGTGGACAATGATGCCCTTGGCCAAAAAGGGCGTATGCGTTTTTTCCTGAATATATTCAGGAAAAAACGCATACGCCCTTTTTGGCCAACCAAGCAACCTGGAATGTCAAATCAGCGCTACAAAGAAGTCTCGCTTCCCATCAGTAAAAAAGGCCATGCTGATAAAAGTGTCAAAACCACAAATGCAGGACAGGCCATGGAGAAATTGGAGCCTTGCTACGCTGAAGGGCGGGATGTAAATTGCCAACAGCCACTCTGGAGAAGTGTACGGTGAGGCCTGAAACATCGAAAAAACACAGCTTAGGGAGCATAGGGCACTTCCACTCATGGGCGTATAAATTTTGAAAACAAAAAATCAGCAAGACACAGGCACCCCAAAGTTTAGGGCTGCTCTGTTGACAAGAACCTCCACTTCATGACACCTTAAATATCCCAGGAAAGAGAAAAATGGATAAAGAAGTTGTGGTCCTTATGTACAATGGAATATCACTCAGCCATGAAAACAATGTCATAAGGCTAGTAGCAGCATGACGAGTGGATTTAGGTACGACGACTCTAAGTGAAATAAGTCACACAGAAAAAGACACTTATCGTAAGCTATCACTTATAGAGGGAATGTAAAAACCGCTACACTTGAACTGAATTACAAAACAGAACAGAGTCACACGTTTAGAAAACACACTATGGCTGCTTAACGGGAAAGGTGAGGTGGGGTGATGCATAAAACAAGGGTTTCAAATTCGCTCAGATACCGTTCCATACACCCAATATGTAATAGACAAGACCTACTCCTTGCTCAGTGAACTGGACTCAACACCCCGTATTCACCGCACAAGAATATATGTGACTAGTAAGAATCTTAAAACCTATGTATTGATATCTCTCTGGAAGTGTGTCAAGTGGGTGTAAAGCTGCATAAACACAGCCGTGAAAAGCAGCTAAACCCCATTATAAAAATAAATTAGTTTTAAAAACCCATGAAACAAAGACAGTGAAAGAGACAGAGATTCTTACAAAATTCATTCAGGGGCTGTGATGCAACCTGGATTGACCATATCTAGACCCACAGCTGGATGAGACATAAGGGTGGACATTCTTGGGGCTGAGAGGTTTGGTGAGGTTGGGTGAGCCAACGCAGACTCTTTAAAGTAATACTGCGTGGTACCCATCCCATGGGTCCCAAATCTCCAGGTTCAAGGGCATCTTCCTACATCGAAAACTTGCATGAGGAACCCAGAAGATGGTACACCGTGTGATTTTGAAAGGTTTCTAAAACGCACCTCATTTCTCATCTCCTTGTGCTCGGGTTCGCCATTCCAGCTACTTCACTAGCAATCTCCCTACTTGGAGAATCAGCACCTTTAACCTCCTGTTCCGTACAGGTTACAATTTGTCCTGAGGATGAACGGGAAGAGGGGCAGCCAATGAGAGACTAGATCTAGGTGTTGGGACAGGCACAGGTCACTCTATTTTCTCATCAGGAAGAAGAAATAACCACAGGCTCAGCCTGCCACCCGGAACCAGAATAGGTCCTGAGGCAATCCCGCTCTTCTGCGGCCAGCTCCCAAAAAAGCCAGTTGAAAAATGGAGCACATGGGCACTGCAATTCACAACCCTGCAGAGTTATAAATGATAACTCTCGTCCACAAATATACTGAGGGAAGGCAACGAAGAGGATTTGAAAGCAAGGCAGAATTGCAGGAAACAGGTTTCAGGAGGTAGATTCGAATCGCCTTTAAAGCACATGAAAAGCGGCAAAACGTGGACAATGATGCCCTTGGCCAAAAAGGGCGTATGCGTTTTTTCCTGAATATATTCAGGAAAAAACGCATACGCCCTTTTTGGCCAACCAAGCAACCTGGAAAGTCAAATCAGCGCTACAAAGAAGTCTCGCGTCCCATCCGTCAAAAGGGCCATGCTGATAAAAGTGTCAAAACCACAAATGCAGGACAGGCCATGGAGAAATTGGAGCCTTGCTACGCTGATGGGCGGGATGTAAATTGCCAAAAGCCACTCTGGAGATGTGTAGGGTTTGTCCTGAAACATCGAAAAAACACAGCTTAGGGAGCATAGGGCACATCCACTCATGGGCACATAAATTTTGAAAACTAAAAATCAGCAAGACACAGGCACCCCAAAGTTTAGGGCTGCTCTGTTGACAAGAACCTCCACTTCATGACACCTTAAATATCCCAGGAAAGAGAAAAATGGATAAAGAAGTTGTGGTCCTTATGTACAATGGAATATCACTCAGCCATGAAATCATTGTCATAAGGCTAGTAGCAGCATGATGAGTGGATTTAGGTACGACGACTCTAAGTGAAATTAGTCACACAGAAAAAGACACTTATCATAAGCTATCACTTATAGAGGGAATGTAAAAACTTCTACACTTGAACTGAATTACAAAAGAGAACAGAGTCAGACGTTTAGAAAACACACTATGGCTGCTTAAAGTGAAAGGTGAGGTGGTGTGATGCATAAAACAAGGGTTTCATATTAGCTCAGATACCGTTCCATACACCCAATATGTAATAGAAAAGACCTACTCCTTGCTCAGTGAAGTGGACTCAAGACCCCCTATTCACCGCACAAGTATATATCAGACTAGTAAGAAACTTACAACCTATGTATTGATATCTCTCTGGAAGTGTGTCAAGTGGGTGTAAAGCTGCATAAACACAGCCGTGAAAAGCAGCTAAACCCCATTATAAAAATAAATTAGTTTTAAAAACCCATGAAACAAAGACAGTGAAAGAGACAGAAATTCTTACAAAATTCATTCGGGGGCTGTGACGCAACCTGGATTGACCATATCTAGACCCACAGCTGGATGAGACATAAGGGTGGACATTCTTGGGGCTGAGAGGTTTGGTGAGGTTGGGTGAGCCAACGCAGACCCTTTAAAGTAATACTGCCTGGTACCCATCCCATGGGTCCCAAATCTCCAGGTTCAAGGTCATCTTCCTACATCGAAAACATGCATGAGAAACCCAGAAGATGGTACACCGTGTGATTTTGAAAGGTTTCTAAAACGCACCTCATTTCTCATCTCCTTGTGCTCGGGTTCGCCATTTCAGCTACTTTACTAGCAATCTCCCTACATGGAGAATCAGCACCTTTAACCTCCTGTTCCGTACAGGTTGCAATTTGTTCTGAGGATGAACGGGAAGAGGGTCAACCAATGAGAGACTAGATCTAGGTGTTGGGACAGGCACAGGTCACTCTATTTTCCCATCAGGAAGAAGAAATAACCACAGTCTCAGCCTGCCACCCGGAACCAGAATAGGGCCTGAGGCAATCCCGCGCTTTTGCGGACAGATCCCAAAAAAGCGAGTTGAAAAATGGAGCTCAGGGACACTGCAATTCACAAACCTGCAGACTTATAAATGATAATTCTCGTCCACAAATATATTGAGGGAAGGCAACGAAGAGGATTTGAAAGCAAGGCAGAACGGCAGGAAACAGATTTCAGGAGGTAGATTTGAATCGCCTTTAAAGCACATGAAAAGCGGCAAAACGTGGACAATGATGCCCTTGGCCAAAAAGGGCGTATGCGTTTTTTCCTGAATATATTCAGGAAAAAACGCATACGCCCTTTTTGGCCAACCAAGCAACCTGGAAAGGCAAATCAGCGCTACAAAGAAGTCTCGCTTCCCATCCGTCAAAAGGGCCATTCTGATAAAAGTGTCAAAACCACAAATGCAGGACAGGCCATGGAGAAATTGGAGCCTTGCTACGCTGATGGGCGGGATGTAAATTGCCAACAGCCACTCTGGAGAAGTGTACGGTGAGGCCTGAAACATCGAAAAAACACAGCTTAGGGAGCATAGGGCACGTCCACTCATGGGCGTATAAATTGGGAAAACTAAAAATCAGCAAGACACAGGCACCCCAAAGTTTAGGGCTGCTCTGTTGACAAGAACCTCCACTTCATGACACCTTAAATATCCCAGGAAAGAGAAAAATGGATAAAGAAGTTGTGGTCCTTATGTACAATGGAATATCACTCAGCCATGAAATCAATGTTATAAGGCTAGTAGAAGCAAGATGGGTGGACTTAGGTACGACGATTCTAAGTGAAATAAGTCACACAGAAAAAGACACTTATCAAAAGCTATAACTTATACAGGGAATGTAAAAACCGCTACATTTGAACTGAATTACAAAACAGAACAAAGTCACAAATTTAGAAAAAAAACTATGGTTGCTTAACGGGAAAGGTGAGGTGGGGTGATGCATAAAACAAGGGTTTCACATTAGCTCAGATACCGTTCCATACACGCAATACGTAATAGACAAGACCTACTCCTTGCTCAGTGAACTGGACTCAACACCCCCTATTCACCGCACAAGAATATATGTGACTAGTAAGAATCTTAAAACCTATGTATTGATATCTCTCTGGAAGTGTGTCAAGTGGGTGTAAAGCTGCATAAACACAGCCGTGAAAAGCAGCTAAACCCCATTATAAAAATAAATTAGTTTTAAAAACCCATGAAACAAAGACAGTGAAAGAGACAGAGATTCTTACAAAATTCATTCAGGGGCTGTGATGCAACCTGGATTGACCATATCTAGACCCACAGCTGGATGAGACATAAGGGTGGACATTCTTGGGGCTGAGAGGTTTGGTGAGGTTGGGTGAGCCAACGCAGACTCTTTAAAGTAATACTGCGTGGTACCCATCCCATGGGTCCCAAATCTCCAGGTTCAAGGGCATCTTCCTACATCGAAAACTTGCATGAGGAACCCAGAAGATGGTACACCGTGTGATTTTGAAAGGTTTCTAAAACGCACCTCATTTCTCATCTCCTTGTGCTCGGGTTCGCCATTCCAGCTACTTCACTAGCAATCTCCCTACTTGGAGAATCAGCACCTTTAACCTCCTGTTCCGTACAGGTTACAATTTGTCCTGAGGATGAACGGGAAGAGGGGCAGCCAATGAGAGACTAGATCTAGGTGTTGGGACAGGCACAGGTCACTCTATTTTCTCATCAGGAAGAAGAAATAACCACAGGCTCAGCCTGCCACCCGGAACCAGAATAGGTCCTGAGGCAATCCCGCTCTTCTGCGGCCAGCTCCCAAAAAAGCCAGTTGAAAAATGGAGCACATGGGCACTGCAATTCACAACCCTGCAGAGTTATAAATGATAACTCTCGTCCACAAATATACTGAGGGAAGGCAACGAAGAGGATTTGAAAGCAAGGCAGAATTGCAGGAAACAGGTTTCAGGAGGTAGATTCGAATCGCCTTTAAAGCACATGAAAAGCGGCAAAACGTGGACAATGATGCCCTTGGCCAAAAAGGGCGTATGCGTTTTTTCCTGAATATATTCAGGAAAAAACGCATACGCCCTTTTTGGCCAACCAAGCAACCTGGAAAGTCAAATCAGCGCTACAAAGAAGTCTCGCTTCCCATCCGTCAAAAGGGCCATGCTGATAAAAGTGTCAAAACCACAAATGCAGGACAGGCCATGGAGAAATTGGAGCCTTGCTACGCTGATGGGCGGGATGTAAATTGCCAAAAGCCACTCTGGAGATGTGTAGGGTTTGTCCTGAAACATCGAAAAAACACAGCTTAGGGAGCATAGGGCACATCCACTCATGGGCACATAAATTTTGAAAACTAAAAATCAGCAAGACACAGGCACCCCAAAGTTTAGGGCTGCTCTGTTGACAAGAACCTCCACTTCATGACACCTTAAATATCCCAGGAAAGAGAAAAATGGATAAAGAAGTTGTGGTCCTTATGTACAATGGAATATCACTCAGCCATGAAATCATTGTCATAAGGCTAGTAGCAGCATGATGAGTGGATTTAGGTACGACGACTCTAAGTGAAATTAGTCACACAGAAAAAGACACTTATCATAAGCTATCACTTATAGAGGGAATGTAAAAACTTCTACACTTGAACTGAATTACAAAAGAGAACAGAGTCAGACGTTTAGAAAACACACTATGGCTGCTTAAAGTGAAAGGTGAGGTGGTGTGATGCATAAAACAAGGGTTTCATATTAGCTCAGATACCGTTCCATACACCCAATATGTAATAGAAAAGACCTACTCCTTGCTCAGTGAAGTGGACTCAAGACCCCCTATTCACCGCACAAGTATATATCAGACTAGTAAGAAACTTACAACCTATGTATTGATATCTCTCTGGAAGTGTGTCAAGTGGGTGTAAAGCTGCATAAACACAGCCGTGAAAAGCAGCTAAACCCCATTATAAAAATAAATTAGTTTTAAAAACCCATGAAACAAAGACAGTGAAAGAGACAGAAATTCTTACAAAATTCATTCGGGGGCTGTGACGCAACCTGGATTGACCATATCTAGACCCACAGCTGGATGAGACATAAGGGTGGACATTCTTGGGGCTGAGAGGTTTGGTGAGGTTGGGTGAGCCAACGCAGACCCTTTAAAGTAATACTGCCTGGTACCCATCCCATGGGTCCCAAATCTCCAGGTTCAAGGTCATCTTCCTACATCGAAAACATGCATGAGAAACCCAGAAGATGGTACACCGTGTGATTTTGAAAGGTTTCTAAAACGCACCTCATTTCTCATCTCCTTGTGCTCGGGTTCGCCATTTCAGCTACTTTACTAGCAATCTCCCTACATGGAGAATCAGCACCTTTAACCTCCTGTTCCGTACAGGTTGCAATTTGTTCTGAGGATGAACGGGAAGAGGGGCAACCAATGAGAGACTAGATCTAGGTGTTGGGACAGGCACAGGTCACTCTATTTTCCCATCAGGAAGAAGAAATAACCACAGTCTCAGCCTGCCACCCGGAACCAGAATAGGGCCTGAGGCAATCCCGCGCTTTTGCGGACAGATCCCAAAAAAGCGAGTTGAAAAATGGAGCTCAGGGACACTGCAATTCACAAACCTGCAGACTTATAAATGATAATTCTCGTCCACAAATATATTGAGGGAAGGCAACGAAGAGGATTTGAAAGCAAGGCAGAACTGCAGGAAACAGATTTCAGGAGGTAGATTTGAATCGCCTTTAAAGCACATGAAAAGCGGCAAAACGTGGACAATGATGCCCTTGGCCAAAAAGGGCGTATGCGTTTTTTCCTGAATATATTCAGGAAAAAACGCATACGCCCTTTTTGGCCAACCAAGCAACCTGGAAAGGCAAATCAGCGCTACAAAGAAGTCTCGCTTCCCATCCGTCAAAAGGGCCATTCTGATAAAAGTGTCAAAACCACAAATGCAGGACAGGCCATGGAGAAATTGGAGCCTTGCTACGCTGATGGACGGGATGTAAATTGCCAACAGCCACTCTGGAGAAGTGTACGGTGAGGCCTGAAACATCGAAAAAACACAGCTTAGGGAGCATAGGGCACGTCCACTCATGGGCGTATAAATTGGGAAAACTAAAAATCAGCAAGACACAGGCACCCCAAAGTTTAGGGCTGCTCTGTTGACAAGAACCTCCACTTCATGACACCTTAAATATCCCAGGAAAGAGAAAAATGGATAAAGAAGTTGTGGTCCTTATGTACAATGGAATATCACTCAGCCATGAAATCAATGTTATAAGGCTAGTAGAAGCAAGATGGGTGGACTTAGGTACGACGATTCTAAGTGAAATAAGTCACACAGAAAAAGACACTTATCAAAAGCTATAACTTATACAGGGAATGTAAAAACCGCTACATTTGAACTGAATTACAAAACAGAACAAAGTCACAAATTTAGAAAAAAAACTATGGTTGCTTAACGGGAAAGGTGAGGTGGGGTGATGCATAAAACAAGGGTTTCAAATTAGCTCAGATACCGTTCCATACACGCAATACGTAATAGACAAGACCTACTCCTTGCTCAGTGAACTGGACTCAACACCCCCTATTCACCGCACAAGAATATATGTGACTAGTAAGAATCTTAAAACCTATGTATTGATATCTCTCTGGAAGTGTGTCAAGTGGGTGTAAAGCCGCATAAACACAGCCGTGAAAAGCAGCTAAACCCCATTATACAAATAAATTAGTTTTAAAAACCCATGAAACAAAGACAGTGAAAGAGACAGAAATTCTTACAAAATTCATTCAGGGGCTGTGATGCAACCTGGATTGACCATATCTGGACCCACAGCTGGATGAGACATAAGGGTGGACATTCTTGGGGCTGAGAGGTTTGGTGAGGTTGGGTGAGCCAACGCAGACCCTTTAAGGTAATACTGCGTGGTACCCATCCCATGGGTCCCAAATCTCCAGGTTCAAGGGCATCTTCCTACATCGAAAACTTGCATGAGGAACCCAGAAGATGGTACACCGTGTGATTTTGAAAGGTTTCTAAAACGCACCTCATTTCTCATCTCCTTGTGCTCGGGTTCGATATTCCAGCTACTTCACTAGCAATCTCCCTACTTGGAGAATCAGCACCTTTAACCTCCTGTTCCGTACAGGTTGCAATTTGTCCTGAGGATGAACGGGAAGAGGGGCAGCCAATGAGAGACTAGATCTAGGTGTTGGGACAGGCACAGGTCACTCTATTTTCTCATCAGGAAGAAGAAATAACCACAGGCTCAGCCTGCCACCCGGAACCAGAATAGGTCCTGAGGCAATCACGCGCTTCTGCGGCCAGCTCCCAAAAAAGCCAGTTGAAAAATGGAGCACATGGGCACTGCAATTCACAACCCTGCAGAGTTATAAATGATAACTCTCGTCCACAAATATACTGAGGGAAGGCAACGAAGAGGATTTGAAAGCAATGCAGAATTGCAGGAAAGAGGTTTCAGGAGGTAGATTCGAATCGCCTTTAAAGCACATGAAAAGCGGCAAAACGTGGACAATGATGCCCTTGGCCAAAAAGGGCGTATGCGTTTTTTCCTGAATATATTCAGGAAAAAACGCATACGCCCTTTTTGGCCAACCAAGCAACCTGGAAAGTCAAATCAGCGCTACAAAGAAGTCTCGCTTCCCATCCATCAAAAGGGCCATGCTGATAAAAGTGTCAAAACCAGAAATGCAGGACAGGCCATGGAGAAATTGGAGCCTTGCTACGCTGATGGGCGGGATGTAAATTGCCAACAGCCACTCTGGAGAAGTGTACGGTGAGGCCTGAAACATCGAAAAAACACAGCTTAGGGAGCATAGGGCACATCCACTCATGGGCACATAAATTTTGAAAACTAAAAATCAGCAAGACACAGGAACCCCAAAGTTTAGGGCTGCTCTGTTGACAAGAACCTCCACTTCATGACACCTTAAATATCCCAGGAAAGAGAAAAATGGATAAAGAAGTTGTGGTCCTTATGTACAATGGAATATCACTCAGCCATGAAATCATTGTCATAAGGCTAGTAGCAGCATGATGAGTGGATTTAGGTACGACGACTCTAAGTGAAATTAGTCACACAGAAAAAGACACTTATCATAAGCTATCACTTATAGAGGGAATGTAAAAACTTCTACACTTGAACTGAATTACAAAAGAGAACAGAGTCAGACGTTTAGAAAACACACTATGGCTGCTTAAAGTGAAAGGTGAGGTGGTGTGATGCATAAAACAAGGGTTTCATATTAGCTCAGATACCGTTCCATACACCCAATATGTAATAGAAAAGACCTACTCCTTGCTCAGTGAAGTGGACTCAAGACCCCCTATTCACCACACAAGTATATATCTGACTAGTAAGAAACTTACAACCTATGTATTGATATCTCTCTGGAAGTGTGTCAAGTGGGCGTAAAGCTGCATAAACACAGCCGTGAAAAGCAGCTAAACCCCATTATAAAAATAAATTAGTTTTAAAATCCCATGAAACAAAGACAGTGAAAGAGACAGAAATTCTTACAAAATTCATTCGGGGGCTGTGACGCAACCTGGATTGACCATATCTAGACCCACAGCTGGATGAGACATAAGGGTGGACATTCTTGGGGCTGAGAGGTTTGGTGAGGTTGGGTGAGCCAACGCAGACCCTTTAAAGTAATACTGCGTGGTACCCATCCCATGGGTCCCAAATCTCCAGGTTCAAGGTCATCTTCCTACATCGAAAACATGCATGAGAAACCCAGAAGATGGTACACCGTGTGATTTTGAAAGGTTTCTAAAACGCACCTCATTTCTCATCTCCTTGTGCTCGGGTTCGCCATTTCACCTACTTTACTAGCAATCTCCCTACTTGGAGAATCAGCACCTTTAACCTCCTGTTCTGTACAGGTTGCAATTTGTTCTGAGGATGAACGGGAAGAGGGGCAACCAATGAGAGACTAGATCTAGGTGTTGGGACAGGCACAGGTCACTCTATTTTCCCATCAGGAAGAAAAAATAACCACAGTCTCAGCCTGCCACCCGGAACCAGAATAGGGCCTGAGGCAATCCCGCGCTTTTGCGGAGAGATCCCAAAAAAGCGAGTTGAAAAATGGAGCTCAGGGACACTGCAATTCACAAACCTGAAGACTTATAAATGATAATTCTCGTCCAAAAATATATTGAGGGAAGGCAACGAAGAGGATTTGAAAGCAAGGCAGAACTGCAGGAAACAGATTTCAGGAGGTAGATTCGAATCGCCTTTAAAGCACATGAAAAGCGGCAAAACGTGGACAATGATGCCCTTGGCCAAAAAGGGCGTATGCGTTTTTTCCTGAATATATTCAGGAAAAAACGCATACGCCCTTTTTGGCCAACCAAGCAACCTGGAAAGGCAAATCAGCGCTACAAAGAAGTCTCGCTTCCCATCCGTCAAAAGGGCCATTCTGATAAAAGTGTCAAAACCACAAATGCAGGACAGGCCATGGAGAAATTGGAGCCTTGCTACGCTGATGGGCGGGATGTAAATTGCCAACAGCCACTCTGGAGAAGTGTACGGTGAGGCCTGAAACATCGAAAAAACACAGCTTAGGGAGCATAGGGCACGTCCACTCATGGGCGTATAAATTTTGAAAACTAAAAATCAGCAAGACACAGGCACCCCAAAGTTTAGGGCTGCTCTGTTGACAAGAACCTCCACTTCATGACACCTTAAATATCCCAGGAAAGAGAAAAATGGATAAAGAAGTTGTGGTCCTTTTGTACAATGGAATATCACTCAGCCATGAAATCAATGTCATAAGGCTAGTAGAAGCAAGATGGGTGGACTTAGGTACGACGATTCTAAGTGAAATAAGTCACACAGAAAAAGACACTTATCAAAAGCTATAACTTATACAGGGAATGTAAAAACCGCTACATTTGAACTGAATTACAAAACAGAACAAAGTCAAAAATTTAGAAAAAACACTATGGTTGCTTAACGGGAAAGGTGAGGTGGGGTGATGCATAAAACAAGGGTTTCAAATTAGCTCAGATACCGTTCCATACACGCAATACGTAATAGACAAGACCTACTCCTTGCTCAGTGAACTGGACTCAACACCCCCTATTCACCGCACAAGAATATATGTGACTAGTAAGAATCTTAAAACCTATGTATTGAAATCTCTCTGGAAGTGTGTCAAGTGGGTGTAAAGCCGCATAAACACAGCCGTGAAAAGCAGCTAAACCCCATTATAAAAATAAATTAGTTTTAAAAACCCATGAAACAAAGACAGTGAAAGAGACAGAAATTCTTACAAAATTCATTCAGGGGCTGTGACGCAACCTGGATTGACCATATCTAGACCCACAGCTGGATGAGACATAAGGGTGGACATTCTTGGGGCTGAGAGGTTTGGTGAGGTTGGGTGAGCCAACGCAGACCCTTTAAGGTAATACTGCATGGTACCCATCCCATGGGTCCAAAATCTCCAGGTTCAAGGGCATCTTCCTACATCGAAAACTTGCATGAGGAACCCAGAAGATGGTACACCGTGTGATTTTGAAAGGTTTCTAAAACGCACCTCATTTCTCATCTCCTTGTGCTCGGGTTCGCCATTCCAGCTACTTCACTAGCAATCTCCCTAATTGGAGAATCAGCACCTTTAACCTCCTGTTCCGTACAGGTTGCAATTTGTCCTGAGGATGAACGGGAAGAGGGGCAGCCAATGAGAGACTAGATCTAGGTGTTGGGACAGGCACAGGTCACTCTATTTTCTCATCAGGAAGAAGAAATAACCACAGGCTCAGCCTGCCACCCGGAACCAGTATAGGTCCTGAGGCAATCCCGCGCTTCTGCGGCCAGCTCCCAAAAAAGCCAGTTGAAAAATGGAGCACATGGGCACTGCAATTCACAACCCTGCAGAGTTATAAATGATAACTCTCGTCCACAAATATACTGAGGGAAGGCAACGAAGAGGATTTGAAAGCAAGGCAGAATTGCAGGAAACAGGTTTCAGGAGGTAGATTTGAATCGCCTTTAAAGCACAGGAAAAGCGGCAAAACGTGGACAATGATGCCCTTGGCCAAAAAGTGCGTATGCGTTTTTTCCTGAATATATTCAGGAAAAAACGCATACGCCCTTTTTGGCCAACCAAGCAACCTGGAAAGTCAAATCAGCGCTACAAAGAAGTCTCGCTTCCCATCAGTCAAAAGGGCCATGCTGATAAAAGTGTCAAAACCACAAATGCAGGACAAGCCATGGAGAAATTGGAGCCTTGCTACGCTGATGGGCGGGATGTAAATTGCCAACAGCCACTCTGGAGAAGTGTACGGTGAGGCCTGAAACATCGAAAAAACACAGCTTAGGGAGCATAGGGCACTTCCACTCATGGGCGTATAAATTTTGAAAACAAAAAATCAGCAAGACACAGGCACCCCAAAGTTTAGGGCTGCTCTGTTGACAAGAACCTCCACTTCATGACACCTTAAATATCCCAGGAAAGAGAAAAATGGATAAAGAAGTTGTGGTCCTTATGTACAATGGAATATCACTCAGCCATGAAATCATTGTCATAAGGCTAGTAGCAGCATGATGAGTGGATTTAGGTACGACGACTCTAAGTGAAATTAGTCACACAGAAAAAGACACTTATCATAAGCTATCACTTATAGAGGGAATGTAAAAACTTCTACACTTGAACTGAATTAAAAAGAGAACAGAGTCAGACGTTTAGAAAACACACTATGGCTGCTTAAAGTGAAAGGTGAGGTGGTGTGATGCATAAAACAAGGGTTTCATATTAGCTCAGATACCGTTCCATACACCCAATATGTAATAGAAAAGACCTACTCCTTGCTCAGTGAAGTGGACTCAAGACCCCCTATTCACCGCACAAGTATATATCTGACTAGTAAGAAACTTACAACCTATGTATTGATATCTCTCTGGAAGTGTGTCAAGTGGGTGTAAAGCTGCATAAACACAGCCGTGAAAAGCAGCTAAACCCCATTATAAAAATAAATTAGTTTTAAAAACCCATGAAACAAAGACAGTGAAAGAGACAGAAATTCTTACAAAATTCATTCGGGGGCTGTGACGCAACCTGGATTGACCATATCTAGACCCACAGCTGGATGAGACATAAGGGTGGACATTCTTGGGGCTGAGAGGTTTGGTGAGGTTGGGTGAGCCAACGCAGACTCTTTAAAGTAATACTGCGTGGTACCCATCCCATGGGTCCCAAATCTCCAGGTTCAAGGTCATCTTCCTACATCGAAAACATGCATGAGAAACCCAGAAGATGGTACACCGTGTGATTTTGAAAGGTTTCTAAAACGCACCTCATTTCTCATCTCCTTGTGCTCGGGTTCGCCATTTCAGCTACTTTACTAGCAATCTCCCTACTTGGAGAATCAGCACCTTTAACCTCCTGTTCCGTACAGGTTGCAATTTGTTCTGAGGATGAACGGGAAGAGGGGCAACCAATGAGAGACTAGATCTAGGTGTTGGGACAGGCACAGGTCACTCTATTTTCCCATCAGGAAGAAGAAATAACCACAGTCTCAGCCTGCCACCCGGAACCAGAATAGGGCCTGAGGCAATCCCGCGCTTTTGCGGACAGATCCCAAAAAAGCGAGTTGAAAAATGGAGCTCAGGGACACTGCAATTCACAAACCTGCAGACTTATAAATAATAATTCTCGTCCACAAATATATTGAGGGAATGCAACGAAGAGGATTTGAAAGCAAGGCAGAACTGCAGGAAACAGATTTCAGGAGGTAGATTCGAATCGCCTTTAAAGCACATGAAAAGCGGCAAAACGTGGACAATGATACCCTTGGCCAAAAAGGGCGTATGCGTTTTTTCCTGAATATATTCAGGAAAAAACGCATACGCCCTTTTTGGCCAACCAAGCAACCTGGAAAGGCAAATCAGCGCTACAAAGAAGTCTCGCTTCCCATCCGTCAAAAGGGCCATTCTGATAAAAGTGTCAAAACCACAAATGCAGGACAGGCCATGGAGAAATTGGAGCCTTGCTACGCTGATGGGCGGGATGTAAATTGCCAACAGCCACTCTGGAGAAGTGTACGGTGAGGCCTGAAACATCGAAAAAACACAGCTTAGGGAGCATAGGGCACGTCCACTCATGGGCGTATAAATTGGGAAAACTAAAAATCAGCAAGACACAGGCACCCCAAAGTTTAGGGCTGCTCTGTTGACAAGAACCTCCACTTCATGACACCTTAAATATCCCAGGAAAGAGAAAAATGGATAAAGAAGTTGTGGTCCTTATGTACAATGGAATATCACTCAGCCATGAAATCAATGTCATAAGGCTAGTAGAAGCAAGATGGGTGGACTTAGGTACGACGATTCTAAGTGAAATAAGTCACACAGAAAAAGACACTTATCAAAAGCTATAACTTATACAGGGAATGTAAAAACCGCTACATTTGAACTGAATTACAAAACAGAACAAAGTCACAAATTTAGAAAAAAAACTATGGTTGCTTAACGGGAAAGGTGAGGTGGGGTGATGCATAAAACAAGGGTTTCAAATTAGCTCAGATACCGTTCCATACACGCAATACGTAATAGACAAGACCTACTCCTTGCTCAGTGAACTGGACTCAACACCCCCTATTCACTGCACAAGAATATATGTGACTAGTAAGAATCTTAAAACCTATGTATTGATATCTCTCTGGAAGTGTGTCAAGTGGGTGTAAAGCCGCATAAACACAGCCGTGAAAAGCAGCTAAACCCCATTATAAAAATAAATTAGTTTTAAAAACCCATGAAACAAAGACAGTGAAAGAGACAGAAATTCTTACAAAATTCATTCAGGGGCTGTGACGCAACCTGGATTGACCATATCTAGACCCACAGCTGGATGAGACATAAGGGTGGACATTTTTGGGGCTGAGAGGTTTGGTGAGGTTGGGTGAGCCAACGCAGACCCTTTAAGGTAATACTGCGTGGTACCCATCCCATGGGTCCCAAATCTCCAGGTTCAAGGGCATCTTCCTACATCGAAAACTTGCATGAGGAACCCAGAAGATGGTACACCGTGTGATTTTGAAAGGTTTCTAAAACGCACCTCATTTCTCATCTCCTTGTGCTCGGGTTCGCCATTTCAGCTACTTTACTAGCAATCTCCCTACTTGGAGAATCAGCACCTTTAACCTCCTGTTCCGTACAGGTTGCAATTTGTTCTGAGGATGAACGGGAAGAGGGGCAGCCAATGAGAGACTAGATCTAGATGTTGGGACAGGCACAGGTCACTCTATTTTCTCATCAGGAAGAAGAAATAACCACAGGCTCAGCCTGCCACCCGGAACCAGAATAGGGCCAGAGGCAATCCCGCGCTTCTGCGGCCAGCTCCCAAAAAAGCCAGTTGAAAAATGGAGCACATGGGCACTGCAATTCACAACCCTGCAGAGTTATAAATGATAACTCTCGTCCACAGATATATTGAGGGAAGGCAACGAAGAGGATTTAAAGCAAGGCACAATTGCAGAAAACAGATTTCATGAGGTAGATTCGAATCGCCTTTAAAGCACATGAAAAGCGGCAAAACGTCGACAATGATGCCCTTGGCCAAAAAGGGCGTATGCGTTTTTTCCTGAATATATTCAGGAAAAAACGCATACGCCCTTTTTGGCCAACCAAGCAACCTGGAAAGGCAAATCAGCGCTACAAAGAAGTCTCGCTTCCCATCGGTCAAAAGGGCCATGCTGCAAAAAGTGTCAAAACCAGAAATGCAGGACAGGCCATGGAGAAATGGCAGCCTTGCTACGCTGATGAGCGGGATGTAAATTGCCAACAGCCACTCTGGAGAAGTGTACGGTGTGTCCTGAAACATCGAAAAAACACAGCTTAGGGAGCATAGGGCACGTCCACTCATGGGCGTATAAATTGGGAAAACTAAAAATCAGCAAGACACAGGCACCCCAAAGTTTAGGGCTGCTCTGTTGACAAGAACCTCCACTTCATGACACCTTAAATATCCCAGGAAAGAGAAAAATGGATAAAGAAGTTGTGGTCCTTATGTACAATGCAATATCACTCAGACATGAAATCAATGTCATAAGGCTAGTAGAAGCAAGATGAGTGGACTTAGGTACGACGATTCTAAGTGAAATAAGTCACACAGAAAAAGACACTTATCATAAGCTATCACTTATAGAGGGAATGTAAAAACCTGCTACACTTGAACTGAATTACAGAACAGAACAGAATCACACGTTTAGAAAACACACTATGGCTGCTTAACGGGAAAGGTGAGGTGGGGTGATGCATAAAACAAGGGGTTCAAATTCGCTCAGATACCGTTCCATACACCCAATATGTAATAGACAAGACCTACTCCTTGCTCAGTGAACTGGACTCAACACCCCCTATTCACCGCACAAGAATATATGTGACTAGTAACAATCTTAAAACCTATGTATTGATATCTGTCTGGAAGTGAGTCAAGTGGGTGTAAATCCGCATAAACACAGCCGTGAAAAGCAGCTAAACCCCATTATAAAAATAAATTACTTTTAAAAACCCGTAAAACAAAGACAGTGAAAGAGAGACAAATTCTTACAAAATTCGTTCAGGGGCTGTGATGCAACCTGGATTGACCATATCTAGACCCACAGCTGGATGAGACATAAGGGTGGACACTCTTGGGGCTGAGAGGTTGGGTGAGGTTGGGTGAGCAAACGCAGACCATTTAAAGTAATACTGCATGGTACCCATCCCATGGGTCCCAAATCTCCAGGTTCAAGGGCATCTTCCTACATCGAAATCTTGCATGAGGAACCCAGAAGAAGGTACACCGTGTGATTTTGAAAGGTTTCTAAAACGCACCTCATTTCTCATCTCCTTGTGCTCGGGTTCGCCATTCCAGCTACTTTACTAGCAATCTCCCTACTTGGAGGATCAGCACCTTTAACCTCCTGTTCTGTACAGGTTGCAATTTGTCCTGAGGATGAACGGGAAGAGGGGCAACCAATGAGAGACTAGATCTAGGTGTTGGGACAGGCACAGGTCACTCTATTTTCCCATCAGGAAGAAGAATTAACCACAGGCTCAGCCTGCTGCCAGGAACCAAAATAGGGCCTGAGGCAATCCCGTGCTTTTGCGGCCATCTCTCAAAAAAGACAGTTGAAAAATGGAGCTCAGGGACACTGCAATTCACAAACCCGCAGAGTTATAAGTGATAACTCTCATCCACAGATATATTGAGGGAAGGCAACGAAGAGGATTTGAAAGCAAGGCAGAATTGCAGGAAACAGATTTCAGGAGGTAGATTCGAATCGCCTTTAAGGCACATGAAAAGCGGCAAAACGTCGACAATGATGCCCTTGGCCAAAAAGGGCGTATGCGTTTTTTCCTGAATATATTCAGGAAAAAACGCATACGCCCTTTTTGGCCAACCAAGCAACCTGGAAAGGCAAATCAGCGCTACAAAGAAGTCTCGCTTCCCATCGGCCAAAAGGGCCATGCTGCAAAAAGTGTCAAAACCAGAAATGCAGGACAGGCCATAGAAATGGCAGCCTTGCTACGCTGATGGGCGGGATGTAAATTGCCAACAGCCACTCTGGAGAAGTGTACGGTGTGTCCTGAAACATCGAAAAAACACAGCTTAGGGAGCATAGGGCACGTCCACTCATGGGCGTATAAATTGGGAAAACTAAAAATCAGCAAGACACAGGCACCCCAAAGTTTAGGGCTGCTCTGTTGACAAGAACCTCCACTTCATGACACCTTAAATATCCCAGGAAAGAGAAAAATGGATAAAGAAGTTGTGGTCCTTATGTACAATGCAATATCACTCAGACATGAAATCAATCTCATAAGGCTAGTAGAAGCAAGGTGAGTGGACTTAGGTACGATGATTCTAAGTGAAATAAGTCACACAGAAAAAGACACTTATCATAAGCTATCACTTATAGAGGGAATGTAAAAACCTGCTACACTTGAACTGAATTACAGAACAGAACAGAATCACACGTTTAGAAAACACACTATGGCTGCTTAACGGGAAAGGTGAGGTGGGGTGATGCATAAAACAAGGGGTTCAAATTCGCTCAGATACCGTTCCATACACCCAATATGTAATAGACAAGACCTACTCCTTGCTCAGTGAACTGGACTCAGCACCCCCTATTCACCGCACAAGAATATATGTGACTAGTAACAATCTTAAAACCTATGTATTGATATCTGTCTGGAAGTGAGTCAAGTGGGTGTAAAGCCGCATAAACACAGCCGTGAAAAGCAGCTAAACCCCATTATAAAAATAAATTACTTTTAAAAACCCGTAAAACAAAGACAGTGAAAGAGAGACAAATTCTTACAAAATTCGTTCAGGGGCTGTGATGCAACCTGGATTGACCATATCTAGACCCACAGCTGGATGAGACATAAGGGTGGACACTCTTGGGGCTGAGAGGTTGGGTGAGGTTGGGTGAGCAAACGCAGACCCTTTAAAGTAATACTGCATGGTACCCATCCCATGGGTCCCAAATCTCCAGGTTCAAGGGCATCTTCCTACATCGAAATCTTGCATGAGGAACCCAGAAGAAGGTACACCGTGTGATTTTGAAAGGTTTCTAAAACGCACCTCATTTCTCATCTCCTTGTGCTCGGGTTCGCCATTCCAGCTACTTTACTAGCAATCTCCCTACTTGGAGGATCAGCACCTTTAACCTCCTGTTCTGTACAGGTTGCAATTTGTCCTGAGGATGAACGGGAAGAGGGGCAACCAATGAGAGACTAGATCTAGGTGTTGGGACAGGCACAGGTCACTCTATTTTCCCATCAGGAAGAAGAATTAACCACAGGCTCAGCCTGCTGCCAGGAACCAAAATAGGGCCTGAGGCAATCCCGTGCTTTTGCGGCCAGCTCTCAAAAAAGACAGTTGAAAAATGGAGCTCAGGGACACTGCAATTCACAAACCCGCAGAGTTATAAATGATAACTCTCATCCACAGATATATTGAGGGAAGGCAACGAAGAGGATTTGAAAGCAAGGCAGAATTGCAGGAAACAGATTTCAGGAGGTAGATTCGAATCGCCTTTAAGGCACATGAAAAGCGGCAAAACGTCGACAATGATGCCCTTGGCCAAAAAGGGCGTATGCGTTTTTTCCTGAATATATTCAGGAAAAAACGCATACGCCCTTTTTGGCCAACCAAGCAACCTGGAAAGGCAAATCAGCGCTACAAAGAAGTCTCGCTTCCCATCGGCCAAAAGGGCCATGCTGCAAAAAGTGTCAAAACCAGAAATGCAGGACAGGCCATAGAAATGGCAGCCTTGCTACGCTGATGGGCGGGATGTAAATTGCCAACAGCCACTCTGGAGAAGTGTACGGTGTGTCCTGAAACATCGAAAAAACACAGCTTAGGGAGCATAGGGCACGTCCACTCATGGGCGTATAAATTGGGAAAACTAAAAATCAGCAAGACACAGGCACCCCAAAGTTTAGGGCTGCTCTGTTGACAAGAACCTCCACTTCATGACACCTTAAATAAACCAGGAAAGAGAAAAATGGATAAAGAAGTTGTGGTCCTTATGTACAATGCAATATCACTCAGACATGAAATCAATGTCATAAGGCTAGTAGAAGCAAGATGAGTGGACTTAGGTACGACGATTCTAAGTGAAATAAGTCACACAGAAAAAGACACTTATCATAAGCTATCACTTATAGAGGGAATGTAAAAACCTGCTACACTTGAACTGAATTACAGAACAGAACAGAATCACACGTTTAGAAAACACACTATGGCTGCTTAACGGGAAAGGTGAGGTGGGGTGATGCATAAAACAAGGGGTTCAAATTCGCTCAGATACAGTTCCATACACCCAATATGTAATAGACAAGACCTACTCCTTGCTCAGTGAACTGGACTCAACACCCCCTATTCACCGCACAAGAATATATGTGACTAGTAACAATCTTAAAACCTATGTATTGATATCTGTCTGGAAGTGAGTCAAGTGGGTGTAAATCCGCATAAACACAGCCGTGAAAAGCAGCTAAACCCCATTATAAAAATAAATTACTTTTAAAAACCCGTAAAACAAAGACAGTGAAAGAGAGACAAATTCTTACAAAATTCGTTCAGGGGCTGTGATGCAACCTGGATTGACCATATCTAGACCTACAGCTGGATGAGACATAAGGGTGGACACTCTTGGGGCTGAAAGGTTGGGTGAGGTTGGGTGAGCAAACGCAGACCCTTTAAAGTAATACTGCATGGTACCCATCCCATGGGTCCCAAATCTCCAGGTTCAAGGGCATCTTCCTACATCGAAATCTTGCATGAGGAACCCAGAAGAAGGTACACCGTGTGATTTTGAAAGGTTTCTAAAACGCACCTCATTTCTCATCTCCTTGTGCTCGGGTTCGCCATTCCAACTACTTTACTAGCAATCTCCCTACTTGGAGGATCAGCACCTTTAACCTCCTGTTCTGTACAGGTTGCAATTTGTCCTGAGGATGAACGGGAAGAGGGGCAACCAATGAGAGACTAGATCTAGGTGTTGGGACAGGCACAGGTCACTCTATTTTCCCATCAGGAAGAAGAATTAACCACAGGCTCAGCCTGCTGCCAGGAACCAGAATAGGGCCTGAGGCAATCCCGTGCTTTTGCGGCCAGCTCTCAAAAAAGACAGTTGAAAAATGGAGCTCAGGGACACTGCAATTCACAAACCCGCAGAGTTATAAGTGATAACTCTCATCCACAGATATATTGAGGGAAGGCAACGAAGAGGATTTGAAAGCAAGGCAGAATTGCAGGAAACAGATTTCAGGAGGTAGATTCGAATCGCCTTTAAGGCACATGAAAAGCGGCAAAACGTCGACAATGATGCCCTTGGCCAAAAAGGGCGTATGCGTTTTTTCCTGAATATATACAGGAAAAAACGCATACGCCCTTTTTGGCCAACCAAGCAACCTGGAAAGGCAAATCAGCGCTACCAATTAGTCTCGCTTCCCATCGGTCAAAAGGGCCATGCTGCAAAAAGTGTCAAAACCAGAAATGCAGGACAGGCCATGGAGAAATGGCAGCCTTGCTACGCTGATGAGCGGGATGTAAATTGCCAACAGCCACTCTGGAGAAGTGTACGGTGTGTCCTGAAACATCGAAAAAACACAGCTTAGGGAGCATAGGGCACGTCCACTCATGGGCGTATAAATTGGGAAAACTAAAAATCAGCAAGACACAGGCACCCCAAAGTTTAGGGCTGCTCTGTTGAAAAGAACCTCCACTTCATGACACCTTAAATATCCCAGGAAAGAGAAAAATGGATAAAGAAGTTGTGGTCCTTATGTACAATGCAATATCACTCAGACATGAAATCAATGTCATAAGGCTAGTAGAAGCAAGATGAGTGGACTTAGGTACGACGATTCTAAGTGAAATAAGTCACACAGAAAAAGACACTTATCATAAGCTATCACTTATAGAGGGAATGTAAAAACCTGCTACACTTGAACTGAATTACAGAACAGAACAGAATCACACGTTTAGAAAACACACTATGGCTGCTTAACGGGAAAGGTGAGGTGGGGTGATGCATAAAACAAGGGGTTCAAATTCGCTCAGATACCGTTCCATACACCCAATATGTAATAGACAAGACCTACTCCTTGCTCAGTGAACTGGACTCAACACCCCCTATTCACCACACAAGAATATATGTGACTAGTAACAATCTTAAAACCTATGTATTGATATCTGTCTGGAAGTGAGTCAAGTGGGTGTAAATCCGCATAAACACAGCCGTGAAAAGCAGCTAAACCCCATTATAAAAATAAATTACTTTTAAAAACCCGTAAAACAAAGACAGTGAAAGAGAGACAAATTCTTACAAAATTCGTTCAGGGGCTGTGATGCAACCTGGATTGACCATATCTAGACCTACAGCTGGATGAGACATAAGGGTGGACACTCTTGGGGCTGAGAGGTTGGGTGAGGTTGGGTGAGCAAACGCAGACCCTTTAAAGTAATACTGCATGGTACCCATCCCATGGGTCCCAAATCTCCAGGTTCAAGGGCATCTTCTTACATCGAAATCTTGCATGAGGAACCCAGAAGAAGGTACACCGTGTGATTTTGAAAGGTTTCTAAAACGCACCTCATTTCTCATCTCCTTGTGCTCGGGTTCGCCATTCCAGCTACTTTACTAGCAATCTCCCTACTTGGAGGATCAGCACCTTTAACCTCCTGTTCTGTACAGGTTGCAATTTGTCCTGAGGATGAACGGGAAGAGGGGCAACCAATGAGAGACTAGATCTAGGTGTTGGGACAGGCACAGGTCACTCTATTTTCCCATCAGGAAGAAGAATTAACCACAGGCTCAGCCTGCCGCCGGGAACCAGAATAGGGCCTGAGGCAATCCCGTGCTTTTGCGGCCAGCTCTCAAAAAAGACAGTTGAAAAATGGAGCTCAGGGACACTGCAATTCACAAACCCGCAGAGTTATAAGTGATAACTCTCATCCACAGATATATTGAGGGAAGGCAACGAAGAGGATTTGAAAGCAAGGCAGAATTGCAGGAAACAGATTTCAGGAGGTAGATTCGAATCGCCTTTAAGGCACATGAAAAGCGGCAAAACGTCGACAATGATGCCCTTGGCCAAAAAGGGCGTATGCGTTTTTTCCTGAATATATTCAGGAAAAAACGCATACGCCCTTTTTGGCCAACCAAGCAACCTGGAAAAGCAAATCAGCGCTACAAAGAAGTCTCGCTTCCCATCGGCCAAAAGGGCCATGCTGCAAAAAGTGTCAAAACCAGAAATGCAGGACAGGCCATAGAAATGGCAGCCTTGCTACGCTGATGGGCGGGATGTAAATTGCCAACAGCCACTCTGGAGAAGTGTACGGTGTGTCCTGAAACATCAAAAAAACACAGCTTAGGGAGCATAGGGCACGTCCACTCATGGGCGTATAAATTGGGAAAACTAAAAATCAGCAAGACACAGGCACCCCAAAGTTTAGGGCTGCTCTGTTGACAAGAACCTCCACTTCATGACACCTTAAATATCCCAGGAAAGAGAAAAATGGATAAAGAAGTTGTGGTCCTTATGTACAATGCAATATCACTCAGACATGAAATCAATGTCATAAGGCTAGTAGAAGCAAGATGAGTGGACTTAGGTACGACGATTCTAAGTGAAATAAGTCACACAGAAAAAGACACTTATCATAAGCTATCACTTATAGAGGGAATGTAAAAACCTGCTACACTTGAACTGAATTACAGAACAGAACAGAATCACACGTTTAGAAAACACACTATGGCTGCTTAACGGGAAAGGTGAGGTGGGGTGATGCATAAAACAAGGGGTTCAAATTCGCTCAGATACAGTTCCATACACCCAATATGTAATAGAAAAGACCTACTCCTTGCTCAGTGAACTGGACTCAACACCCCCTATTCACCGCACAAGAATATATGTGACTAGTAACAATCTTAAAACCTATGTATTGATATCTGTCTGGAAGTGAGTCAAGTGGGTGTAAATCCGCATAAACACAGCCGTGAAAAGCAGCTAAACCCCATTATAAAAATAAATTACTTTTAAAAACCCGTAAAACAAAGACAGTGAAAGAGAGACAAATTCTTACAAAATTCGTTCAGGGGCTGTGATGCAACCTGGATTGACCATATCTAGACCTACAGCTGGATGAGACATAAGGGTGGACACTCTTGGGGCTGAGAGGTTGGGTGAGGTTGGGTGAGCAAACGCAGACCCTTTAAAGTAATACTGCATGGTACCCATCCCATGGGTCCCAAATCTCCAGGTTCAAGGGCATCTTCCTACATCGAAATCTTGCATGAGGAACCCAGAAGTAGGTACACCGTGTGATTTTGAAAGGTTTCTAAAACGCACCTCATTTCTCATCTCCTTGTGCTCGGGTTCGCCATTCCAACTACTTTACTAGCAATCTCCCTACTTGGAGGATCAGCACCTTTAACCTCCTGTTCTGTACAGGTTGCAATTTGTCCTGAGGATGAACGGGAAGAGGGGCAACCAATGAGAGACTAGATCTAGGTGTTGGGACAGGCACAGGTCACTCTATTTTCCCATCAGGAAGAAGAATTAACCACAGGCTCAGCCTGCTGCCAGGAACCAGAATAGGGCCTGAGGCAATCCCGTGCTTTTGCGGCCAGCTCTCAAAAAAGACAGTTGAAAAATGGAGCTCAGGGACACTGCAATTCACAAACCCGCAGAGTTATAAGTGATAACTCTCATCCACAGATATATTGAGGGAAGGCAACGAAGAGGATTTGAAAGCAAGGCAGAATTGCAGGAAACAGATTTCAGGAGGTAGATTCGAATCGCCTTTAAGGCACATGAAAAGCGGCAAAACGTCGACAATGATGCCCTTGGCCAAAAAGGGCGTATGCGTTTTTTCCTGAATATATACAGGAAAAAACGCATACGCCCTTTTTGGCCAACCAAGCAACCTGAAAAGGCAAATCAGCGCTACAAAGAAGTCTCGCTTCCCATCGGTCAAAAGGGCCATGCTGCAAAAAGTGTCAAAACCAGAAATGCAGGACAGGCCATGGAGAAATGGCAGCCTTGCTACGCTGATGAGCGGGATGTAAATTGCCAACAGCCACTCTGGAGAAGTGTACGGTGTGTCCTGAAACATCGAAAAAACACAGCTTAGGGAGCATAGGGCACGTCCACTCATGGGCGTATAAATTGGGAAAACTAAAAATCAGCAAGACACAGGCACCCCAAAGTTTAGGGCTGCTCTGTTGACAAGAACCTCCACTTCATGACACCTTAAATATCCCAGGAAAGAGAAAAATGGATAAAGAAGTTGTGGTCCTTATGTACAATGCAATATCACTCAGACATGAAATCAATGTCATAAGGCTAGTAGAAGCAAGATGAGTGGACTTAGGTACGACGATTCTAAGTGAAATAAGTCACACAGAAAAAGACACTTATCATAAGCTATCACTTATAGAGGGAATGTAAAAACCTGCTACACTTGAACTGAATTACAGAACAGAACAGAATCACACGTTTAGAAAACACACTATGGCTGCTTAACGGGAAAGGTGAGGTGGGGTGATGCATAAAACAAGGGGTTCAAATTCGCTCAGATACCGTTCCATACACCCAATATGTAATAGACAAGACCTACTCCTTGCTCAGTGAACTGGACTCAACACCCCCTATTCACCGCACAAGAATATATGTGACTAGTAACAATCTTAAAACCTATGTATTGATATCTGTCTGGAAGTGAGTCAAGTGGGTGTAAATCCGCATAAACACAGCCGTGAAAAGCAGCTAAACCCCATTATAAAAATAAATTACTTTTAAAAACCCGTAAAACAAAGACAGTGAAAGAGAGACAAATTCTTACAAAATTCGTTCAGGGGCTGTGATGCAACCTGGATTGACCATATCTAGACCTACAGCTGGATGAGACATAAGGGTGGACACTCTTGGGGCTGAGAGGTTGGGTGAGGTTGGGTGAGCAAACGCAGACCCTTTAAAGTAATACTGCATGGTACCCATCCCATGGGTCCCAAATCTCCAGGTTCAAGGGCATCTTCTTACATCGAAATCTTGCATGAGGAACCCAGAAGAAGGTACACCGTGTGATTTTGAAAGGTTTCTAAAACGCACCTCATTTCTCATCTCCTTGTGCTCGGGTTCGCCATTCCAGCTACTTTACTAGCAATCTCCCTACTTGGAGGATGAGCACCTTTAACCTCCTGTTCTCTACAGGTTGCAATTTGTCCTGAGGATGAACGGGAAGAGGGGCAACCAATGAGAGACTAGATCTAGGTGTTGGGACAGGCACAGGTCACTCTATTTTCCCATCAGGAAGAAGAATTAACCACAGGCTCAGCCTGCCGCCGGGAACCAGAATAGGGCCTGAGGCAATCCCGTGCTTTTGCGGCCAGCTCTCAAAAAAGACAGTTGAAAAATGGAGCTCAGGGACACTGCAATTCACAAACCCGCAGAGTTATAAGTGATAACTCTCATCCACAGATATATTGAGGGAAGGCAACGAAGAGGATTTGAAAGCAAGGCAGAATTGCAGGAAACAGATTTCAGGAGGTAGATTCGAATCGCCTTTAAGGCACATGAAAAGCGGCAAAACGTCGACAATGATGCCCTTGGCCAAAAAGGGCGTATGCGTTTTTTCCTGAATATATTCAGGAAAAAACGCATACGCCCTTTTTGGCCAACCAAGCAACCTGAAAAGGCAAATCAGCGCTACAAAGAAGTCTCGCTTCCCATCGGTCAAAAGGGCCATGCTGCAAAAAGTGTCAAAACCAGAAATGCAGGACAGGCCATGGAGAAATGGCAGCCTTGCTACGCTGATGAGCGGGATGTAAATTGCCAACAGCCACTCTGGAGAAGTGTACGGTGTGTCCTGAAACATCGAAAAAACACAGCTTAGGGAGCATAGGGCACGTCCACTCATGGGCGTATAAATTGGGAAAACTAAAAATCAGCAAGACACAGGCACCCCAAAGTTTAGAGCAGCTCTGTTGACAAGAACCTCCACTTCATGACACCTTAAATATCCCAGGAAAGAGAAAAATGGATAAAGAAGTTGTGGTCCTTATGTACAATGCAATATCACTCAGACATGAAATCAATGTCATAAGGCTAGTAGAAGCAAGATGAGTGGACTTAGGTACGACGATTCTAAGTGAAATAAGTCACACAGAAAAAGACACTTATCATAAGCTATCACTTATAGAGGGAATGTAAAAACCTGCTACACTTGAACTGAATTACAGAACAGAACAGAATCACACGTTTAGAAAACACGCTATGGCTGCTTAACGGGAAAGGTGAGGTGGGGTGATGCATAAAACAAGGGGTTCAAATTCGCTCAGATACCGTTCCATACACCCAATATGTAATAGACAAGACCTACTCCTTGCTCAGTGAACTGGACTCAACACCCCCTATTCACCGCACAAGAATATATGTGACTAGTAACAATCTTAAAACCTATGTATTGATATCTGTCTGGAAGTGAGTCAAGTGGGTGTAAATCCGCATAAACACAGCCGTGAAAAGCAGCTAAACCCCATTATAAAAATAAATTACTTTTAAAAACCCGTAAAACAAAGACAGTGAAAGAGAGACAAATTCTTACAAAATTCGTTCAGGGGCTGTGATGCAACCTGGATTGACCATATCTAGACCCACAGCTGGATGAGACATAAGGGTGGACACTCTTGGGGCTGAGAGGTTGGGTGAGGTTGGGTGAGCAAACGCAGACCCTTTAAAGTAATACTGCATGGTACCCATCCCATGGGTCCCAAATCTCCAGGTTCAAGGGCATCTTCCTACATCGAAATCTTGCATGAGGAACCCAGAAGAAGGTACACCGTGTGATTTTGAAAGGTTTCTAAAACGCACCTCATTTCTCATCTCCTTGTGCTCGGGTTCGCCATTCCAGCTACTTTACTAGCAATCTCCCTACTTGGAGGATCAGCACCTTTAACCTCCTGTTCTGTACAGGTTGCAATTTGTCCTGAGGATGAACGGGAAGAGGGGCAACCAATGAGAGACTAGATCTAGGTGCTGGGACAGGCACAGGTCACTCTATTTTCCCATCAGGAAGAAGAATTAACCACAGGCTCAGCCTGCCGCCGGGAACCAGAATAGGGCCTGAGGCAATCCCGTGCTTTTGCGGCCAGCTCCCAAACAAGACAGTGGAAAAATGGAGCTCAGGGGCACTGCCATTCACAAACCTGCTGAGTTATAAATGATAACTCTCGTCCACAAATATATTGAGGGAAGGCAACGAAGAGGATTTGAAAGCAAGGCAGAATTGCAGGAAACAGGTTTCAGGAGGTAGATTCGAATCGCCTTTAAAGCACATGAAAAGCGGCAAAACGTCGACAATGATGCCCTTGGCCAAAAAGGGCGTATGCTTTTTTTCCTGAATATATTCAGGAAAAAACGCATACGCCCTTTTTGGCCAACCAAGCAACCTGGAAAGGCAAATCAGCGGTACAAAGAAGTCTCGCTTCCCATCGGTCAAAAGGGTCATGCTGCAAAAAGTGTCAAAACCAGAAATGCAGGACAGGCCATGGAGAAATGGCAGCCTTGCTACGCTGATGGGCGGGATGTTAATTGCCAGCAGCCACTCTGGAGAAGTGTATGGTGTGTCCTGTAAAATCGAAAAAACACAGCTTAGGGAGCGTAGGGCACGTCAACTCATGGGCGTATAAATTGGGAAAAAGAAAAATCAGCAAGACACAGGCACCCCAAAGTTTAGGGCTGCTCTGTTGACAAGAACCTCCACTTCATGACAACTTAAATATCCCAGGAAAGAGAAAAATGGATAAAGAAGTCGTGGTCCTTATGTACAATGGAATATCACTCAGACATGAAATCAATGTCATAAGGCAAGTAGAAGCAAGATGAGTGGACTTATGTACGACGATTCTAAGTGAAATAAGTCACACAGAAAAAGACACTTATCATAAGCTATCACTTATAGAGGGAATGTAAAAACCGCTACACTTGAACTGAATTACAAAACAGAACAGAGTCACACGTTTAGAAAACACACTATGGCTGCTTAACGGGAAAGGTGAGGTGGGGTGATGCATAAAACAAGGGGTTCAAATTCGCTCAGATACCGTTCCATACACCCAATATGTAATAGACAAGACCTACTCCTTGCTCAGTGAACTGGACTCAACACCCCCTATTCACCGCACAAGAATATATGTGACTAGTAAGAATCTTAAAACCTATGTATTGATATATGTCTGGAAGTGAGTCAAGTGGGTGTAAAGCCGCATAAACACAGCCGTGAAAAGCAGCTAAACCCCATTATAAAAATAAATTACTTTTGAAAACCCGTAAAACAAAGACAGTGAAAGAGAGAGAAATTCTTACAAAATTCGTTCAGAGGCTGTGATGCAACCTGGATAGACCATATCTACACGCACAGCTGGATGAGACATAAGGGTGGACACTCTTGGGGCTGAAAGGTTGGGTTAGGTTGGGTGAGCAAACGCAGACCCTTTAAAGTAATACTGCGTGGTACCCATCCCATGGGTCCCAAGTCTCCAGGTTCAAGGGCATCTTCCTACATCGAAAACATGCATGAGAAACTCAGAAGATGGTACACCGTGTGATTTTGAAAGGTTTCTAAAACGCACCTCATTTCTCATCTCCTTGTGCTCGGGTTCGCCATTCCAGCTACTTTACTAGCAATCTCCCTACTTGGAGAATCAGCACCTTTAACCTCCTGTTCTGTACAGGTTGCAATTTGTCCTGAGGATGAACGGGAAGAGGGGCAACCAATGAGAGACTAGATCTAGGTGTTGGGACAGGCACAGGTCACTCTAATTTCCCATCAGGAAGAAGAATTAATCACAGGCTCAGCCTGCCGCCCAGAAGCACAATAGGGCCTGAGGCAATCCCGTGCTTTTGCGGCCAGCTCCCAAAAAAGCGAGTTGAAAAATGGAGCTCAGGGACACTGCAATTCACAAACCCGCAGAGTTATAAATGATAACTCTCATCCCCAGATATATTGAGGGAAGGCAACGAAGAGGATTTGAAAGCAAGGCAGAATTGCAGGAAACCGATTTCAGGAGGTAGATTCGAATCGCCTTTAAGGCACATGAAAAGCGGCAAAACGTCGACAATGTTGCCCTTGGCCAAAAAGGGCGTATGCGTTTTTTCCTGAATATATTCAGGAAAAAACGCATACGCCCTTTTTGGCCAACCAAGAAACCTGGAAAGGCAAATCAGCGCTACAAAGAAGTCTCGCTTCCCATCGGCCTAAAGGGCCATGCTGCAAAAAGTGTCAAAACCAGAAATGCAGGACAGGCCATGGAGAAATGGCAGCCTTGCTACGCTGATGGGCGGGATGTAAATTGCCAACAGCCACTCTGGAGAAGTGTACGGTGTGTCCTGAAACATCGAAAAAACACAGCTTAGGGAGCATAGGGCACGTCCACTCATGGGCGTATAAATTGGGAAAACTAAAAATCAGCAAGACACAGGCACCCCAAAGTTTAGGGCTGCTCTGTTGACAAGAACCTCCACTTCACTTCATGACACCTTAAATATCCCAGGAAAGAGAAAAATGGATAAAGAAGTTGTGGTCCTTATGTACAATGCAATATCACTCAGACATGAAATCAATGTCATAAGGCTAGTAGAAGCAAGATGAGTGGACTTAGGTACGACGATTCTAAGTGAAATAAGTCACACAGAAAAAGACACTTATCATAAGCTATCACTTATAGAGGGAATGTAAAAACCTGCTACACTTGAACTGAATTACAGAACAGAACAGAATCACACGTTTAGAAAACCCACTATGGCTGCTTAACGGGAAAGGTGAGGTGGGGTGATGCATAAAACAAGGGGTTCAAATTCGCTCAGATACCGTTCCATACACCCAATATGTAATAGACAAGACCTACTCCTTGCTCAGTGAACTGGACTCAACACCCCCTATTCACCGCACAAGAATATATGTGACTAGTAACAATCTTAAAACCTATGTATTGATATCTGTCTGGAAGTGAGTCAAGTGGGTGTAAATCCGCATAAACACAGCCGTGAAAAGCAGCTAAACCCCATTATAAAAATAAATTACTTTTAAAAACCCGTAAAACAAAGACAGTGAAAGAGAGACAAATTCTTACAAAATTCGTTCAGGGGCTGTGATGCAACCTGGATTGACCATATCTAGACCCACAGCTGGATGAGACATAAGGGTGGACACTCTTGGGGCTGAGAGGTTGGGTGAGCAAATGCAGACCCTTTAAAGTAATACTGCATGGTACCCATCCCATGGGTCCCAAATCTCCAGGTTCAAGGGCATCTTCCTACATCGAAATCTTGCATGAGGAACCCAGAAGAAGGTACACCGTGTGATTTTGAAAGGTTTCTAAAACGCACCTCATTTCTCATCTCCTTGTGCTCGGGTTCGCCATTCCAGCTACTTTACTAGCAATCTCCCTACTTGGAGGATCAGCACCTTTAACCTCCTGTTCTGTACAGGTTGCAATTTGTCCTGAGGATGAACGGGAAGAGGGGCAACCAATGAGAGACTAGATCTAGGTGCTGGGACAGGCACAGGTCACTCTATTTTCCCATCAGGAAGAAGAATTAACCACAGGCTCAGCCTGCCGCCGGGAACCAGAATAGGGCCTGAGGCAATCCCGTGCTTTTGCGGCCAGCTCCCAAACAAGACAGTTGAAAAATGGAGCTCAGGGGCACTGCCATTCACAAACCTGCTGAGTTATAAATGATAACTCTCGTCCACAAATATATTGAGGGAAGGCAACGAAGAGGATTTGAAAGCAAGGCAGAATTGCAGGAAACAGGTTTCAGGAGGTAGATTCGAATCGCCTTTAAAGCACATGAAAAGCGGCAAAACGTCGACAATGATGCCCTTGGCCAAAAAGGGCGTATGCTTTTTTTCCTGAATATATTCAGGAAAAAACGCATACGCCCTTTTTGGCCAACCAAGCAACCTGGAAAGGCAAATCAGCGGTACAAAGAAGTCTCGCTTCTCATCGGTCAAAAGGGTCATGCTGCAAAAAGTGTCAAAACCAGAAATGCAGGACAGGCCATGGAGAAATGGCAGCCTTGCTACGTTGATGGGCGGGATGTTAATTGCCAGCAGCCACTCTGGAGAAGTGTATGGTGTGTCCTGAAACATCGAAAAAACACAGCTTAGGGAGCGTAGGGCACGTCAACTCATGGGCGTATAAATTGGGAAAAAGAAAAATCAGCAAGACACAGGCACCCCAAAGTTTAGGGCTGCTCTGTTGACAAGAACCTCTACTTCATGACAACTTAAATATCCCAGGAAAGAGAAAAATGGATAAAGAAGTCGTGGTCCTTATGTACAATGGAATATCACTCAGACATGAAATCAATGTCATAAGGCAAGTAGAAGCAAGATGAGTGGACTTAGGTACGACGATTCTAAGTGAAATAAGTCACACAGAAAAAGACACTTATCATAAGCTATCACTTATAGAGGGAATGTAAAAACCGCTACACTTGAACTGAATTACAAAACAGAACAGAGTCACACGTTTAGAAAACACACTATGGCTGCTTAACGGGAAAGGTGAGGTGGGGTGATGCATAAAACAAGGGGTTCAAATTCGCTCAGATACCGTTCCATACACCCAATATGTAATAGACAAGACCTACTCCTTGCTCAGTGAACTGGACTCAACACCCCCTATTCACCGCACAAGAATATATGTGACTAGTAAGAATCTTAAAACCTATGTATTGATATATGTCTGGAAGTGAGTCAAGTGGGTGTAAAACCGCATAAACACAGCCGTGAAAAGCAGCTAAACCCCATTATAAAAATACATTACTTTTGAAAACCCGTAAAACAAAGACAGTGAAAGAGAGAGAAATTCTTACAAAATTCGTTCAGAGGCTGTGATGCAACCTGGATTGACCATATCTACACGCACAGCTGGATGAGACATAAGGGTGGACACTCTTGGGGCTGAAAGGTTGGGTTAGGTTGGGTGAGCAAACGCAGACCCTTTAAAGTAATACTGCGTGGTACCCATCCCATGGGTCCCAAGTCTCCAGGTTCAAGGGCATCTTCCTACATCGAAAACATGCATGAGAAACTCAGAAGATGGTACACCGTGTGATTTTGAAAGGTTTCTAAAACGCACCTCATTTCTCATCTCCTTGTGCTCGGGTTCGCCATTCCAGCTACTTTACTAGCAATCTCCCTACTTGGAGAATCAGCACCTTTAACCTCCTGTTCTGTACAGGTTGCAATTTGTCCTGAGGATGAACGGGAAGAGGGGCAACCAATGAGAGACTAGATCTAGGTGTTGGGACAGGCACAGGTCACTCTAATTTCCCATCAGGAAGAAGAATTAATCACAGGCTCAGCCTGCCGCCCAGAAGCACAATAGGGCCTGAGGCAATCCCGTGCTTTTGCGGCCAGCTCCCAAAAAACGAGTTGAAAAATGGAGCTCAGGGACACTGCAATTCACAAACCCGCAGAGTTATAAATGATAACTCTCATCCCCAGATATATTGAGGGAAGGCAACGAAGAGGATTTGAAAGCAAGGCAGAATTGCAGGAAACCAATTTCAGGAGGTAGATTCGAATCGCCTTTAAGGCACATGAAAAGCGGCAAAACGTCGACAATGTTGCCCTTGGCCAAAAAGGGCGTATGCGTTTTTTCCTGAATATATTCAGGAAAAAACGCATACGCTCTTTTTGGCCAACCAAGAAACCTGGAAAGGCAAATCAGCGCTACAAAGAAGTCTCACTTACCATCGGCCTAAAGGGCCATGCTGCAAAAAGTGTCAAAACCAGAAATGCAGGACAGGCCATGGAGAAATGGCAGCCTTGCTACGCTGATGGGCGGGATGTAAATTGCCAACAGCCACTCTGGAGAAGTGTACGGTGTGTCCTGAAACATCGAAAAAACACAGCTTAGGGAGCATAGGGCACGTCCACTCATGGGCGTATAAATTGGGAAAACTAAAAATCAGCAAGACACAGGCACCCCAAAGTTTAGGGCTGCTCTGTTGACAAGAACCTCCACTTCACTTCATGACACCTTAAATATCCCAGGAAAGAGAAAAATGGATAAAGAAGTTGTGGTCCTTATGTACAATGCAATATCACTCAGACATGAAATCAATGTCATAAGGCTAGTAGAAGCAAGATGAGTGGACTTAGGTACGACGATTCTAAGTGAAATAAGTCACACAGAAAAAGAAACTTATCATAAGCTATCACTTATAGAGGGAATGTAAAAACCTGCTACACTTGAACTGAATTACAGAACAGAACAGAATCACACGTTTAGAAAACCCACTATGGCTGCTTAACGGGAAAGGTGAGGTGGGGTGATGCATAAAACAAGGGGTTCAAATTCGCTCAGATACCGTTCCATACACCCAATATGTAATAGACAAGACCTACTCCTTGCTCAGTGAACTGGACTCAACACCCCCTATTCACCGCACAAGAATATATGTGACTAGTAACAATCTTAAAACCTATGTATTGATATCTGTCTGAAAGTGAGTCAAGTGGGTGTAAATCCGCATAAACACAGCCGTGAAAAGCAGCTAAACCCCATTATAAAAATAAATTACTTTTAAAAACCCGTAAAACAAAGACAGTGAAAGAGAGACAAATTCTTACAAAATTCGTTCAGGGGCTGTGATGCAACCTGGATTGACCATATCTAGACCCACAGCTGGATGAGACATAAGGGTGGACACTCTTGGGGCTGAGAGGTTGGGTGAGGTTGGGTGAGCAAACGCAGACCCTTTAAAGTAATACTGCATGGTACCCATCCCATGGGTCCCAAATCTCCAGGTTCAAGGGCATCTTCCTACATCGAAATCTTGCATGAGGAACCCAGAAGAAGGTACACCGTGTGATTTTGAAAGGTTTCTAAAACGCACCTCATTTCTCATCTCCTTGTGCTCGGGTTCGCATTTCCAGCTACTTTACTAGCAATCTCCCTACTTGGAGGATCAGCACCTTTAACCTCCTGTTCTGTACAGGTTGCAATTTGTCCTGAGGATGAACGGGAAGAGGGGCAACCAATGAGAGACTAGATCTAGGTGTTGGGACAGGCACAGGTCACTCTATTTTCCCATCAGGAAGAAGAATTAACCATAGGCTCAGCCTGCTGCCAGGAACCAGAATAGGGCCTGAGGCAATCCCGTGCTTTTGCGGCCAGCTCTCAAAAAAGACAGTTGAAAAATGGAGCTCAGGGACACTGCAATTCACAAACCCGCAGAGTTATAAGTGATAACTCTCATCCACAGATATATTGAGGGAAGGCAACGAAGAGGATTTGAAAGCAAGGCAGAATTGCAGGAAAGAGATTTCAGGAGGTAGATTCGAATCGCCTTTAAGGCACATGAAAAGCGGCAAAACGTCGACAATGATGCCCTTGGCCAAAAAGGGCGTATGCGTTTTTTCCTGAATATATTCAGGAAAAAACGCATACGCCCTTTTTGGCCAACCAAGCAACCTGGAAAGGCAAATCAGCGCTACAAAGAAGTCTCGCTTCCCATCGGCCAAAAGGGCCATGCTGCAAAAAGTGTCAAAACCAGAAATGCAGGACAGGCCATGGAGAAATGGCAGCCTTGCTACGCTGATGGGCGGGATGTAAATTGCCAACAGCCACTCTGGAGAAGTGTACGGTGTGTCCTGAAACATCGAAAAAACACAGCTTAGGGAGCATAGGGCACGTCCACTCATGGGCGTATAAATTGGGAAAACTAAAAATCAGCAAGACACAGGCACCCCAAAGTTTAGGGCTGCTCTGTTGACAAGAACCTCCACTTCATGACACCTTAAATATCCCAGGAAAGAGAAAAATGGATAAAGAAGTTGTGGTCCTTATGTACAATGCAATATCACTCAGACATGAAATCAATGTCATAAGGCTAGTAGAAGCAAGATGAGTGGACTTAGGTACGACGATTCTAAGTGAAATAAGTCACACAGAAAAAGACACTTATCATAAGCTATCACTTATAGAGGGAATGTAAAAACCTGCTACACTTGAACTGAATTACAGAACAGAACAGAATCACTCGTTTAGAAAACACACTATGGCTGCTTAACGGGAAAGGTGAGGTGGGGTGATGCATAAAACAAGGGGTTCAAATTTGCTCAGATACCGTTCCATACACCCAATATGTAATAGACAAGACCTACTCCTTGCTCAGTGAAGTGGACTCAACACCCCCTATTCACCGCACAAGAATATATGTGACTAGTAACAATCTTAAAACCTATGTATTGATATCTGTCTGGAAGTGAGTCAAGTGGGTGTAAATCCGCATAAACACAGCCGTGAAAAGCAGCTAAACCCCATTATAAAAATAAATTACTTTTAAAAACCCGTAAAACAAAGACAGTGAAAGAGAGACAAATTCTTACAAAATTCGTTCAGGGGCTGTGATGCAACCTGGATTGACCATATCTAGACCCACAGCTGGATGAGACATAAGGGTGGACACTCTTGGGGCTGAGAGGTTGGGTGAGGTTGGGTGAGCAAACGCAGACCCTTTAAAGTAATACTGCATGGTACCCATCCCATGGGTCCCAAATCTCCAGGTTCAAGGGCATCTTCCTACATCGAAATCTTGAATGAGGAACCCAGAAGAAGGTACACCGTGTGATTTCGAAAGGTTTCTAAAACGCACCTCATTTCTCATCTCCTTGTGCTCGGGTTCGCCATTCCAGCTACTTTACTAGCAATCTCCCTACTTGGAGGATCAGCACCTTTAACCTCCTGTTCTGTACAGGTTGCAATTTGTCCTGAGGATGAACGGGAAGAGGGGCAACCAATGAGAGACTAGATCTAGGTGTTGGGACAGGCACAGGTCACTCTATTTTCCCATCAGGAAGAAGAATTATCCACAGGCTCAGCCTGCCGCCGGGAACCAGAATAGGGCCTGAGGCAATCCCGTGCTTTTGCGGCCAGCTCCCAAACAAGACAGTTGAAAAATGGAGCTCAGGGGCACTGCCATTCACAAACCTGCTGAGTTATAAATGATAACTCTCGTCCACAAATATATTGAGGGAAGGCAACGAAGAGGATTTGAAAGCAAGGCAGAATTGCAGGAAACAGGTTTCAGGAGGTAGATTCGAATCGCCTTTAAAGCACATGAAAAGCGGCAAAACGTCGACAATGATGCCCTTGGCCAAAAAGGGCGTATGCTTTTTTTCCTGAATATATTCAGGAAAAAACGCATACGCCCTTTTTGGCCAACCAAGCAACCTGGAAAGGCAAATCAGCGCTACAAAGAAGTCTCGCTTCCCATCGGTCAAAAGGGTCATGCTGCAAAAAGTGTCAAAACCAGAAATGCAGGACAGGCCATGGAGAAATGGCAGCCTTGCTACGCTGATGGGCGGGATGTTAATTGCCAGCAGCCACACTGGAGAAGTGTATGGTGTGTCCTGAAACATCGAAAAAACACAGCTTAGGGAGCGTAGGGCACGTCAACTCATGGGCGTATAAATTGGGAAAAAGAAAAATCAGCAAGACACAGGCACCCCAAAGTTTAGGGCTGCTCTGTTGACAAGAACCTCCACTTCATGACAACTTAAATATCCCAGGAAAGAGAAAAATGGATAAAGAAGTCGTGGTCCTTATGTACAATGGAATATCACTCAGACATGAAATCAATGTCATAAGGCAAGTAGAAGCAAGATGAGTGGACTTAGGTACGACGATTCTAAGTGAAATAAGTCACACAGAAAAAGACACTTATCATAAGCTATCACTTATAGAGGGAATGTAAAAACCGCTACACTTGAACTGAATTACAAAACAGAACAGAGTCACACGTTTAGAAAACACACTATGGCTGCTTAACGGGAAAGGTGAGGTGGGGTGATGCATAAAACAAGGGGTTCAAATTCGCTCAGATACCGTTCCATACACCCAATATGTAATAGACAAGACCTACTCCTTGCTCAGTGAACTGGACTCAACACCCCCTATTCACCGCACAAGAATATATGTGACTAGTAAGAATCTTAAAACCTATGTATTGATATATGTCTGGAAGTGAGTCAAGTGGGTGTAAAGCCGCATAAACACAGCCGTGAAAAGCAGCTAAACCCCATTATAAAAATAAATTACTTTTAAAAACCCGTAAAACAAAGAGAGTGAAAGAGAGAGAAATTCTTACAAAATTCGTTCAGAGGCTGTGATGCAACCTGGATTGACCATATCTACACGCACAGCTGGATGAGACATAAGGGTGGACACTCTTGGGGCTGAAAGGTTGGGTTAGGTTGGGTGAGCAAACGCAGACCCTTTAAAGTAATACTGCGTGGTACCCATCCCATGGGTCCCAAGTCTCCAGGTTCAAGGGCATCTTCCTACATCGAAAACATGCATGAGAAACTCAGAAGATGGTACACCGTGTGATTTTGAAAGGTTTCTAAAACGCAACTCATTTCTCATCTCCTTGTGCTCGGGTTCGCCATTCCAGCTACTTTACTAGCAATCTCCCTACTTGGAGAATCAGCACCTTTAACCTCCTGTTCTGTACAGGTTGCAATTTGTCCTGAGGATGAACGGGAAGAGGGGCAACCAATGAGAGACTAGATCTAGGTGTTGGGACAGGCACAGGTCACTCTAATTTCCCATCAGGAAGAAGAATTAATCACAGGCTCAGCCTGCCGCCCAGAAGCACAATAGGGCCTGAGGCAATCCCGTGCTTTTGCGGCCAGCTCCCAAAAAAGCGAGTTGAAAAATGGAGCTCAGGGACACTGCAATTCACAAACCCGCAGAGTTATAAATGATAACTCTCATCCCCAGATATATTGAGGGAAGGCAACGAAGAGGATTTGAAAGCAAGGCAGAATTGCAGGAAACCGATTTCAGGAGGTAGATTCGAATCGCCTTTAAGGCACATGAAAAGCGGCAAAACGTCGACAATGTTGCCCTTGGCCAAAAAGGGCGTATGCGTTTTTTCCTGAATATATTCAGGAAAAAACGCATACGCCCTTTTTGGCCAACCAAGAAACCTGGAAAGGCAAATCAGCGCTACAAAGAAGTCTCGCTTCCCATCGGCCTAAAGGGCCATGCTGCAAAAAGTGTCAAAACCAGAAATGCAGGACAGGCCATGGAGAAATGGCAGCCTTGCTACGCTGATGGGCGGGATGTAAATTGCCAACAGCCACTCTGGAGAAGTGTACGGTGTGTCCTGAAACATCGAAAAAACACAGCTTAGGGAGCATAGGGCACGTCCACTCATGGGCGTATAAATTGGGAAAACTAAAAATCAGCAAGACACAGGCACCCCAAAGTTTAGGGCTGCTCTGTTGACAAGAACCTCCACTTCACTTCATGACACCTTAAATATCCCAGGAAAGAGAAAAATGGATAAAGAAGTTGTGGTCCTTATGTACAATGCAATATCACTCAGACATGAAATCAATGTCATAAGGCTAGTAGAAGCAAGATGAGTGGACTTAGGTACGACGATTCTAAGTGAAATAAGTCACACAGAAAAAGACACTTATCATAAGCTATCACTTATAGAGGGAATGTAAAAACCTGCTACACTTGAACTGAATTACAGAACAGAACAGAATCACACGTTTAGAAAACCCACTATGGCTGCTTAACGGGAAAGGTGAGGTGGGGTGATGCATAAAACAAGGGGTTCAAATTCGCTCAGATACCGTTCCATACACCCAATATGTAATAGACAAGACCTACTCCTTGCTCAGTGAACTGGACTCAACACCCCCTATTCACCGCACAAGAATATATGTGACTAGTAACAATCTTAAAACCTATGTATTGATATCTGTCTGGAAGTGAGTCAAGTGGGTGTAAATCCGCATAAACACAGCCGTGAAAAGCAGCTAAACCCCATTATAAAAATAAATTACTTTTAAAAACCCGTAAAACAAAGACAGTGAAAGAGAGACAAATTCTTACAAAATTCGTTCAGGGGCTGTGATGCAACCTGGATTGACCATATCTAGACCCACAGCTGGATGAGACATAAGGGTGGACACTCTTGGGGCTGAGAGGTTGGGTGAGCAAATGCAGACCCTTTAAAGTAATACTGCATGGTACCCATCCCATGGGTCCCAAATCTCCAGGTTCAAGGGCATCTTCCTACATCGAAATCTTGCATGAGGAACCCAGAAGAAGGTACACCGTGTGATTTTGAAAGGTTTCTAAAACGCACCTCATTTCTCATCTCCTTGTGCTCGGGTTCGCCATTCCAGCTACTTTACTAGCAATCTCCCTACTTGGAGGATCAGCACCTTTAACCTCCTGTTCTGTACAGGTTGCAATTTGTCCTGAGGATGAACGGGAAGAGGGGCAACCAATGAGAGACTAGATCTAGGTGCTGGGACAGGCACAGGTCACTCTATTTTCCCATCAGGAAGAAGAATTAACCACAGGCTCAGCCTGCCGCCGGGAACCAGAATAGGGCCTGAGGCAATCCCGTGCTTTTGCGGCCAGCTCCCAAACAAGACAGTTGAAAAATGGAGCTCAGGGGCACTGCCATTCACAAACCTGCTGAGTTATAAATGATAACTCTCGTCCACAAATATATTGAGGGAAGGCAACGAAGAGGATTTGAAAGCAAGGCAGAATTGCAGGAAACAGGTTTCAGGAGGTAGATTCGAATCGCCTTTAAAGCACATGAAAAGCGGCAAAACGTCGACAATGATGCCCTTGGCCAAAAAGGGCGTATGCTTTTTTTCCTGAATATATTCAGGAAAAAACGCATACGCCCTTTTTGGCCAACCAAGCAACCTGGAAAGGCAAATCAGCGGTACAAAGAAGTCTCGCTTCTCATCGGTCAAAAGGGTCATGCTGCAAAAAGTGTCAAAACCAGAAATGCAGGACAGGCCATGGAGAAATGGCAGCCTTGCTACGTTGATGGGCGGGATGTTAATTGCCAGCAGCCACTCTGGAGAAGTGTATGGTGTGTCCTGAAACATCGAAAAAACACAGCTTAGGGAGCGTAGGGCACGTCAACTCATGGGCGTATAAATTGGGAAAAAGAAAAATCAGCAAGACACAGGCACCCCAAAGTTTAGGGCTGCTCTGTTGACAAGAACCTCTACTTCATGACAACTTAAATATCCCAGGAAAGAGAAAAATGGATAAAGAAGTCGTGGTCCTTATGTACAATGGAATATCACTCAGACATGAAATCAATGTCATAAGGCAAGTAGAAGCAAGATGAGTGGACTTAGGTACGACGATTCTAAGTGAAATAAGTCACACAGAAAAAGACACTTATCATAAGCTATCACTTATAGAGGGAATGTAAAAACCGCTACACTTGAACTGAATTACAAAACAGAACAGAGTCACACGTTTAGAAAACACACTATGGCTGCTTAACGGGAAAGGTGAGGTGGGGTGATGCATAAAACAAGGGGTTCAAATTCGCTCAGATACCGTTCCATACACCCAATATGTAATAGACAAGACCTACTCCTTGCTCAGTGAACTGGACTCAACACCCCCTATTCACCGCACAAGAATATATGTGACTAGTAAGAATCTTAAAACCTATGTATTGATATATGTCTGGAAGTGAGTCAAGTGGGTGTAAAACCGCATAAACACAGCCGTGAAAAGCAGCTAAACCCCATTATAAAAATACATTACTTTTGAAAACCCGTAAAACAAAGACAGTGAAAGAGAGAGAAATTCTTACAAAATTCGTTCAGAGGCTGTGATGCAACCTGGATTGACCATATCTACACGCACAGCTGGATGAGACATAAGGGTGGACACTCTTGGGGCTGAAAGGTTGGGTTAGGTTGGGTGAGCAAACGCAGACCCTTTAAAGTAATACTGCGTGGTACCCATCCCATGGGTCCCAAGTCTCCAGGTTCAAGGGCATCTTCCTACATCGAAAACATGCATGAGAAACTCAGAAGATGGTACACCGTGTGATTTTGAAAGGTTTCTAAAACGCACCTCATTTCTCATCTCCTTGTGCTCGGGTTCGCCATTCCAGCTACTTTACTAGCAATCTCCCTACTTGGAGAATCAGCACCTTTAACCTCCTGTTCTGTACAGGTTGCAATTTGTCCTGAGGATGAACGGGAAGAGGGGCAACCAATGAGAGACTAGATCTAGGTGTTGGGACAGGCACAGGTCACTCTAATTTCCCATCAGGAAGAAGAATTAATCACAGGCTCAGCCTGCCGCCCAGAAGCACAATAGGGCCTGAGGCAATCCCGTGCTTTTGCGGCCAGCTCCCAAAAAACGAGTTGAAAAATGGAGCTCAGGGACACTGCAATTCACAAACCCGCAGAGTTATAAATGATAACTCTCATCCCCAGATATATTGAGGGAAGGCAACGAAGAGGATTTGAAAGCAAGGCAGAATTGCAGGAAACCAATTTCAGGAGGTAGATTCGAATCGCCTTTAAGGCACATGAAAAGCGGCAAAACGTCGACAATGTTGCCCTTGGCCAAAAAGGGCGTATGCGTTTTTTCCTGAATATATTCAGGAAAAAACGCATACGCTCTTTTTGGCCAACCAAGAAACCTGGAAAGGCAAATCAGCGCTACAAAGAAGTCTCGCTTACCATCGGCCTAAAGGGCCATGCTGCAAAAAGTGTCAAAACCAGAAATGCAGGACAGGCCATGGAGAAATGGCAGCCTTGCTACGCTGATGGGCGGGATGTAAATTGCCAACAGCCACTCTGGAGAAGTGTACGGTGTGTCCTGAAACATCGAAAAAACACAGCTTAGGGAGCATAGGGCACGTCCACTCATGGGCGTATAAATTGGGAAAACTAAAAATCAGCAAGACACAGGCACCCCAAAGTTTAGGGCTGCTCTGTTGACAAGAACCTCCACTTCACTTCATGACACCTTAAATATCCCAGGAAAGAGAAAAATGGATAAAGAAGTTGTGGTCCTTATGTACAATGCAATATCACTCAGACATGAAATCAATGTCATAAGGCTAGTAGAAGCAAGATGAGTGGACTTAGGTACGACGATTCTAAGTGAAATAAGTCACACAGAAAAAGACACTTATCATAAGCTATCACTTATAGAGGGAATGTAAAAACCTGCTACACTTGAACTGAATTACAGAACAGAACAGAATCACACGTTTAGAAAACCCACTATGGCTGCTTAACGGGAAAGGTGAGGTGGGGTGATGCATAAAACAAGGGGTTCAAATTCGCTCAGATACCGTTCCATACACCCAATATGTAATAGACAAGACCTACTCCTTGCTCAGTGAACTGGACTCAACACCCCCTATTCACCGCACAAGAATATATGTGACTAGTAACAATCTTAAAACCTATGTATTGATATCTGTCTGAAAGTGAGTCAAGTGGGTGTAAATCCGCATAAACACAGCCGTGAAAAGCAGCTAAACCCCATTATAAAAATAAATTACTTTTAAAAACCCGTAAAACAAAGACAGTGAAAGAGAGACAAATTCTTACAAAATTCGTTCAGGGGCTGTGATGCAACCTGGATTGACCATATCTAGACCCACAGCTGGATGAGACATAAGGGTGGACACTCTTGGGGCTGAGAGGTTGGGTGAGGTTGGGTGAGCAAACGCAGACCCTTTAAAGTAATACTGCATGGTACCCATCCCATGGGTCCCAAATCTCCAGGTTCAAGGGCATCTTCCTACATCGAAATCTTGCATGAGGAACCCAGAAGAAGGTACACCGTGTGATTTTGAAAGGTTTCTAAAACGCACCTCATTTCTCATCTCCTTGTGCTCGGGTTCGCATTTCCAGCTACTTTACTAGCAATCTCCCTACTTGGAGGATCAGCACCTTTAACCTCCTGTTCTGTACAGGTTGCAATTTGTCCTGAGGATGAACGGGAAGAGGGGCAACCAATGAGAGACTAGATCTAGGTGTTGGGACAGGCACAGGTCACTCTATTTTCCCATCAGGAAGAAGAATTAACCATAGGCTCAGCCTGCTGCCAGGAACCAGAATAGGGCCTGAGGCAATCCCGTGCTTTTGCGGCCAGCTCTCAAAAAAGACAGTTGAAAAATGGAGCTCAGGGACACTGCAATTCACAAACCCGCAGAGTTATAAGTGATAACTCTCATCCACAGATATATTGAGGGAAGGCAACGAAGAGGATTTGAAAGCAAGGCAGAATTGCAGGAAAGAGATTTCAGGAGGTAGATTCGAATCGCCTTTAAGGCACATGAAAAGCGGCAAAACGTCGACAATGATGCCCTTGGCCAAAAAGGGCGTATGCGTTTTTTCCTGAATATATTCAGGAAAAAACGCATACGCCCTTTTTGGCCAACCAAGCAACCTGGAAAGGCAAATCAGCGCTACAAAGAAGTCTCGCTTCCCATCGGCCAAAAGGGCCATGCTGCAAAAAGTGTCAAAACCAGAAATGCAGGACAGGCCATGGAGAAATGGCAGCCTTGCTACGCTGATGGGCGGGATGTAAATTGCCAACAGCCACTCTGGAGAAGTGTACGGTGTGTCCTGAAACATCGAAAAAACACAGCTTAGGGAGCATAGGGCACGTCCACTCATGGGCGTATAAATTGGGAAAACTAAAAATCAGCAAGACACAGGCACCCCAAAGTTTAGGGCTGCTCTGTTGACAAGAACCTCCACTTCATGACACCTTAAATATCCCAGGAAAGAGAAAAATGGATAAAGAAGTTGTGGTCCTTATGTACAATGCAATATCACTCAGACATGAAATCAATGTCATAAGGCTAGTAGAAGCAAGATGAGTGGACTTAGGTACGACGATTCTAAGTGAAATAAGTCACACAGAAAAAGACACTTATCATAAGCTATCACTTATAGAGGGAATGTAAAAACCTGCTACACTTGAACTGAATTACAGAACAGAACAGAATCACTCGTTTAGAAAACACACTATGGCTGCTTAACGGGAAAGGTGAGGTGGGGTGATGCATAAAACAAGGGGTTCAAATTTGCTCAGATACCGTTCCATACACCCAATATGTAATAGACAAGACCTACTCCTTGCTCAGTGAAGTGGACTCAACACCCCCTATTCACCGCACAAGAATATATGTGACTAGTAACAATCTTAAAACCTATGTATTGATATCTGTCTGGAAGTGAGTCAAGTGGGTGTAAATCCGCATAAACACAGCCGTGAAAAGCAGCTAAACCCCATTATAAAAATAAATTACTTTTAAAAACCCGTAAAACAAAGACAGTGAAAGAGAGACAAATTCTTACAAAATTCGTTCAGGGGCTGTGATGCAACCTGGATTGACCATATCTAGACCCACAGCTGGATGAGACATAAGGGTGGACACTCTTGGGGCTGAGAGGTTGGGTGAGGTTGGGTGAGCAAACGCAGACCCTTTAAAGTAATACTGCATGGTACCCATCCCATGGGTCCCAAATCTCCAGGTTCAAGGGCATCTTCCTACATCGAAATCTTGAATGAGGAACCCAGAAGAAGGTACACCGTGTGATTTCGAAAGGTTTCTAAAACGCACCTCATTTCTCATCTCCTTGTGCTCGGGTTCGCCATTCCAGCTACTTTACTAGCAATCTCCCTACTTGGAGGATCAGCACCTTTAACCTCCTGTTCTGTACAGGTTGCAATTTGTCCTGAGGATGAACGGGAAGAGGGGCAACCAATGAGAGACTAGATCTAGGTGTTGGGACAGGCACAGGTCACTCTATTTTCCCATCAGGAAGAAGAATTATCCACAGGCTCAGCCTGCCGCCGGGAACCAGAATAGGGCCTGAGGCAATCCCGTGCTTTTGCGGCCAGCTCCCAAACAAGACAGTTGAAAAATGGAGCTCAGGGGCACTGCCATTCACAAACCTGCTGAGTTATAAATGATAACTCTCGTCCACAAATATATTGAGGGAAGGCAACGAAGAGGATTTGAAAGCAAGGCAGAATTGCAGGAAACAGGTTTCAGGAGGTAGATTCGAATCGCCTTTAAAGCACATGAAAAGCGGCAAAACGTCGACAATGATGCCCTTGGCCAAAAAGGGCGTATGCTTTTTTTCCTGAATATATTCAGGAAAAAACGCATACGCCCTTTTTGGCCAACCAAGCAACCTGGAAAGGCAAATCAGCGCTACAAAGAAGTCTCGCTTCCCATCGGTCAAAAGGGTCATGCTGCAAAAAGTGTCAAAACCAGAAATGCAGGACAGGCCATGGAGAAATGGCAGCCTTGCTACGCTGATGGGCGGGATGTTAATTGCCAGCAGCCACACTGGAGAAGTGTATGGTGTGTCCTGAAACATCGAAAAAACACAGCTTAGGGAGCGTAGGGCACGTCAACTCATGGGCGTATAAATTGGGAAAAAGAAAAATCAGCAAGACACAGGCACCCCAAAGTTTAGGGCTGCTCTGTTGACAAGAACCTCCACTTCATGACAACTTAAATATCCCAGGAAAGAGAAAAATGGATAAAGAAGTCGTGGTCCTTATGTACAATGGAATATCACTCAGACATGAAATCAATGTCATAAGGCAAGTAGAAGCAAGATGAGTGGACTTAGGTACGACGATTCTAAGTGAAATAAGTCACACAGAAAAAGACACTTATCATAAGCTATCACTTATAGAGGGAATGTAAAAACCGCTACACTTGAACTGAATTACAAAACAGAACAGAGTCACACGTTTAGAAAACACACTATGGCTGCTTAACGGGAAAGGTGAGGTGGGGTGATGCATAAAACAAGGGGTTCAAATTCGCTCAGATACCGTTCCATACACCCAATATGTAATAGACAAGACCTACTCCTTGCTCAGTGAACTGGACTCAACACCCCCTATTCACCGCACAAGAATATATGTGACTAGTAAGAATCTTAAAACCTATGTATTGATATATGTCTGGAAGTGAGTCAAGTGGGTGTAAAGCCGCATAAACACAGCCGTGAAAAGCAGCTAAACCCCATTATAAAAATAAATTACTTTTAAAAACCCGTAAAACAAAGAGAGTGAAAGAGAGAGAAATTCTTACAAAATTCGTTCAGAGGCTGTGATGCAACCTGGATTGACCATATCTACACGCACAGCTGGATGAGACATAAGGGTGGACACTCTTGGGGCTGAAAGGTTGGGTTAGGTTGGGTGAGCAAACGCAGACCCTTTAAAGTAATACTGCGTGGTACCCATCCCATGGGTCCCAAGTCTCCAGGTTCAAGGGCATCTTCCTACATCGAAAACATGCATGAGAAACTCAGAAGATGGTACACCGTGTGATTTTGAAAGGTTTCTAAAACGCACCTCATTTCTCATCTCCTTGTGCTCGGGTTCGCCATTCCAGCTACTTTACTAGCAATCTCCCTACTTGGAGAATCAGCACCTTTAACCTCCTGTTCTGTACAGGTTGCAATTTGTCCTGAGGATGAACGGGAAGAGGGGCAACCAATGAGAGACTAGATCTAGGTGTTGGGACAGGCACAGGTCACTCTAATTTCCCATCAGGAAGAAGAATTAATCACAGGCTCAGCCTGCCGCCCAGAAGCACAATAGGGCCTGAGGCAATCCCGTGCTTTTGCGGCCAGCTCCCAAAAAACGAGTTGAAAAATGGAGCTCAGGGACACTGCAATTCACAAACCCGCAGAGTTATAAATGATAACTCTCATCCCCAGATATATTGAGGGAAGGCAACGAAGAGGATTTGAAAGCAAGGCAGAATTGCAGGAAACCAATTTCAGGAGGTAGATTCGAATCGCCTTTAAGGCACATGAAAAGCGGCAAAACGTCGACAATGTTGCCCTTGGCCAAAAAGGGCGTATGCGTTTTTTCCTGAATATATTCAGGAAAAAACGCATACGCTCTTTTTGGCCAACCAAGAAACCTGGAAAGGCAAATCAGCGCTACAAAGAAGTCTCGCTTACCATCGGCCTAAAGGGCCATGCTGCAAAAAGTGTCAAAACCAGAAATGCAGGACAGGCCATGGAGAAATGGCAGCCTTGCTACGCTGATGGGCGGGATGTAAATTGCCAACAGCCACTCTGGAGAAGTGTACGGTGTGTCCTGAAACATCGAAAAAACACAGCTTAGGGAGCATAGGGCACGTCCACTCATGGGCGTATAAATTGGGAAAACTAAAAATCAGCAAGACACAGGCACCCCAAAGTTTAGGGCTGCTCTGTTGACAAGAACCTCCACTTCACTTCATGACACCTTAAATATCCCAGGAAAGAGAAAAATGGATAAAGAAGTTGTGGTCCTTATGTACAATGCAATATCACTCAGACATGAAATCAATGTCATAAGGCTAGTAGAAGCAAGATGAGTGGACTTAGGTACGACGATTCTAAGTGAAATAAGTCACACAGAAAAAGACACTTATCATAAGCTATCACTTATAGAGGGAATGTAAAAACCTGCTACACTTGAACTGAATTACAGAACAGAACAGAATCACACGTTTAGAAAACCCACTATGGCTGCTTAACGGGAAAGGTGAGGTGGGGTGATGCATAAAACAAGGGGTTCAAATTCGCTCAGATACCGTTCCATACACCCAATATGTAATAGACAAGACCTACTCCTTGCTCAGTGAACTGGACTCAACACCCCCTATTCACCGCACAAGAATATATGTGACTAGTAACAATCTTAAAACCTATGTATTGATATCTGTCTGAAAGTGAGTCAAGTGGGTGTAAATCCGCATAAACACAGCCGTGAAAAGCAGCTAAACCCCATTATAAAAATAAATTACTTTTAAAAACCCGTAAAACAAAGACAGTGAAAGAGAGACAAATTCTTACAAAATTCGTTCAGGGGCTGTGATGCAACCTGGATTGACCATATCTAGACCCACAGCTGGATGAGACATAAGGGTGGACACTCTTGGGGCTGAGAGGTTGGGTGAGGTTGGGTGAGCAAACGCAGACCCTTTAAAGTAATACTGCATGGTACCCATCCCATGGGTCCCAAATCTCCAGGTTCAAGGGCATCTTCCTACATCGAAATCTTGCATGAGGAACCCAGAAGAAGGTACACCGTGTGATTTTGAAAGGTTTCTAAAACGCACCTCATTTCTCATCTCCTTGTGCTCGGGTTCGCATTTCCAGCTACTTTACTAGCAATCTCCCTACTTGGAGGATCAGCACCTTTAACCTCCTGTTCTGTACAGGTTGCAATTTGTCCTGAGGATGAACGGGAAGAGGGGCAACCAATGAGAGACTAGATCTAGGTGTTGGGACAGGCACAGGTCACTCTATTTTCCCATCAGGAAGAAGAATTAACCATAGGCTCAGCCTGCTGCCAGGAACCAGAATAGGGCCTGAGGCAATCCCGTGCTTTTGCGGCCAGCTCTCAAAAAAGACAGTTGAAAAATGGAGCTCAGGGACACTGCAATTCACAAACCCGCAGAGTTATAAGTGATAACTCTCATCCACAGATATATTGAGGGAAGGCAACGAAGAGGATTTGAAAGCAAGGCAGAATTGCAGGAAAGAGATTTCAGGAGGTAGATTCGAATCGCCTTTAAGGCACATGAAAAGCGGCAAAACGTCGACAATGATGCCCTTGGCCAAAAAGGGCGTATGCGTTTTTTCCTGAATATATTCAGGAAAAAACGCATACGCCCTTTTTGGCCAACCAAGCAACCTGGAAAGGCAAATCAGCGCTACAAAGAAGTCTCGCTTCCCATCGGCCAAAAGGGCCATGCTGCAAAAAGTGTCAAAACCAGAAATGCAGGACAGGCCATGGAGAAATGGCAGCCTTGCTACGCTGATGGGCGGGATGTAAATTGCCAACAGCCACTCTGGAGAAGTGTACGGTGTGTCCTGAAACATCGAAAAAACACAGCTTAGGGAGCATAGGGCACGTCCACTCATGGGCGTATAAATTGGGAAAACTAAAAATCAGCAAGACACAGGCACCCCAAAGTTTAGGGCTGCTCTGTTGACAAGAACCTCCACTTCATGACACCTTAAATATCCCAGGAAAGAGAAAAATGGATAAAGAAGTTGTGGTCCTTATGTACAATGCAATATCACTCAGACATGAAATCAATGTCATAAGGCTAGTAGAAGCAAGATGAGTGGACTTAGGTACGACGATTCTAAGTGAAATAAGTCACACAGAAAAAGACACTTATCATAAGCTATCACTTATAGAGGGAATGTAAAAACCTGCTACACTTGAACTGAATTACAGAACAGAACAGAATCACTCGTTTAGAAAACACACTATGGCTGCTTAACGGGAAAGGTGAGGTGGGGTGATGCATAAAACAAGGGGTTCAAATTTGCTCAGATACCGTTCCATACACCCAATATGTAATAGACAAGACCTACTCCTTGCTCAGTGAAGTGGACTCAACACCCCCTATTCACCGCACAAGAATATATGTGACTAGTAACAATCTTAAAACCTATGTATTGATATCTGTCTGGAAGTGAGTCAAGTGGGTGTAAATCCGCATAAACACAGCCGTGAAAAGCAGCTAAACCCCATTATAAAAATAAATTACTTTTAAAAACCCGTAAAACAAAGACAGTGAAAGAGAGACAAATTCTTACAAAATTCGTTCAGGGGCTGTGATGCAACCTGGATTGACCATATCTAGACCCACAGCTGGATGAGACATAAGGGTGGACACTCTTGGGGCTGAGAGGTTGGGTGAGGTTGGGTGAGCAAACGCAGACCCTTTAAAGTAATACTGCATGGTACCCATCCCATGGGTCCCAAATCTCCAGGTTCAAGGGCATCTTCCTACATCGAAATCTTGAATGAGGAACCCAGAAGAAGGTACACCGTGTGATTTCGAAAGGTTTCTAAAACGCACCTCATTTCTCATCTCCTTGTGCTCGGGTTCGCCATTCCAGCTACTTTACTAGCAATCTCCCTACTTGGAGGATCAGCACCTTTAACCTCCTGTTCTGTACAGGTTGCAATTTGTCCTGAGGATGAACGGGAAGAGGGGCAACCAATGAGAGACTAGATCTAGGTGTTGGGACAGGCACAGGTCACTCTATTTTCCCATCAGGAAGAAGAATTATCCACAGGCTCAGCCTGCCGCCGGGAACCAGAATAGGGCCTGAGGCAATCCCGTGCTTTTGCGGCCAGCTCCCAAACAAGACAGTTGAAAAATGGAGCTCAGGGGCACTGCCATTCACAAACCTGCTGAGTTATAAATGATAACTCTCGTCCACAAATATATTGAGGGAAGGCAACGAAGAGGATTTGAAAGCAAGGCAGAATTGCAGGAAACAGGTTTCAGGAGGTAGATTCGAATCGCCTTTAAAGCACATGAAAAGCGGCAAAACGTCGACAATGATGCCCTTGGCCAAAAAGGGCGTATGCTTTTTTTCCTGAATATATTCAGGAAAAAACGCATACGCCCTTTTTGGCCAACCAAGCAACCTGGAAAGGCAAATCAGCGCTACAAAGAAGTCTCGCTTCCCATCGGTCAAAAGGGTCATGCTGCAAAAAGTGTCAAAACCAGAAATGCAGGACAGGCCATGGAGAAATGGCAGCCTTGCTACGCTGATGGGCGGGATGTTAATTGCCAGCAGCCACACTGGAGAAGTGTATGGTGTGTCCTGAAACATCGAAAAAACACAGCTTAGGGAGCGTAGGGCACGTCAACTCATGGGCGTATAAATTGGGAAAAAGAAAAATCAGCAAGACACAGGCACCCCAAAGTTTAGGGCTGCTCTGTTGACAAGAACCTCCACTTCATGACAACTTAAATATCCCAGGAAAGAGAAAAATGGATAAAGAAGTCGTGGTCCTTATGTACAATGGAATATCACTCAGACATGAAATCAATGTCATAAGGCAAGTAGAAGCAAGATGAGTGGACTTAGGTACGACGATTCTAAGTGAAATAAGTCACACAGAAAAAGACACTTATCATAAGCTATCACTTATAGAGGGAATGTAAAAACCGCTACACTTGAACTGAATTACAAAACAGAACAGAGTCACACGTTTAGAAAACACACTATGGCTGCTTAACGGGAAAGGTGAGGTGGGGTGATGCATAAAACAAGGGGTTCAAATTCGCTCAGATACCGTTCCATACACCCAATATGTAATAGACAAGACCTACTCCTTGCTCAGTGAACTGGACTCAACACCCCCTATTCACCGCACAAGAATATATGTGACTAGTAAGAATCTTAAAACCTATGTATTGATATATGTCTGGAAGTGAGTCAAGTGGGTGTAAAGCCGCATAAACACAGCCGTGAAAAGCAGCTAAACCCCATTATAAAAATAAATTACTTTTAAAAACCCGTAAAACAAAGAGAGTGAAAGAGAGAGAAATTCTTACAAAATTCGTTCAGAGGCTGTGATGCAACCTGGATTGACCATATCTACACGCACAGCTGGATGAGACATAAGGGTGGACACTCTTGGGGCTGAAAGGTTGGGTTAGGTTGGGTGAGCAAACGCAGACCCTTTAAAGTAATACTGCGTGGTACCCATCCCATGGGTCCCAAGTCTCCAGGTTCAAGGGCATCTTCCTACATCGAAAACATGCATGAGAAACTCAGAAGATGGTACACCGTGTGATTTTGAAAGGTTTCTAAAACGCAACTCATTTCTCATCTCCTTGTGCTCGGGTTCGCCATTCCAGCTACTTTACTAGCAATCTCCCTACTTGGAGAATCAGCACCTTTAACCTCCTGTTCTGTACAGGTTGCAATTTGTCCTGAGGATGAACGGGAAGAGGGGCAACCAATGAGAGACTAGATCTAGGTGTTGGGACAGGCACAGGTCACTCTAATTTCCCATCAGGAAGAAGAATTAATCACAGGCTCAGCCTGCCGCCCAGAAGAACAATAGGGCCTGAGGCAATCCCGTGCTTTTGCGGCCAGCTCCCAAAAAAGCGAGTTGAAAAATGAAGCTCAGGGTCACTGCAATTCACAAACCCGCAGAGTTATAAATGATAACTCTCATCCACAGATATATTGAGGGAAGGCAACGAAGAGGATTTGAAAGCAAGGCAGAATTGCAGGAAACAGATTTCAGGAGGTAGATTCGAATCGCCTTTAAAGCACATGAAAAGCGGCAAAACGTCGACAATGATGCCCTTGGCCAAAAAGGGCGTATGCGTTTTTTCCTGAATATATTCAGGAAAAAACGCATACGCCCTTTTTGGCCAACCAAGCAACCTGAAAAGGCAAATCAGCGCTACAAAGAAGTCTCGCTTCCCATCGGTCAAAAGGGCCATGCTGCAAAAAGTGTCAAAACCAGAAATGCAGGACAGGCCATGGAGAAATGGCAGCCTTGCTACGCTGATGAGCGGGATGTAAATTGCCAACAGCCACTCTGGAGAAGTGTACGGTGTGTCCTGAAACATCGAAAAAACACAGCTTAGGGAGCATAGGGCACGTCCACTCATGGGTGTATAAATTGGGAAAACTAAAAGTCAGCAAGACACAGGCACCCCAAAGTTTAGGGCTGCTCTGTTGACAAGAACCTCCACTTCATGACACCTTAAATATCCCAGGAAAGAGAAAAATGGATAAAGAAGTTGTGGTCCTTATGTACAATGCAATATCACTCAGACATGAAATCAATGTCATAAGGCTAGTAGAAGCAAGATGAGTGGACTTAGGTACGACGATTCTAAGTGAAATAAGTCACACAGAAAAAGACACTTATCATAAGCTATCACTTATAGAGGGAATGTAAAAACCTGCTACACTTGAACTGAATTACAGAACAGAACAGAATCACTCGTTTAGAAAACACACTATGGCTGCTTAACGGGAAAGGTGAGGTGGGGTGATGCATAAAACAAGGGGTTCAAATTTGCTCAGATACCGTTCCATACACCCAATATGTAATAGACAAGACCTACTCCTTGCTCAGTGAAGTGGACTCAACACCCCCTATTCACCGCACAAGAATATATGTGACTAGTAACAATCTTAAAACCTATGTATTGATATCTGTCTGGAAGTGAGTCAAGTGGGTGTAAATCCGCATAAACACAGCCGTGAAAAGCAGCTAAACCCCATTATAAAAATAAATTACTTTTAAAAACCCGTAAAACAAAGACAGTGAAAGAGAGACAAATTCTTACAAAATTCGTTCAGGGGCTGTGATGCAACCTGGATTGACCATATCTAGACCCACAGCTGGATGAGACATAAGGGTGGACACTCTTGGGGCTGAGAGGTTGGGTGAGGTTGGGTGAGCAAACGCAGACCCTTTAAAGTAATACTGCATGGTACCCATCCCATGGGTCCCAAATCTCCAGGTTCAAGGGCATCTTCCTACATCGAAATCTTGAATGAGGAACCCAGAAGAAGGTACACCGTGTGATTTCGAAAGGTTTCTAAAACGCACCTCATTTCTCATCTCCTTGTGCTCGGGTTCGCCATTCCAGCTACTTTACTAGCAATCTCCCTACTTGGAGGATCAGCACCTTTAACCTCCTGTTCTGTACAGGTTGCAATTTGTCCTGAGGATGAACGGGAAGAGGGGCAACCAATGAGAGACTAGATCTAGGTGTTGGGACAGGCACAGGTCACTCTATTTTCCCATCAGGAAGAAGAATTATCCACAGGCTCAGCCTGCCGCCGGGAACCAGAATAGGGCCTGAGGCAATCCCGTGCTTTTGCGGCCAGCTCCCAAACAAGACAGTTGAAAAATGGAGCTCAGGGGCACTGCCATTCACAAACCTGCTGAGTTATAAATGATAACTCTCGTCCACAAATATATTGAGGGAAGGCAACGAAGAGGATTTGAAAGCAACGCAGAATTGCAGGAAACAGGTTTCAGGAGGTAGATTCGAATCGCCTTTAAAGCACATGAAAAGCGGCAAAACGTCGACAATGATGCCCTTGGCCAAAAAGGGCGTATGCTTTTTTTCCTGAATATATTCAGGAAAAAACGCATACGCCCTTTTTGGCCAACCAAGCAACCTGGAAAGGCAAATCAGCGCTACAAAGAAGTCTCGCTTCCCATCGGTCAAAAGGGTCATGCTGCAAAAAGTGTCAAAACCAGAAATGCAGGACAGGCCATGGAGAAATGGCAGCCTTGCTACGCTGATGGGCGGGATGTTAATTGCCAGCAGCCACACTGGAGAAGTGTATGTTGTGTCCTGAAACATCGAAAAAACACAGCTTAGGGAGCGTAGGGCACGTCAACTCATGGGCGTATAAATTGGGAAAAAGAAAAATCAGCAAGACACAGGCACCCCAAAGTTTAGGGCTGCTCTGTTGACAAGAACCTCCACTTCATGACAACTTAAATATCCCAGGAAAGAGAAAAATGGATAAAGAAGTCGTGGTCCTTATGTACAATGGAATATCACTCAGACATGAAATCAATGTCATAAGGCAAGTAGAAGCAAGATGAGTGGACTTAGGTACGACGATTCTAAGTGAAATAAGTCACACAGAAAAAGACACTTATCATAAGCTATCACTTATAGAGGGAATGTAAAAACCGCTACACTTGAACTGAATTACAAAACAGAACAGAGTCACACGTTTAGAAAACACACTATGGCTGCTTAACGGGAAAGGTGAGGTGGGGTGATGCATAAAACAAGGGGTTCAAATTCGCTCAGATACCGTTCCATACACCCAATATGTAATAGACAAGACCTACTCCTTGCTCAGTGAACTGGACTCAACACCCCCTATTCACCGCACAAGAATATATGTGACTAGTAAGAATCTTAAAACCTATGTATTGATATATGTCTGGAAGTGAGTCAAGTGGGTGTAAAGCCGCATAAACACAGCCGTGAAAAGCAGCTAAACCCCATTATAAAAATAAATTACTTTTAAAAACCCGTAAAACAAAGAGAGTGAAAGAGAGAGAAATTCTTACAAAATTCGTTCAGAGGCTGTGATGCAACCTGGATTGACCATATCTACACGCACAGCTGGATGAGACATAAGGGTGGACACTCTTGGGGCTGAAAGGTTGGGTTAGGTTGGGTGAGCAAACGCAGACCCTTTAAAGTAATACTGCGTGGTACCCATCCCATGGGTCCCAAGTCTCCAGGTTCAAGGGCATCTTCCTACATCGAAAACATGCATGAGAAACTCAGAAGATGGTACACCGTGTGATTTTGAAAGGTTTCTAAAACGCAACTCATTTCTCATCTCCTTGTGCTCGGGTTCGCCATTCCAGCTACTTTACTAGCAATCTCCCTACTTGGAGAATCAGCACCTTTAACCTCCTGTTCTGTACAGGTTGCAATTTGTCCTGAGGATGAACGGGAAGAGGGGCAACCAATGAGAGACTAGATCTAGGTGTTGGGACAGGCACAGGTCACTCTAATTTCCCATCAGGAAGAAGAATTAATCACAGGCTCAGCCTGCCGCCCAGAAGAACAATAGGGCCTGAGGCAATCCCGTGCTTTTGCGGCCAGCTCCCAAAAAAGCGAGTTGAAAAATGAAGCTCAGGGTCACTGCAATTCACAAACCCGCAGAGTTATAAATGATAACTCTCATCCACAGATATATTGAGGGAAGGCAACGAAGAGGATTTGAAAGCAAGGCAGAATTGCAGGAAACAGATTTCAGGAGGTAGATTCGAATCGCCTTTAAAGCACATGAAAAGCGGCAAAACGTCGACAATGATGCCCTTGGCCAAAAAGGGCGTATGCGTTTTTTCCTGAATATATTCAGGAAAAAACGCATACGCCCTTTTTGGCCAACCAAGCAACCTGAAAAGGCAAATCAGCGCTACAAAGAAGTCTCGCTTCCCATCGGTCAAAAGGGCCATGCTGCAAAAAGTGTCAAAACCAGAAATGCAGGACAGGCCATGGAGAAATGGCAGCCTTGCTACGCTGATGAGCGGGATGTAAATTGCCAACAGCCACTCTGGAGAAGTGTACGGTGTGTCCTGAAACATCGAAAAAACACAGCTTAGGGAGCATAGGGCACGTCCACTCATGGGTGTATAAATTGGGAAAACTAAAAGTCAGCAAGACACAGGCACCCCAAAGTTTAGGGCTGCTCTGTTGACAAGAACCTCCACTTCATGACACCTTAAATATCCCAGGAAAGAGAAAAATGGATAAAGAAGTTGTGGTCCTTATGTACAATGCAATATCACTCAGACATGAAATCAATGTCATAAGGCTAGTAGAAGCAAGATGAGTGGACTTAGGTACGACGATTCTAAGTGAAATAAGTCACACAGAAAAAGACACTTATCATAAGCTATCACTTATAGAGGGAATGTAAAAACCTGCTACACTTGAACTGAATTACAGAACAGAACAGAATCACGCGTTTAGAAAACACACTATGGCTGCTTAACGGGAAAGGTGAGGTGGGGTGATGCATAAAACAAGGGGTTCAAATTTGCTCAGATACAGTTCCATACACCCAATATGTAATAGACAAGACCTACTCCTTGCTCAGTGAACTGGACTCAACACCCCCTATTCACCGCACAAGAATATATGTGACTAGTAACAATCTTAAAACCTATGTATTGATATCTGTCTGGAAGTGAGTCAAGTGGGTGTAAATCCGCATAAACACAGCCGTGAAAAGCCGCTAAACCCATTATAAAAATAAATTACTTTTAAAAACCCGTAAAACAAAGACAGTGAAAGAGAGACAAATTCTTACAAAATTCGTTCAGGGGCTGTGATGCAACCTGGATTGACCATATCTAGACCCACAGCTGGATGAGACATAAGGGTGGACACTCTTGGGGCTGAGAGGTTGGGTGAGGTTGGGTGAGCAAACGCAGACCCTTTAAAGTAATACTGCATGGTACCCATCCCATGGGTCCCAAATCTCCAGGTTCAAGGGCATCTTCCTACATCGAAATCTTGCATGAGGAACCCAGAAGAAGGTACACCGTGTGATTTTGAAAGGTTTCTAAAACGCACCTCATTTCTCATCTCCTTGTGCTCGGGTTCGCCATTCCAGCTACTTTACTAGCAATCTCCCTACTTGGAGGATCAGCACCTTTAACCTCCTGTTCTGTACAGGTTGCAATTTGTCCTGAGGATGAACGGGAAGAGGGGCAACCAATGAGAGACTAGATCTAGGTGTTGGGACAGGCACAGGTCACACTATTTTCCCATCAGGAAGAAGAATTAACCACAGGCTCAGCCTGCTGCCAGGAACCAGAATAGGGCCTGAGGCAATCCTGTGCTTTTGCGGCCAGCTCTCAAAAAAGACAGTTGAAAAATGGAGCTCAGGGACACTGCAATTCACAAACCCGCAGAGTTATAAGTGATAACTCTCATCCACAGATATATTGAGGGAAGGCAACGAAGAGGATTTGAAAGCAAGGCAGAATTGCAGGAAACAGATTTCAGGAGGTAGATTCGAATCGCCTTTAAGGCACATGAAAAGCGGCAAAACGTCGACAATGATGCCCTTGGCCAAAAAGGGCGTATGCGTTTTTTCCTGAATATATTCAGGAAAAAACGCATACGCACTTTTTGGCCAACCAAGCAACCTGGAAAGGCAAATCAGCGCTACAAAGAAGTCTCGCTTCCCATCGGTCAAAAGGGTCATGCTGCAAAAAGTGTCAAAACCAGAAATGCAGGACAGGCCATGGAGAAATGGCAGCCTTGCTACGCTGATGGGTGGGATGTTAATTGCCAGCAGCCACTCTGGAGAAGTGTATGGTGTGTCCTGAAACATCGAAAAAACACAGCTTAGGGAGCGTAGGGCACGTCAACTCATGGGCGTATAAATTGGGAAAAAGAAAAATCAGCAAGACACAGGCACCCCAAAGTTTAGGGCTGCTCTGTTGACAAGAACCTCCACTTCATGACAACTTAAATATCCCAGGAAAGAGAAAAATGGATAAAGAAGTCGTGGTCCTTATGTACAATGGAATATCACTCAGACATGAAATCAATGTCATAAGGCAAGTAGAAGCAAGATGAGTGGACTTAGGTACGACGATTCTAAGTGAAATAAGTCACACAGAAAAAGACACTTATCATAAGCTATCACTTATAGAGGGAATGTAAAAACCTGCTACACTTGAACTGAATTACAGAACAGAACAGAATCACGCGTTTAGAAAACAAACTATGGCTGCTTAACGGGAAAGGTGAGGTGGGGTGATGCATAAAACAAGGGGTTCAAATTTGCTCAGATACCGTTCCATACACCCAATATGTAATAGACAAGACCTACTCCTTGCTCAGTGAAGTGGACTCAACACCCCCTATTCACCGCACAAGAATATATGTGACTAGTAACAATCTTAAAACCTATGTATTGATATCTGTCTGGAAGTGAGTCAAGTGGGTGTAAATCCGCATAAACACAGCCGTGAAAAGCAGCTAAACCCCATTATAAAAATAAATTACTTTTAAAAACCCGTAAAACAAAGACAGTGAAAGAGAGACAAATTCTTACAAAATTCGTTCAGGGGCTGTGATGCAACCTGGATTGACCATATCTAGACCCACAGCTGGATGAGACATAAGGGTGGACACTCTTGGGGCTGAGAGGTTGGGTGAGGTTGGGTGAGCAAACGCAGACCCTTTAAAGTAATACTGCATGGTACCCATCCCATGGGTCCCAAATCTCCAGGTTCAAGGGCATCTTCCTACATCGAAATCTTGAATGAGGAACCCAGAAGAAGGTACACCGTGTGATTTCGAAAGGTTTCTAAAACGCACCTCATTTCTCATCTCCTTGTGCTCGGGTTCGCCATTCCAGCTACTTTACTAGCAATCTCCCTACTTGGAGGATCAGCACCTTTAACCTCCTGTTCTGTACAGGTTGCAATTTGTCCTGAGGATGAACGGGAAGAGGGGCAACCAATGAGAGACTAGATCTAGGTGTTGGGACAGGCACAGGTCACTCTATTTTCCCATCAGGAAGAAGAATTATCCACAGGCTCAGCCTGCCGCCGGGAACCAGAATAGGGCCTGAGGCAATCCCGTGCTTTTGCGGCCAGCTCCCAAACAAGACAGTTGAAAAATGGAGCTCAGGGGCACTGCCATTCACAAACCTGCTGAGTTATAAATGATAACTCTCGTCCACAAATATATTGAGGGAAGGCAACGAAGAGGATTTGAAAGCAAGGCAGAATTGCAGGAAACAGGTTTCAGGAGGTAGATTCGAATCGCCTTTAAAGCACATGAAAAGCGGCAAAACGTCGACAATGATGCCCTTGGCCAAAAAGGGCGTATGCTTTTTTTCCTGAATATATTCAGGAAAAAACGCATACGCCCTTTTTGGCCAACCAAGCAACCTGGAAAGGCAAATCAGCGCTACAAAGAAGTCTCGCTTCCCATCGGTCAAAAGGGTCATGCTGCAAAAAGTGTCAAAACCAGAAATGCAGGACAGGCCATGGAGAAATGGCAGCCTTGCTACGCTGATGGGCGGGATGTTAATTGCCAGCAGCCACTCTGGAGAAGTGTATGGTGTGTCCTGAAACATCGAAAAAACACAGCTTAGGGAGCGTAGGGCACGTCAACTCATGGGCGTATAAATTGGGAAAAAGAAAAATCAGCAAGACACAGGCACCCCAAAGTTTAGGGCTGCTCTGTTGACAAGAACCTCCACTTCATGACAACTTAAATATCCCAGGAAAGAGAAAAATGGATAAAGAAGTCGTGGTCCTTATGTACAATGGAATATCACTCAGACATGAAATCAATGTCATAAGGCAAGTAGAAGCAAGATGAGTGGACTTAGGTACGACGATTCTAAGTGAAATAAGTCACACAGAAAAAGACACTTATCATAAGCTATCACTTATAGAGGGAATGTAAAAACCGCTACACTTGAACTGAATTACAAAACAGAACAGAGTCACACGTTTAGAAAACACACTATGGATGCTTAACGGGAAAGGTGAGGTGGGGTGATGCATAAAACAAGGGGTTCAAATTCGCTCAGATACCGTTCCATACACCCAATATGTAATAGACAAGACCTACTCCTTGCTCAGTGAACTGGACTCAACACCCCCTATTCACCGCACAAGAATATATGTGACTAGTAAGAATCTTAAAACCTATGTATTGATATATGTCTGGAAGTGAGTCAAGTGGGTGTAAAGCCGCATAAACACAGCCGTGAAAAGCAGCTAAACCCCATTATAAAAATAAATTACTTTTAAAAACCCGTAAAACAAAGACAGTGAAAGAGAGAGAAATTCTTACAAAATTCGTTCAGAGGCTGTGATGCAACCTGGATTGACCATATCTACACGCACAGCTGGATGAGACATAAGGGTGGACACTCTTGGGGCTGAAAGGTTGGGTTAGGTTGGGTGAGCAAACGCAGACACTTTAAAGTAATACTGCGTGGTACCCATCCCATGGGTCCCAAGTCTCCAGGTTCAAGGGCATCTTCCTACATCGAAAACATGCATGAGAAACTCAGAAGATGGTACACCGTGTGATTTTGAAAGGTTTCTAAAACGCAACTCATTTCTCATCACCTTGTGCTCAGGTTCGCCATTCCAGCTACTTTACTAGCAATCTCCCTACTTGGAGAATCAGCACCTTTAACCTCCTGTTCTGTACAGGTTGCAATTTGTCCTGAGGATGAACGGGAAGAGGGGCAACCAATGAGAGACTAGATCTAGGTGTTGGGACAGGCACAGGTCACTCTAATTTCCCATCAGGAAGAAGAATTAATCACAGGCTCAGCCTGCCGCCCAGAAGAACAATAGGGCCTGAGGCAATCCCGTGCTTTTGCGGCCAGCTCCCAAAAAAGCGAGTTGAAAAATGAAGCTCAGGGTCACTGCAATTCACAAACCCGCAGAGTTATAAATGATAACTCTCATCCACAGATATATTGAGGGAAGGCAACGAAGAGGATTTGAAAGCAAGGCAGAATTGCAGGAAACAGATTTCAGGAGGTAGATTCGAATCGCCTTTAAAGCACATGAAAAGCGGCAAAACGTCGACAATGATGCCCTTGGCCAAAAAGGGCGTATGCGTTTTTTCCTGAATATATTCAGGAAAAAACGCATACGCCCTTTTTGGCCAACCAAGCAACCTGAAAAGGCAAATCAGCGCTACAAAGAAGTCTCGCTTCCCATCGGTCAAAAGGGCCATGCTGCAAAAAGTGTCAAAACCAGAAATGCAGGACAGGCCATGGAGAAATGGCAGCCTTGCTACGCTGATGAGCGGGATGTAAATTGCCAACAGCCACTCTGGAGAAGTGTACGGTGTGTCCTGAAACATCGAAAAAACACAGCTTAGGGAGCATAGGGCACGTCCACTCATGGGCGTATAAATTGGGAAAACTAAAAATCAGCAAGACACAGGCACCCCAAAGTTTAGGGCTGCTCTGTTGACAAGAACCTCCACTTCATGACACCTTAAATATCCCAGGAAAGAGAAAAATGGATAAAGAAGTTGTGGTCCTTATGTACAATGCAATATCACTCAGACATGAAATCAATGTCATAAGGCTAGTAGAAGCAAGATGAGTGGACTTAGGTACGACGATTCTAAGTGAAATAAGTCACACAGAAAAAGACACTTATCATAAGCTATCACTTATAGAGGGAATGTAAAAACCTGCTACACTTGAACTGAATTACAGAACAGAACAGAATCACGCGTTTAGAAAACACACTATGGCTGCTTAACGGGAAAGGTGAGGTGGGGTGATGCATAAAACAAGGGGTTCAAATTTGCTCAGATACAGTTCCATACACCCAATATGTAATAGACAAGACCTACTCCTTGCTCAGTGAACTGGACTCAACACCCCCTATTCACCGCACAAGAATATATGTGACTAGTAACAATCTTAAAACCTATGTATTGATATCTGTCTGGAAGTGAGTCAAGTGGGTGTAAATCCGCATAAACACAGCCGTGAAAAGCCGCTAAACCCATTATAAAAATAAATTACTTTTAAAAACCCGTAAAACAAAGACAGTGAAAGAGAGACAAATTCTTACAAAATTCGTTCAGGGGCTGTGATGCAACCTGGATTGACCATATCTAGACCCACAGCTGGATGAGACATAAGGGTGGACACTCTTGGGGCTGAGAGGTTGGGTGAGGTTGGGTGAGCAAACGCAGACCCTTTAAAGTAATACTGCATGGTACCCATCCCATGGGTCCCAAATCTCCAGGTTCAAGGGCATCTTCCTCCATCGAAATCTTGCATGAGGAACCCAGAAGAAGGTACACCGTGTGATTTTGAAAGGTTTCTAAAACGCACCTCATTTCTCATCTCCTTGTGCTCGGGTTCGCCATTCCAGCTACTTTACTAGCAATCTCCCTACTTGGAGGATCAGCACCTTTAACCTCCTGTTCTGTACAGGTTGCAATTGTCCTGAGGATGAACGGGAAGAGGGGCAACCAATGAGAGACTAGATCTAGGTGTTGGGACAGGCACAGGTCACTCTATTTTCCCATCAGGAAGAAGAATTAACCACAGGCTCAGCCTGCTGCCAGGAACCAGAATAGGGCCTGAGGCAATCCCGTGCTTTTGCGGCCAGCTCTCAAAAAAGACAGTTGAAAAATGGAGCTCAGGGACACTGCAATTCACAAACCCGCAGAGTTATAAGTGATAACTCTCATCCACAGATATATTGAGGGAAGGCAACGAAGAGGATTTGAAAGCAAGGCAGAATTGCAGGAAAGAGATTTCAGGAGGTAGATTCGAATCGCCTTTAAGGCACATGAAAAGCGGCAAAACGTCGACAATGATGCCCTTGGCCAAAAAGGGCGTATGCGTTTTTTCCTGAATATATTCAGGAAAAAACGCATACGCACTTTTTGGCCAACCAAGCAACCTGGAAAGGCAAATCAGCGCTACAAAGAAGTCTCGCTTCCCATCGGTCAAAAGGGTCATGCTGCAAAAAGTGTCAAAACCAGAAATGCAGGACAGGCCATGGAGAAATGGCAGCCTTGCTACGCTGATGGGCGGGATGTTAATTGCCAGCAGCCACTCTGGAGAAGTGTATGGTGTGTCCTGAAACATCGAAAAAACACAGCTTAGGGAGCGTAGGGCACGTCAACTCATGGGCGTATAAATTGGGAAAAAGAAAAATCAGCAAGACACAGGCACCCCAAAGTTTAGGGCTGCTCTGTTGACAAGAACCTCCACTTCATGACAACTTAAATATCCCAGGAAAGAGAAAAATGGATAAAGAAGTCGTGGTCCTTATGTACAATGGAATATCACTCAGACATGAAATCAATGTCATAAGGCAAGTAGAAGCAAGATGAGTGGACTTAGGTACGACGATTCTAAGTGAAATAAGTCACACAGAAAAAGACACTTATCATAAGCTATCACTTATAGAGGGAATGTAAAAACCGCTACACTTGAACTGAATTACAAAACAGAACAGAGTCACACGTTTAGAAAACACACTATGGCTGTTTAACGGGAAAGGTGAGGTGGGGTGATGCATAAAACAAGGGGTTCAAATTCGCTCAGATACCGTTCCATACACCCAATATGTAATAGACAAGACCTACTCCTTGCTCAGTGAACTGGACTCAACACCCCCTATTCACCGCACAAGAATATATGTGACTAGTAGGAATCTTAAAACCTATGTATTGATATATGTCTGGAAGTGAGTCAATTGGGTGTAAAGCCGCATAAACACAGCCGTGAAAAGCAGCTAAACCCCATTATAAAAATAAATTACTTTTAAAAACCCGTAAAACAAAGACAGTGAAAGAGAGACAAATTCTTACAAAATTCGTTCAGAGGCTGTGATGCAACCTGGATTGACCATATCTACACGCACAGCTGGATGAGACATAAGGGTGGACACTCTTGGGGCTGAGAGGTTGGGTTAGGTTGGGTGAGCAAATGCAGACCCTTTAAAGTAATACTGCGTGGTACCCATCCCATGGGTCCCAAGTCTCCAGGTTCAAGGGGATCTTCCTACATCGAAAACATGCATGAGAAACTCAGAAGATGGTACACCGTGTGATTTTGAAAGGTTTCTAAAACGCACCTCATTTCTCATCTCCTTGTGCTCGGGTTCGCCATTCCAGCTACTTTACTAGCAATCTCCCTACTTGGAGAATCAGCACCTTTAACCTCCTGTTCTGTACAGGTTGCAATTTGTCCTGAGGATGAACGGGAAGAGGGGCAACCAATGAGAGACTAGATCTAGGTGTTGGGACAGGCACAGGTCACTCTAATTTCCCATCAGGAAGAAGAATTAATCACAGGCTCAGCCTGCTGCCCAGAAGAACAATAGGGCCTGAGGCAATCCCGTGCTTTTGCGGCCAGCTCCCAAAAAAGCGAGTTGAAAAATGGAGCTCAGGGACACTGCAATTCACAAATCCGCAGAGTTATAAGTGATAACTCTCATCCACAGATATATTGAGGGAAGGCAACGAAGAGGATTTGAAAGCAAGGCAGAATTGCAGGAAACAGATTTCAGGAGGTAGATTCGAATCGCCTTTAAGGCACATGAAAAGCGGCAAAACGTCGACAATGATGCCCTTGGCCAAAAAGGGCGTATGCGTTTTTTCCTGAATATATTCAGGAAAAAACGCATACGCCCTTTTTGGCCAACCAAGCAACCTGGAAAGGCAAATCAGCGCTACAAAGAAGTCTCGCTTCCCATCGGTCAAAAGGGCCATGCTGCAAAAAGTGTCAAAACCAGAAATGCAGGACAGGCCATGGAGAAATGGCAGCCTTGCTACGCTGATGGGCGGGATGTAAATTGCCAACAGCCACTCTGGAGAAGTGTACGGTGTGTCCTGAAACATCGAAAAAACACAGCTTAGGGAGCATAGGGCACGTCCACTCATGGGCGTATAAATTGGGAAAACTAAAAATCAGCAAGACACAGGCACCCCAAAGTTTAGGGCTGCTCTGTTGACAAGAACCTCCACTTCATGACACCTTAAATATCCCAGGAAAGAGAAAAACGGATAAAGAAGTTGTGGTCCTTATGTACAATGCAATATCACTCAGACATGAAATCAATGTCATAAGGCTAGTAGAAGCAAGATGAGTGGACTTAGGTACGACGATTCTAAGTGAAATAAGTCACACAGAAAAAGACACTTATCATAAGCTATCACTTATAGAGGGAATGTAAAAACCTGCTACACTTGAACTGAATTACAGAACAGAACAGAATCACACGTTTAGAAAACACACTATGGCTGCTTAACGGGAAAGGTGAGGTGGGGTGATGCATAAAACAAGGGGTTCAAATTCGCTCAGATACCGTTCCATACACCCAATATGTAATAGACAAGACCTACTCCTTGCTCAGTGAAGTGGACTCAACACCCCCTATTCACCGCACAAGAATATATGTGACTAGTAACAATCTTAAAACCTATGTATTGATATCTGTCTGGAAGTGAGTCAAGTGGGTGTAAATCCGCATAAACACAGCCGTGAAAAGCAGCTAAACCCCATTATAAAAATAAATTACTTTTAAAAACCCGTAAAACAAAGACAGTGAAAGAGAGACAAATTCTTACAAAATTCGTTCAGGGGCTGTGATGCAACCTGGATTGACCATATCTAGACCCACAGCTGGATGAGACATAAGGGTGGACACTCTTGGGGCTGAGAGGTTGGGTGAGGTTGGGTGAGCAAACGCAGACCCTTTAAAGTAATACTGCATGGTACCCATCCCATGGGTCCCAAATCTCCAGGTTCAAGGGCATCTTCCTACATCGAAATCTTGCATGAGGAACCCAGAAGAAGGTACACCGTGTGATTTTGAAAGGTTTCTAAAACGCACCTCATTTCTCATCTCCTTGTGCTCGGGTTCGCCATTCCAGCTACTTTACTAGCAATCTCCCTACTTGGAGGATCAGCACCTTTAACCTCCTGTTCTTTACAGGTTGCAATTTGTCCTGAGGATGAACGGGAAGAGGGGCAACCAATGAGAGACTAGATCTAGGTGTTGGGACAGGCACAGGTCACTCTATTTTCCCATCAGGAAGAAGAATTAACCACAGGCTCAGCCTGCTGCCAGGAACCAGAATAGGGCCTGAGGCAATCCCGTGCTTTTGCGGCCAGCTCTCAAAAAAGACAGTTGAAAAATGGAGCTCAGGGACACTGCAATTCACAAACCCGCAGAGTTATAAGTGATAACTCTCATCCACAGATATATTGAGGGAAGGCAACGAAGAGGATTTGAAAGCAAGGCAGAATTGCAGGAAACAGATTTCAGGAGGTAGATTCGAATCGCCTTTAAGGCACATGAAAAGCGGCAAAACGTCGACAATGATGCCCTTGGCCAAAAAGGGCGTATGCGTTTTTTCCTGAATATATTCAGGAAAAAACGCATACGCCCTTTTTGGCCAACCAAGCAACCTGGAAAGGCAAATCAGCGCTACAAAGAAGTCTCGCTTCCCATCGGTCAAAAGGGCCATGCTGCAAAAAGTGTCAAAACCAGAAATGCAGGACAGGCCATGGAGAAATGGCAGCCTTGCTACGCTGATGGGCGGGATGTAAATTGCCAACAGCCACTCTGGAGAAGTGTACGGTGTGTCCTGAAACATCGAAAAAACACAGCTTAGGGAGCATAGGGCACGTCCACTCATGGGCGTATAAATTGGGAAAACTAAAAATCAGCAAGACACAGGCACCCCAAAGTTTAGGGCTGCTCTGTTGACAAGAACCTCCACTTCATTACACCTTAAATATCCCAGGAAAGAGAAAAACGGATAAAGAAGTTGTGGTCCTTATGTACAATGCAATATCACTCAGACATGAAATCAATGTCATAAGGCTAGTAGAAGCAAGATGAGTGGACTTAGGTACGACGATTCTAAGTGAAATAAGTCACACAGAAAAAGACACTTATCATAAGCTATCACTTATAGAGGGAATGTAAAAACCTGCTACACTTGAACTGAATTACAGAACAGAACAGAATCACACGTTTAGAAAACACACTATGGCTGCTTAACGGGAAAGGTGAGGTGGGGTGATGCATAAAACAAGGGGTTCAAATTCGCTCAGATACCGTTCCATACACCCAATATGTAATAGACAAGACCTACTCCTTGCTCAGTGAAGTGGACTCAACACCCCCTATTCACCGCACAAGAATATATGTGACTAGTAACAATCTTAAAACCTATGTATTGATATCTGTCTGGAAGTGAGTCAAGTGGGTGTAAATCCGCATAAACACAGCCGTGAAAAGCAGCTAAACCCCATTATAAAAATAAATTACTTTTAAAAACCCGTAAAACAAAGACAGTGAAAGAGAGACAAATTCTTACAAAATTCGTTCAGGGGCTGTGATGCAACCTGGATTGACCATATCTAGACCCACAGCTGGATGAGACATAAGGGTGGACACTCTTGGGGCTGAGAGGTTGGGTGAGGTTGGGTGAGCAAACGCAGACCCTTTAAAGTAATACTGCATGGTACCCATCCCATGGGTCCCAAATCTCCAGGTTCAAGGGCATCTTCCTACATCGAAATCTTGCATGAGGAACCCAGAAGAAGGTACACCGTGTGATTTTGAAAGGTTTCTAAAACGCACCTCATTTCTCATCTCCTTGTGCTCGGGTTCGCCATTCCAGCTACTTTACTAGCAATCTCCCTACTTGGAGGATCAGCACCTTTAACCTCCTGTTCTGTACAGGTTGCAATTTGTCCTGAGGATGAACGGGAAGAGGGGCAACCAATGAGAGACTAGATCTAGGTGTTGGGACAGGCACAGGTCACTCTATTTTCCCATCAGGAAGAAGAATTAACCACAGGCTCAGCCTGCTGCCAGGAACCAGAATAGGGCCTGAGGCAATCCCGTGCTTTTGCGGCCAGCTCTCAAAAAAGACAGTTGAAAAATGGAGCTCAGGGACACTGCAATTCACAAACCCGCAGAGTTATAAGTGATAACTCTCATCCACAGATATATTGAGGGAAGGCAACGAAGAGGATTTGAAAGCAAGGCAGAATTGCAGGAAACAGATTTCAGGAGGTAGATTCGAATCGCCTTTAAGGCACATGAAAAGCGGCAAAACGTCGACAATGATGACCTTGGCCAAAAAGGGCGTATGCGTTTTTTCCTGAATATATTCAGGAAAAAACGCATACGCCCTTTTTGGCCAACCAAGCAACCTGGAAAGGCAAATCAGCGCTACAAAGAAGTCTCGCTTCCCATCGGTCAAAAGGGCCATGCTGCAAAAAGTGTCAAAACCAGAAATGCAGGACAGGCCATGGAGAAATGGCAGCCTTGCTACGCTGATGGGCGGGATGTAAATTGCCAACAGCCACTCTGGAGAAGTGTACGGTGTGTCCTGAAACATCGAAAAAACACAGCTTAGGGAGCATAGGGCACGTCCACTCATGGGCGTATAAATTGGGAAAACTAAAAATCAGCAAGACACAGGCACCCCAAAGTTTAGGGCTGCTCTGTTGACAAGAACCTCCACTTCATGACACCTTAAATATCCCAGGAAAGAGAAAAATGGATAAAGAAGTTGTGGTCCTTATGTACAATGCAATATCACTCAGACATGAAATCAATGTCATAAGGCTAGTAGAAGCAAGATGAGTGGACTTAGGTACGACGATTCTAAGTGAAATAAGTCACACAGAAAAAGACACTTATCATAAGCTATCACTTATAGAGGGAATGTAAAAACCTGCTACACTTGAACTGAATTACAGAACAGAACAGAATCACACGTTTAGAAAACACACTATGGCTGCTTAACGGGAAAGGTGAGGTGGGGTGATGCATAAAACAAGGGGTTCAAATTCGCTCAGATACCGTTCCATACACCCAATATGTAATAGACAAGACCTACTCCTTGCTCAGTGAAGTGGACTCAACACCCCCTATTCACCGCACAAGAATATATGTGACTAGTAACAATCTTAACACCTATGTATTGATATCTGTCTGGAAGTGAGTCAAGTGGGTGTAAATCCGCATAAACACAGCCGTGAAAAGCAGCTAAACCCCATTATAAAAATAAATTACTTTTAAAAACCCGTAAAACAAAGACAGTGAAAGAGAGACAAATTCTTACAAAATTCGTTCAGGGGCTGTGATGCAACCTGGATTGACCATATCTAGACCCACAGCTGGATGAGACATAAGGGTGGACACTCTTGGGGCTGAGAGGTTGGGTGAGGTTGGGTGAGCAAACGCAGACCCTTTAAAGTAATACTGCATGGTACCCATCCCATGGGTCCCAAATCTCCAGGTTCAAGGGCATCTTCCTACATCGAAATCTTGCATGAGGAACCCAGAAGAAGGTACACCGTGTGATTTTGAAAGGTTTCTAAAACGCACCTCATTTCTCATCTCCTTGTGCTCGGGTTCGCCATTCCAGCTACTTTACTAGCAATCTCCCTACTTGGAGGATCAGCACCTTTAACCTCCTGTTCTGTACAGGTTGCAATTTGTCCTGAGGATGAACGGGAAGAGGGGCAACCAATGAGAGACTAGATCTAGGTGTTGGGACAGGCACAGGTCACTCTATTTTCCCATCAGGAAGAAGAATTAACCACAGGCTCAGCCTGCTGCCAGGAACCAGAATAGGGCCTGAGGCAATCCCGTGCTTTTGCGGCCAGCTCTCAAAAAAGACAGTTGAAAAATGGAGCTCAGGGACACTGCAATTCACAAACCCGCAGAGTTATAAGTGATAACTCTCATCCACAGATATATTGAGGGAAGGCAACGAAGAGGATTTGAAAGCAAGGCAGAATTGCAGGAAACAGATTTCAGGAGGTAGATTCGAATCGCCTTTAAGGCACATGAAAAGCGGCAAAACGTCGACAATGATGCCCTTGGCCAAAAAGGGCGTATGCGTTTTTTCCTGAATATATTCAGGAAAAAACGCATACGCCCTTTTTGGCCAACCAAGCAACCTGGAAAGGCAAACCAGCGCTACAAAGAAGTCTCGCTTCCCATCGGCCAAAAGGGCCATGCTGCAAAAAGTGTCAAAACCAGAAATGCAGGACAGGCCATGGAGAAATGGCAGCCTTGCTACGCTGATGGGCGGGATGTAAATTGCCAACAGCCACTCTGGAGAAGTGTACGGTGTGTCCTGAAACATCGAAAAAACACAGCTTAGGGAGCATAGGGCACGTCCACTCATGGGCGTATAAATTGGGAAAACTAAAAATCAGCAAGACACAGGCACCCCAAAGTTTAGGGCTGCTCTGTTGACAAGAACCTCCACTTCATGACACCTTAAATATCCCAGGAAAGAGAAAAATGGATAAAGAAGTTGTGGTCCTTATGTACAATGCAATATCACTCAGACATGAAATCAATGTCATAAGGCTAGTAGAAGCAAGATGAGTGGACTTAGGTACGACGATTCTAAGTGAAATAAGTCACACAGAAAAAGACACTTATCATAAGCTATCACTTATAGAGGGAATGTAAAAACCTGCTACACTTGAACTGAATTACAGAACAGAACAGAATCACACGTTTAGAAAACACACTATGGCTGCTTAACGGGAAAGGTGAGGTGGGGTGATGCATAAAACAAGGGGTTCAAATTCGCTCAGATACCGTTCCATACACCCAATATGTAATAGACAAGACCTACTCCTTGCTCAGTGAAGTGGACTCAACACCCCCTATTCACCGCACAAGAATATATGTGACTAGTAACAATCTTAAAACCTATGTATTGATATCTGTCTGGAAGTGAGTCAAGTGGGTGTAAATCCGCATAAACACAGCCGTGAAAAGCAGCTAAACCCCATTATAAAAATAAATTACTTTTAAAAACCCGTAAAACAAAGACAGTGAAAGAGAGACAAATTCTTACAAAATTCGTTCAGGGGCTGTGATGCAACCTGGATTGACCATATCTAGACCCACAGCTGGATGAGACATAAGGGTGGACACTCTTGGGGCTGAGAGGTTGGGTGAGGTTGGGTGAGCAAACGCAGACCCTTTAAAGTAATACTGCATGGTACCCATCCCATGGGTCCCAAATCTCCAGGTTCAAGGGCATCTTCCTACATCGAAATCTTGCATGAGGAACCCAGAAGAAGGTACACCGTGTGATTTTGAAAGGTTTCTAAAACGCACCTCATTTCTCATCTCCTTGTGCTCGGGTTCGCCATTCCAGCTACTTTACTAGCAATCTCCCTACTTGGAGGATCAGCACCTTTAACCTCCTGTTCTGTACAGGTTGCAATTTGTCCTGAGGATGAACGGGAAGAGGGGCAACCAATGAGAGACTAGATCTAGGTGTTGGGACAGGCACAGGTCACTCTATTTTCCCATCAGGAAGAAGAATTAACCACAGGCTCAGCCTGCTGCCAGGAACCAGAATAGGGCCTGAGGCAATCCCGTGCTTTTGCGGCCAGCTCTCAAAAAAGACAGTTGAAAAATGGAGCTCAGGGACACTGCAATTCACAAACCCGCAGAGTTATAAGTGATAACTCTCATCCACAGATATATTGAGGGAAGGCAACGAAGAGGATTTGAAAGCAAGGCAGAATTGCAGGAAACAGATTTCAGGAGGTAGATTCGAATCGCCTTTAAGGCACATGAAAAGCGGCAAAACGTCGACAATGATGCCCTTGGCCAAAAAGGGCGTATGCGTTTTTTCCTGAATATATTCAGGAAAAAACGCATACGCCCTTTTTGGCCAACCAAGCAACCTGGAAAGGCAAACCAGCGCTACAAAGAAGTCTCGCTTCCCATCGGCCAAAAGGGCCATGCTGCAAAAAGTGTCAAAACCAGAAATGCAGGACAGGCCATGGAGAAATGGCAGCCTTGCTACGCTGATGGGCGGGATGTAAATTGCCAACAGCCACTCTGGAGAAGTGTACGGTGTGTCCTGAAACATCGAAAAAACACAGCTTAGGGAGCATAGGGCACGTCCACTCATGGGCGTATAAATTGGGAAAACTAAAAATCAGCAAGACACAGGCACCCCAAAGTTTAGGGCTGCTCTGTTGACAAGAACCTCCACTTCATGACACCTTAAATATCCCAGGAAAGAGAAAAATGGATAAAGAAGTTGTGGTCCTTATGTACAATGCAATATCACTCAGACATGAAATCAATGTCATAAGGCTAGTAGAAGCAAGATGAGTGGACTTAGGTACGACGATTCTAAGTGAAATAAGTCACACAGAAAAAGACACTTATCATAAGCTATCACTTATAGAGGGAATGTAAAAACCTGCTACACTTGAACTGAATTACAGAACAGAACAGAATCACACGTTTAGAAAACACACTATGGCTGCTTAACGGGAAAGGTGAGGTGGGGTGATGCATAAAACAAGGGGTTCAAATTCGCTCAGATACCGTTCCATACACCCAATATGTAATAGACAAGACCTACTCCTTGCTCAGTGAAGTGGACTCAACACCCCCTATTCACCGCACAAGAATATATGTGACTAGTAACAATCTTAAAACCTATGTATTGATATCTGTCTGGAAGTGAGTCAAGTGGGTGTAAATCCGCATAAACACAGCCGTGAAAAGCAGCTAAACCCCATTATAAAAATAAATTACTTTTAAAAACCCGTAAAACAAAGACAGTGAAAGAGAGACAAATTCTTACAAAATTCGTTCAGGGGCTGTGATGCAACCTGGATTGACCATATCTAGACCCACAGCTGGATGAGACATAAGGGTGGACACTCTTGGGGCTGAGAGGTTGGGTGAGGTTGGGTGAGCAAACGCAGACCCTTTAAAGTAATACTGCATGGTACCCATCCCATGGGTTCCAAATCTCCAGGTTCAAGGGCATCTTCCTACATCGAAATCTTGCATGAGGAACCCAGAAGAAGGTACACCGTGTGATTTTGAAAGGTTTCTAAAACGCACCTCATTTCTCATCTCCTTGTGCTCGGGTTCGCCATTCCAGCTACTTTACTAGCAATCTCCCTACTTGGAGGATCAGCACCTTTAACCTCCTGTTCTGTACAGGTTGCAATTTGTCCTGAGGATGAACGGGAAGAGGGGCAACCAATGAGAGACTAGATCTAGGTGTTGGGACAGGCACAGGTCACTCTATTTTCCCATCAGGAAGAAGAATTAACCACAGGCTCAGCCTGCTGCCAGGAACCAGAATAGGGCCTGAGGCAATCCCGTGCTTTTGCGGCCAGCTCTCAAAAAAGACAGTTGAAAAATGGAGCTCAGGGACACTGCAATTCACAAACCCGCAGAGTTATAAGTGATAACTCTCATCCACAGATATATTGAGGGAAGGCAACGAAGAGGATTTGAAAGCAAGGCAGAATTGCAGGAAACAGATTTCAGGAGGTAGATTCGAATCGCCTTTAAGGCACATGAAAAGCGGCAAAACGTCGACAATGATGCCCTTGGCCAAAAAGGGCGTATGCGTTTTTTCCTGAATATATTCAGGAAAAAACGCATACGCCCTTTTTGGCCAACCAAGCAACCTGGAAAGGCAAACCAGCGCTACAAAGAAGTCTCGCTTCCCATCGGCCAAAAGGGCCATGCTGCAAAAAGTGTCAAAACCAGAAATGCAGGACAGGCCATGGAGAAATGGCAGCCTTGCTACGCTGATGGGCGGGATGTAAATTGCCAACAGCCACTCTGGAGAAGTGTACGGTGTGTCCTGAAACATCGAAAAAACACAGCTTAGGGAGCATAGGGCACGTCCACTCATGGGCGTATAAATTGGGAAAACTAAAAATCAGCAAGACACAGGCACCCCAAAGTTTAGGGCTGCTCTGTTGACAAGAACCTCCACTTCATGACACCTTAAATATCCCAGGAAAGAGAAAAATGGATAAAGAAGTTGTGGTCCTTATGTACAATGCAATATCACTCAGACATGAAATCAATGTCATAAGGCTAGTAGAAGCAAGATGAGTGGACTTAGGTACGACGATTCTAAGTGAAATAAGTCACACAGAAAAAGACACTTATCATAAGCTATCACTTATAGAGGGAATGTAAAAACCTGCTACACTTGAACTGAATTACAGAACAGAACAGAATCACACGTTTAGAAAACACACTATGGCTGCTTAACGGGAAAGGTGAGGTGGGGTGATGCATAAAACAAGGGGTTCAAATTCGCTCAGATACCGTTCCATACACCCAATATGTAATAGACAAGACCTACTCCTTGCTCAGTGAAGTGGACTCAACACCCCCTATTCACCGCACAAGAATATATGTGACTAGTAACAATCTTAAAACCTATGTATTGATATCTGTCTGGAAGTGAGTCAAGTGGGTGTAAATCCGCATAAACACAGCCGTGAAAAGCAGCTAAACCCCATTATAAAAATAAATTACTTTTAAAAACCCGTAAAACAAAGACAGTGAAAGAGAGACAAATTCTTACAAAATTCGTTCAGGGACTGTGATGCAACCTGGATTGACCATATCTAGACCCACAGCTGGATGAGACATAAGGGTGGACACTCTTGGGGCTGAGAGGTTGGGTGAGGTTGGGTGAGCAAACGCAGACCCTTTAAAGTAATACTGCATGGTACCCATCCCATGGGTCCCAAATCTCCAGGTTCAAGGGCATCTTCCTACATCGAAATCTTGCATGAGGAACCCAGAAGAAGGTACACCGTGTGATTTTGAAAGGTTTCTAAAACGCACCTCATTTCTCATCTCTTTGTGCTCGGGTTCGCCATTCCAGCTACTTTACTAGCAATCTCCCTACTTGGAGGATCAGCACCTTTAACCTCCTGTTCTGTACAGGTTGCAATTTGTCCTGAGGATGAACGGGAAGAGGGGCAACCAATGAGAGACTAGATCTAGGTGTTGGGACAGGCACAGGTCACTCTATTTTCCCATCAGGAAGAAGAATTAACCTCAGGCTCAGCCTGCTGCCAGGAACCAGAATAGGGCCTGAGGCAATCCCGTGCTTTTGCGGCCAGCTCTCAAAAAAGACAGTTGAAAAATGGAGCTCAGGGACACTGCAATTCACAAACCCGCAGAGTTATAAGTGATAACTCTCATCCACAGATATATTGAGGGAAGGCAACGAAGAGGATTTGAAAGCAAGGCAGAATTGCAGGAAACAGATTTCAGGAGGTAGATTCGAATCGCCTTTAAGGCACATGAAAAGCGGCAAAACATCGACAATGATGCCCTTGGCCAAAAAGGGCGTATCCGTTTTTTCCTGAATATATTCAGGAAAAAACGCATACGCCCTTTTTGGCCAACCAAGCAACCTGGAAAGGCAAATCAGCGCTACAAAGAAGTCTCGCTTCCCATCGGCCAAAAGGGCCATGCTGCAAAAAGTGTCAAAACCAGAAATGCAGGACAGGCCATGGAGAAATGGCAGCCTTGCTACGCTGATGGGCGGGATGTAAATTGCCAACAGCCACTCTGGAGAAGTGTACGGTGTGTCCTGAAACATCGAAAAAACACAGCTTAGGGAGCATAGGGCACGTCCACTCATGGGCGTATAAATTGGGAAAAAGAAAAATCAGCAAGACACAGGCACCCCAAAGTTTAGGGCTGCTCTGTTGACAAGAACCTCCACTTCATGACAACTTAAATATCCCAGGAAAGAGAAAAATGGATAAAGAAGTCGCGGTCCTTATGTACAATGGAATATCACTCAGACATGAAATCAATGTCATAAGGCTAGTAGAAGCAAGATGAGTGGAGTTAGGTACGACGATTCTAAGTGAAATAAGTCACACAGAAAAAGACACTTATCATAAGCTATCACTTATAGAGGGAATGTAAAAACCGCTACACTTGAACTGAATTACAAAACAGAACAGAGTCACACGTTTAGAAAACACACTATGGCTGCTTAACGGGAAAGGTGAGGTGGGGTGATGCATAAAACAAGGGGTTCAAATTCGCTCAGATACCGTTCCATACACCCAATAAGTAATAGACAAGACCTACTCCTTGCTCAGTGAACTGGACTCAACACCCCCTATTCACCGCACAAGAATATAGGTGACTAGTAAGAATCTTAAAACCTATGTATTGATATATGTCTGGAAGTGAGTCAAGTGGGTGTAAAGCCGCATAAACACAGCCGTGAAAAGCAGCTAAACCCCATTATAAAAATAAATTACTTTTAAAAACCCGTAAAACAAAGACAGTGAAAGAGAGAGAAATTCTTACAAAATTCGTTCAGAGGCTGTGATGCAACCTGGATTGACCATATCTACACGCACAGCTGGATGAGACATAAGGGTGGACACACTTGGGGCTGAGAGGTTGGGTGAGGTTGGGTGAGCAAACACAGACCCTTTAAAGTAATACTGCGTGGTACCCATCCCATGGTTCCCAAGTCTCCAGGTTCAAGGGCATCTTCCTACATCGAAAACATGCATGAGAAACTCAGAAGATGGTACACCGTGTGATTTTGAAAGGTTTCTAAAACGCACCTCATTTCTCATTTCCTTGTGCTCGGGTTCGCCATTCCAGCTACTTTACTAGCAATCTCCCTACTTGGAGAATCAGCACCTTTAACCTCCTCTTCTGTACAGGTTGCAATTTGTCCTGAGGATGAACGGGAAGAGGGGCAACCAATGAGAGACTAGATCTAGGTGTTGGGACAGGCACAGGTCACTCTAATTTCCCATCAGGAAGAAGAATTAATCACAGGCTCAGCCTGCCGCCCAGAAGCACAATAGGGCCTGAGGCAATCCCGTGCTTTTGCGGCTAGCTCCCAAAAAAGCGAGTTGAAAAATGGAGCTCAGGGACACTGCAATTCACAAACCCGCAGAGTTATAAATGATAACTCTCATCCACAGATATATTGAGGGAAGGCAACGAAGAGGATTTGAAAGCAAGGCAGAATTGCAGAAAACAGATTTCAGGAGGTAGATTCGAATCGCCTTTAAAGCACATGAAAAGCGGCAAAACGTCGACAATGATGCCTTTGGCCAAAAAGGGCGTATGCATTTTTTCCTGAATATATTCAGGAAAAAACGCATACGCCCTTTTTGGCCTACCAAGCAACCTGAAAAGGCAAATCAGCGCTACAAAGAAGTCTCGCTTCCCATCGGCCAAAAGGGCCATGCTGCAAAAAGTGTCAAAACCAGAAATGCAGGACAGGCCATGGAGAAATGGCAGCCTTGCTACGCTGATGAGCGGGATGTAAATTGCCAACAGCCACTCTGGAGAAGTGTACGGTGTGTCCTGAAACATCGAAAAAACACAGCTTAGGGAGCATAGGGCACGTCCACTCATGGGCGTATAAATTGGGAAAACTAAAAATCAGCAAGACACAGGCACCCCAAAGTTTAGGGCTGCTCTGTTGACAAGAACCTCCACTTCATGACACCTTAAATATCCCAGGAAAGAGAAAAATGGATAAAGAAGTTGTGGTCCTTATGTACAATGCAATATCACTCAGACATGAAATCAATGTCATAAGGCTAGTAGAAGCAAGATGAGTGGACTTAGGTACGACGATTCTAAGTGAAATAAGTCACACAGAAAAAGACACTTATCATAAGCTATCACTTATAGAGGGAATGTAAAAACCTGCTACACTTGAACTGAATTACAGAACAGAACAGAATCACACGTTTAGAAAACACACTATGGCTGCTTAACGGGAAAGGTGAGGTGGGGTGATGCATAAAACAAGGGGTTCAAATTCGCTCAGATACCGTTCCATACACCCAATATGTAATAGACAAGACCTACTCCTTGCTCAGTGAACTGGACTCAACACCCCCTATTCACCGCACAAGAATATATGTGACTAGTAACAATCTTAAAACCTATGTATTGATATCTGTCTGGAAGTGAGTCAAGTGGGTGTAAATCCGCATAAACACAGCCGTGAAAAGCAGCTAAACCCCATTATAAAAATAAATTACTTTTAAAAACCCGTAAAACAAAGACAGTGAAAGAGAGACAAATTCTTACAAAATTCGTTCAGGGGCTGTGATGCAACCTGGATTGACCATATCTAGACCCACAGCTGGATGAGACATAAGGGTGGACACTCTTGGGGCTGAGAGGTTGGGTGAGGTTGGGTGAGCAAACGCAGACCCTTTGAAGTAATACTGCGTGGTACCCATCCCATGGGTCCCAAATCTCCAGGTTCAAGGGCATCTTCCTACATCGAAAACATGCATGAGAAACTCAGAAGATGGTACACCGCGTGATTTTGAAAGGTTTCTAAAACACACCCCATTTCTCATCTCCTTGTGCTCGGGTTCGCCTTTCCAGCTATTTTACTAGCAATCTCCTTACTTGGAGGATCAGCACCTTTAACCTCCTGTTCCCTACAGGTTGCAATTTGTCCTGAGGATGAACGAGAAGAGGGGCAACCAATGAGAGACTAGATCTAGGTGTTGGGACCGGCACAGGTCACTCTATTTTCCCATCGGGAAAAAGAATTAATCACAGGCTCAGCCTGCCGCCCAGAAGCACAATAGGGCCTGAGGTAATCCCGCGCTTTTGCGGCCAGCTCCCAAAAAAGCGAGTTGAAAAATGGAGCTCAGGGACACTGCAATTCACAAACCCGCAGAGTTATAAATGATAACTCTCATCCACAGGTATATTGAGGGAAGGCAACGAAGAGGAATTGAAAGCAAGGAAGAATTGCAGGAAACAGATTTCAGGAGGTAGATACGAATCGCCTGTAAAGCACATGAAAAGCGGCAAAACGTCGACAATGATGCCCTTGGCCAAAAAGGGCGTATGCGTTTTTTCCTGAATATATTCAGGAAAAAACGCATACGCCCTTTTTGGCCAACCAAGCAACCTGGAAAGGCAAATCAGCGCTACAAAGAAGTCTCGCTTCCCATCGGTCAAAAGGGCCATGCTGCAAAAAGTGTCAAAACCAGAAATGCAGGACAGGCAATGGAGAAATGGCAGCCTTGCTACGCTGATGAGCGGGATGTAAATTGCCAACAGCCACTCTGGAGAAGTGTACGGTGTGTCCTGAAACATCGAAAAAACACAGCTTAGGGAGCATAGGGCACGTCCACTCATGGGCGTATAAATTGGGAAAACTAAAAATCAGCAAGACACAGGCACCCCAAAGTTTAGGGCTGCTCTGTTGACAAGAACCTCCACTTCATGACACCTTAAATATCCCAGGAAAGATAAAAATGGATAAAGAAGTTGTGGTCCTTATGTACAATGCAATATCACTCAGACATGAAATCAATGTCATAAGGCTAGTAGAAGCAAGATGAGTGGACTTAGGTACGACGATTCTAAGTGAAATAAGTCACACAGAAAAAGACACTTATCATAAGCTATCACTTATAGAGGGAATGTAAAAACTGCTACACTTGAACTGAATTACAGAACAGAACAGAATCACACGTTTAGAAAACACACTATGGCTGCTTAACGGGAAAGGTGAGGTGGGGTGATGCATAAAACAAGGGGTTCAAATTCGCTCAGATACCGTTCCATACACCCAATATGTAATAGACAAGACCTACTCCTTGCTCAGTGAACTGGACTCAACACCCCCTATTCACCGCACAAGAATATATGTGACTAGTAACAATCTTAAAACCTATGTATTGATATCTGTAAGGAAGTGAGTCAAGTGGGTGTAAATCCGCATAAACACAGCCGTGAAAAGCAGCTAAACCCCATTATAAAAATAAATTACTTTTAAAAACCCGTAAAACAAAGACAGTGAAAGAGAGACAAATTCTTACAAAATTCGTTCAGGGGCTGTGATGCAACCTGGATTGACCATATCTAGACCCACAGCTGGATGAGACATAAGGGTGGACACTCTTGGGGCTGAGAGGTTGGGTGAGGTTGGGTGAGCAAACGCAGACCCTTTAAAGTAATACTGCATGGTACCCATCCCATGGGTCCCAAATCTCCAGGTTCAAGGGCATCTTCCTACATCGAAATCTTGCATGAGGAACCCAGAAGAAGGTACACCGTGTGATTTTGAAAGGTTTCTAAAACGCACCTCATTTCTCATCTCCTTGTGCTCGGGTTCGCCATTCCAGCTACTTTACTAGCAATCTCCCTACTTGGAGGATCAGCACCTTTAACCTCCTGTTCTGTACAGGTTGCAATTTGTCCTGAGGATGAACGGGAAGAGGGGCAACCAATGAGAGACTACATCTAGGTGTTGGGACAGGCACAGGTCACTCTATTTTCCCATCAGGAAGAAGAATTAACCACAGGCTCAGCCTGCTGCCAGGAACCAGAATAGGGCCTGAGGCAATCCCGTGCTTTTGCGGCCAGCTCTCAAAAAAGACAGTTGAAAAATGGAGCTCAGGGACACAGCAATTCACAAACCCGCAGAGTTATAAGTGATAACTCTCATCCACAGATATATTGAGGGAAGGCAACGAAGAGGATTTGAAAGCAAGGCAGAATTGCAGGAAACAGATTTCAGGAGGTAGATTTGAATCGCCTTTAAGGCACATGAAAAGCGGCAAAACTTCGACAATGATGCCCTTGGCCAAAAAGGGCGTATGCGTTTTTTCCTGAATATATTCAGGAAAAAACGCATACGCCCTTTTTGGCCAACCAAGCAACCTGGAAAGGCAAATCAGCGCTACAAAGAAGTCTCGCTTCCCATCGGTCAAAAGGGCCATGCTGCAAAAAGTGTCAAAACCAGAAATGCAGGACAGGCCATGGAGAAATGGCAGCCTTGCTACGCTGATGGGCGGGATGTAAATTGCCAACAGCCACTCTGGAGAAGTGTACGGTGTGTCCTGAAACATCGAAAAAACACAGCTTAGGGAGAATAGGGCACGTCCACTCATGGGCGTATAAATTGGGAAAAAGAAAAATCAGCAAGACACAGGCACCCCAAAGTTTAGGGCTGCTCTGTTGACAAGAACCTCCACTTCATGACAACTTAAATATCCCAGGAAAGAGAAAAATGGATAAAGAAGTCGTGGTCCTTATGTACAATGGAATATCACTCAGACATGAAATCAATGTCATAAGGCTAGTAGAAGCAAGATGAGTGGAGTTAGGTACGACGATTCTAAGTGAAATAAGTCACACAGAAAAAGACACTTATCATAAGCTATCACTTATAGAGGGAATGTAAAAACCGCTACACTTGAGCTGAATTACAAAACAGAACAGAGTCACACGTTTAGAAAACACACTATGGCTGCTTAACGGGAAAGGTGAGGTGGGGTGATGCATAAAACAAGGGGTTCAAATTCGCTCAGATACCGTTCCATACACCCAATAAGTAATAGACAAGACCTACTCCTTGCTCAGTGAACTGGACTCAACACCCCCTATTCACCGCACAAGAATATAGGTGACTAGTAAGAATCTTAAAACCTATGTATTGATATATGTCTGGAAGTGAGTCAAGTGGGTGTAAAGCCGCATAAACACAGCCGTGAAAAGCAGCTAAACCCCATTATAAAAATAAATTACTTTTAAAAACCCGTAAAACAAAGACAGTGAAAGAGAGAGAAATTCTTACAAAATTCGTTCAGAGGCTGTGATGCAACCTGGATTGACCATATCTACACGCACAGCTGGATGAGACATAAGGGTGGACACTCCTCGGGCTGAAAGGTTGGGTTAGGTTGGGTGAGCAAACGCAGACCCTTTAAATTAATACTGCGTGGTACCCATCCCATGGGTCCCAAGTCTCCAGGTTCAAGGGCATCTTCCTACATCGAAAACATGCATGAGAAACTCAGAAGATGGTACACCGTGTGATTTTGAAAGGTTTCTAAAACGCACCTCATTTCTCATTTCCTTGTGCTCGGGTTCGCCATTCCAGCTACTTTACTAGCAATCTCCCTACTTGGAGAATCAGCACCTTTAACCTCCTCTTCTGTACAGGTTGCAATTTGTCCTGAGGATGAACGGGAAGAGGGGCAACCAATGAGAGACTAGATCTAGGTGTTGGGACAGGCCCAGGTCACTCTATTTTCCCATCAGGAAGAAGAATTAACCACAGGCTCAGCCTGCCGCCCAGAAGCACAATAGGGCCTGAGGCAATCCCGTGCTTTTGCGGCCAGCTCCCAAAAAAGCGAGTTGAAAAATGGAGCTCAGGGACACTGCAATTCACAAACCCGCAGAGTTATAAATGATAACTCTCATCCACAGATATATTGAGGGAAGGCAACGAAGAGGATTTGAAAGCAAGGCAGAATTGCAGAAAACAGATTTCAGGAGGTAGATTCGAATCGCCTTTAAAGCACATGAAAAGCGGCAAAACGTCGACAATGATGCCTTTGGCCAAAAAGGGCGTATGCGTTTTTTCCTGAATATATTCAGGAAAAAACGCATACGCCCTTTTTGGCCTACCAAGCAACCTGAAAAGGCAAATCAGCGCTACAAAGAAGTCTCGCTTCCCATCGGCCAAAAGGGCCATGCTGCAAAAAGTGTCAAAACCAGAAATGCAGGACAGGCCATGGAGAAATGGCAGCCTTGCTACGCTGATGAGCGGGATGTAAATTGCCAACAGCCACTCTGGAGAAGTGTACGGTGTGTCCTGAAACATCGAAAAAACACAGCTTAGGGAGCATAGGGCACGTCCACTCATGGGCGTATAAATTGGGAAAACTAAAAATCAGCAAGACACAGGCACCCCAAAGTTTAGGGCTGCTCTGTTGACAAGAACCTCCACTTCATGACACCTTAAATATCCCAGGAAAGAGAAAAATGGATAAAGAAGTTTTGGTCCTTATGTACAATGCAATATCACTCAGACATGAAATCAATGTCATAAGGCTAGTAGAAGCAAGATGAGTGGACTTAGGTACGACGATTCTAAGTGAAATAAGTCACACAGAAAAAGACACTTATCATAAGCTATCACTTATAGAGGGAATGTAAAAACCTGCTACACTTGAACTGAATTACAGAACAGAACAGAATCACACGTTTAGAAAACACACTATGGCTGCTTAACGGGAAAGGTGAGGTGGGGTGATGCATAAAACAAGGGTTTCAAATTCGCTCAGATACCGTTCCATACACCCAATATGTAATAGACAAGACCTACTCCTTGCTCAGTGAACTGGACTCAACACCCCCTATTCACCGCACAAGAATATATGTGACTAGTAACAATCTTAAAACCTATGTATTGATATCTGTAAGGAAGTGAGTCAAGTGGGTGTAAATCCGCATAAACACAGCCGTGAAAAGCAGCTAAACCCCATTATAAAAATAAATTACTTTTAAAAACCCGTAAAACAAAGACAGTGAAAGAGAGACAAATTCTTACAAAATTCGTTCAGGGGCTGTGATGCAACCTGGATTGACCATATCTAGACCCACAGCTGGATGAGACATAAGGGTGGACACTCTTGGGGCTGAGAGGTTGGGTGAGGTTGGGTGAGCAAACGCAGACCCTTTGAAGTAATACTGCGTGGTACCCATCCCATGGGTCCCAAATCTCCATGTTCAAGGGCATCTTCCTACATCGAAAACATGCATGAGAAACTCAGAAGATGGTACACCGCGTGATTTTGAAAGGTTTCTAAAACACACCCCATTTATCATCTCCTTGTGCTCGGGTTCGCCTTTCCAGCTATTTTACTAGCAATCTCCTTACTTGGAGGATCAGCACCTTTAACCTCCTGTTCCCTACAGGTTGCAATTTGTCCTGAGGATGAACGAGAAGAGGGGCAACCAATGAGAGACTTGATCTAGGTGTTGGGACAGGCACAGGTCACTCTATTTTCCCATCGGGAAGAAGAATTAATCACAGGCTCAGCCTGCCGCCCAGAAGCACAATAGGGCCTGAGGTAATCCCGCGCTTTTGCGGCCAGCTCCCAAAAAAGCGAGTTGAAAAATGGAGCTCAGGGACACTGCAATTCACAAACCCGCAGAGTTATAAATGATAACTCTCATCCACAGGTATATTGAGGGAAGGCAACGAAGAGGAATTGAAAGCAAGGAAGAATTGCAGGAAACAGATTTCAGGAGGTAGATACGAATCGCCTGTAAAGCACATGAAAAGCGGCAAAACGTCGACAATGATGCCCTTGGCCAAAAAGGGCGTATGCGTTTTTTCCTGAATATATTCAGGAAAAAACGCATACGCCCTCTTTGGCCAACCAAGCAACCTGGAAAGGCAAATCAGCGCTACAAAGAAGTCTCGCTTCCCATCGGTCAAAAGGGCCATGCTGCAAAAAGTGTCAAAACCAGAAATGCAGGACAGGCAATGGAGAAATGGCAGCCTTGCTACGCTGATGAGCGGGATGTAAATTGCCAACAGCCACTCTGGAGAACTGTACGGTGTGTCCTGAAACATCGAAAAAACACAGCTTAGGGAGCATAGGGCACGTCCACTCATGGGCGTATAAATTGGGAAAACTAAAAATCAGCAAGACACAGGCACCCCAAAGTTTAGGGCTGCTCTGTTGACAAGAACCTCCACTTCATGACACCTTAAATATCCCAGGAAAGAGAAAAATGGATAAAGAAGTTGTGGTCCTTATGTACAATGCAATATCACTCAGACATGAAATCAATGTCATAAGGCTAGTAGAAACAAGATGAGTGGACTTAGGTACGACGATTCTAAGTGAAATAAGTCACACAGAAAAAGACACTTATCATAAGCTATCACTTATAGAGGGAATGTAAAAACCGCTACACTTGAACTGAATTACAGAACAGAACAGAATCACACGTTTAGAAAACACACTATGGCTGCTTAACGGGAAAGGTGAGGTGGGGTGATGCATAAAACAAGGGTTTCAAATTTGCTCAGATACCGTTCCATACACCCAATATGTAATAGACAAGAACTACTCCTTTCTCAGTGAACTGGACTCAACACCCCCTATTCACCGCACAAGAATATATGTGACTAGTAACAATCTTAAATCCTATGTATTGATATCTGTAAGGAAGTGAGTCAAGTGGGTGTAAATCCGCATAAACACAGCCGTGAAAAGCAGCTAAACCCCATTATAAAAATAAATTACTTTTAAAAACCCGTAAAACAAAGACAGTGAAAGAGAGACAAATTCTTACAAAATTCGTTCAGGGGCTGTGATGCAACCTGGATTGACCATATCTAGACCCACAGCTGGATGAGACATAAGGGTGGACACTCTTGGGGCTGAGAGGTTGGGTGAGGTTGGGTGAGAAAACGCAGAACCTTTAAAGTAATACTGCATAGTACCCATCCCATGGGTCCCAAATCTCCAGGTTCAAGGGCATCTTCCTACATTGAAATCTTGCATGAGGAACCCAGAAGAAGGTACACCGTGTGATTTTGAAAGGTTTCTAAAACGCACCTCATTTCTCACCTCCTTGTGCTCGGGTTCGCCATTCCAGCTACTTTACAAGCAATCTCCCTACTTGGAGAATCAGCACCTTTAACCTCCTGTTCCGTACTGGTTGCAATTTGTCCTGAGGATGAACGGGAAGAGGGGCAACCAATGAGAGACTAGATCTAGGTGTTGGGACAGGCACAGGTCACTCTATTTTCCCATCAGGAAGAAGAATTAACCACAGGCTCAGCCTGCCACCGGGAACCAGAATAGGGCCTGAGGCAATCCCGTGCTTTTGCGACCAGCTCCCAAACAAGACAGTTGAAAAATGGAGCTCAGGGGCACTGCCATTCACAAACCTGCTGAGTTATAAATGATAACTCTCGTCCACAAATATATTGAGGGAAGGCAACGAAGAGGATTTGAAAGCAAGGCAGAATTGCAGGAAACAGGTTTCAGGAGGTAGATTCGAATCACCTTTAAAGCACATGAAAAGAGGCAAAACGTCGACAATGATGCCCTTGGCCAAAAAGGGCGTATGCGTTTTTTCCTGAATATATTCAGGAAAAAACGCATACGCCCTTTTTGGCCAACCAAGCAACCTGGAAAGGCAAATCAGCGCTACAAAGAAGTCTCGCTTCCCATCGGTCAAAAGGGCCATGCTGCAAAAAGTGTCAAAACCAGAAATGCAGGACAGGCCATGGAGAAATGGCAGCCTTGCTACGCTGATGGGCGTGATGTTAATTGCCAGCAGCCACTCTGGAGAAGTGTACGGTGTGTCCTGAAACATCGAAAAAACACAGCTTAGGGAGCATAGGGCACGTCCACTCATGGGCGTATAAATTGGGAAAAAGAAAAATCAGCAAGACACAGGCACCCCAAAGTTTAGGGCTGCTCTGTTGACAAGAACCTCCACTTCATGACAACTTAAATATCCCAGGAAAGAGAAAAATGGATAAAGAAGTCGTGGTCCTTATGTACAATGGAATATCACTCAGACATGAAATCAATGTCATAAGGCTAGTAGAAGCAAGATGAGTGGAGTTAGGTACGACGATTCTAAGTGAAATAAGTCACACAGAAAAAGACACTTATCATAAGCTATCACTTATAGAGGGAATGTAAAAACCGCTACACCTGAACTGAATTACAAAACAGAACAGAGTCACACGTTTAGAAAACACACTATGGCTGCTTAACGGGAAAGGTGAGGTGGGGTGATGCATAAAACAAGGGTTTCAAATTCGCTCAGATACCGTTCCATACACCCAATATGTAATAGACAAGACCTACTCCTTGCTCAGTGAACTGGACTCAACACCCCCTATTCACCGCACAAGAATATATGTGACTAGTAAGAATCTTAAAACCTATGTATTGATATATGTCTGGACGTGAGTCAAGTGGGTGTAAAGCCGCATAAACACAGCCGTGAAAAGCAGCTAAACCCCATTATAAAAATAAATTACTTTTAAAAACCCGTAAAACAAAGACAGTGAAAGAGAGAGAAATTCTTACAAAATTCGTTCAGAGGCTGTGATGCAACCTGGATTGACCATATCTAGACGCACAACTGGATAAGACATAAGGGTGGACACTCTTGGGGCTGAGAGGTTGGGTGAGGTTGGGTGAGCAAACGCAGACCCTTTAAAGTAATACTGCATGGTACCCATCCCATGGGTCCCAAATCTCCAGGTTCAAGGGCATCTTCCTACATCGAAATCTTGCATGAGGAACCCAGAAGAAGGTACACCGTGTGATTTTGAAAGATTTCTAAAACGCACCTCATTTCTCATCTCCTTGTGCTCGGGTTCGCCATTCCAGCTACTTTACTAGCAATCTCCCTACTTGGAGGATCAGCACCTTTAACCTCCTGTTCTGTACAGGTTGCAATTTGTCCTGAGGATGAACGGGAAGAGGGGCAACCAATGAGAGACTACATCTAGGTGTTGGGACAGGCACAGGTCACTCTATTTTCCCATCAGGAAGAAGAATTAACCACAGGCTCAGCCTGCTGCCAGGAACCAGAATAGGGCCTGAGGCAATCCCGTGCTTTTGCGGCCAGCTCTCAAAAAAGACAGTTGAAAAATGGAGCTCAGGGACACAGCAATTCACAAACCCGCAGAGTTATAAGTGATAACTCTCATCCACAGATATATTGAGGGAAGGCAACGAAGAGGATTTGAAAGCAAGGCAGAATTGCAGGAAACAGATTTCAGGAGGTAGATTTGAATCGCCTTTAAGGCACATGAAAAGCGGCAAAACGTCGACAATGATGCCCTTGGCCAAAAAGGGCGTATGCGTTTTTTCCTGAATATATTCAGGAAAAAACGCATACGCCCTTTTTGGCCAACCAAGCAACCTGGAAAGGCAAATCAGCGCTACAAAGAAGTCTCGCTTCCCATCGGTCAAAAGGGCCATGCTGCAAAAAGTGTCAAAACCAGAAATGCAGGACAGGCCATGGAGAAATGGCAGCCTTGCTACGCTGATGGGCGGGATGTAAATTGCCAACAGCCACTCTGGAGAAGTGTACGGTGTGTCCTGAAACATCGAAAAAACACAGCTTAGGGAGAATAGGGCACGTCCACTCATGGGCGTATAAATTGGGAAAAAGAAAAATCAGCAAGACACAGGCACCCCAAAGTTTAGGGCTGCTCTGTTGACAAGAACCTCCACTTCATGACAACTTAAATATCCCAGGAAAGAGAAAAATGGATAAAGAAGTCGTGGTCCTTATGTACAATGGAATATCACTCAGACATGAAATCAATGTCATAAGGCTAGTAGAAGCAAGATGAGTGGAGTTAGGTACGACGATTCTAAGTGAAATAAGTCACACAGAAAAAGACACTTATCATAAGCTATCACTTATAGAGGGAATGTAAAAACCGCTACACTTGAACTGAATTACAAAACAGAACAGAGTCACACGTTTAGAAAACACACTATGGCTGCTTAACGGGAAAGGTGAGGTGGGGTGATGCATAAAACAAGGGGTTCAAATTCGCTCAGATACCGTTCCATACACCCAATAAGTAATAGACAAGACCTACTCCTTGCTCAGTGAACTGGACTCAACACCCCCTATTCACCGCACAAGAATATAGGTGACTAGTAAGAATCTTAAAACCTATGTATTGATATATGTCTGGAAGTGAGTCAAGTGGGTGTAAAGCCGCATAAACACAGCCGTGAAAAGCAGCTAAACCCCATTATAAAAATAAATTACTTTTAAAAACCCGTAAAACAAAGACAGTGAAAGAGAGAGAAATTCTTACAAAATTCGTTCAGAGGCTGTGATGCAACCTGGATTGACCATATCTACACGCACAGCTGGATGAGACATAAGGGTGGACACTCCTCGGGCTGAAAGGTTGGGTTAGGTTGGGTGAGCAAACACAGACCCTTTAAATTAATACTGCGTGGTACCCATCCCATGGGTCCCAAGTCTCCAGGTTCAAGGGCATCTTCCTACATCGAAAACATGCATGAGAAACTCAGAAGATGGTACACCGTGTGATTTTGAAAGGTTTCTAAAACGCACCTCATTTCTCATTTCCTTGTGCTCGGGTTCGCCATTCCAGCTACTTTACTAGCAATCTCCCTACTTGGAGAATCAGCACCTTTAACCTCCTCTTCTGTACAGGTTGCAATTTGTCCTGAGGATGAACGGGAAGAGGGGCAACCAATGAGAGACTAGATCTAGGTGTTGGGACAGGCCCAGGTCACTCTATTTTCCCATCAGGAAGAAGAATTAACCACAGGCTCAGCCTGCCGCCCAGAAGCACAATAGGGCCTGAGGCAATCCCGTGCTTTTGCGGCCAGCTCCCAAAAAAGCGAGTTGAAAAATGGAGCTCAGGGACACTGCAATTCACAAACCCGCAGAGTTATAAATGATAACTCTCATCCACAGATATATTGAGGGAAGGCAACGAAGAGGATTTGAAAGCAAGGCAGAATTGCAGAAAACAGATTTCAGGAGGTAGATTCGAATCGCCTTTAAAGCACATGAAAAGCGGCAAAACGTCGACAATGATGCCTTTGGCCAAAAAGGGCGTATGCGTTTTTTCCTGAATATATTCAGGAAAAAACGCATACGCCCTTTTTGGCCTACCAAGCAACCTGAAAAGGCAAATCAGCGCTACAAAGAAGTCTCGCTTCCCATCGGCCAAAAGGGCCATGCTGCAAAAAGTGTCAAAACCAGAAATGCAGGACAGGCCATGGAGAAATGGCAGCCTTGCTACGCTGATGAGTGGGATGTAAATTGCCAACAGCCACTCTGGAGAAGTGTACGGTGTGTCCTGAAACATCGAAAAAACACAGCTTAGGGAGCATAGGGCACGTCCACTCATGGGCGTATAAATTGGGAAAACTAAAAATCAGCAAGACACAGGCACCCCAAAGTTTAGGGCTGCTCTGTTGACAAGAACCTCCACTTCATGACACCTTAAATATCCCAGGAAAGAGAAAAATGGATAAAGAAGTTTTGGTCCTTATGTACAATGCAATATCACTCAGACATGAAATCAATGTCATAAGGCTAGTAGAAGCAAGATGAGTGGACTTAGGTACGACGATTCTAAGTGAAATAAGTCACACAGAAAAAGACACTTATCATAAGCTATCACTTATAGAGGGAATGTAAAAACCTGCTACACTTGAACTGAATTACAGAACAGAACAGAATCACACGTTTAGAAAACACACTATGGCTGCTTAACGGGAAAGGTGAGGTGGGGTGATGCATAAAACAAGGGTTTCAAATTCGCTCAGATACCGTTCCATACACCCAATATGTAATAGACAAGACCTACTCCTTGCTCAGTGAACTGGACTCAACACCCCCTATTCACCGCACAAGAATATATGTGACTAGTAACAATCTTAAAACCTATGTATTGATATCTGTAAGGAAGTGAGTCAAGTGGGTGTAAATCCGCATAAACACAGCCGTGAAAAGCAGCTAAACCCCATTATAAAAATAAATTACTTTTAAAAACCCGTAAAACAAAGACAGTGAAAGAGAGACAAATTCTTACAAAATTCGTTCAGGGGCTGTGATGCAACCTGGATTGACCATATCTAGACCCACAGCTGGATGAGACATAAGGGTGGACACTCTTGGGGCTGAGAGGTTGGGTGAGGTTGGGTGAGCAAACGCAGACCCTTTGAAGTAATACTGCGTGGTACCCATCCCATGGGTCCCAAATCTCCATGTTCAAGGGCATCTTCCTACATCGAAAACATGCATGAGAAACTCAGAAGATGGTACACCGCGTGATTTTGAAAGGTTTCTAAAACACACCCCATTTATCATCTCCTTGTGCTCGGGTTCGCCTTTCCAGCTATTTTACTAGCAATCTCCTTACTTGGAGGATCAGCACCTTTAACCTCCTGTTCCCTACAGGTTGCAATTTGTCCTGAGGATGAACGAGAAGAGGGGCAACCAATGAGAGACTTGATCTAGGTGTTGGGACAGGCACAGGTCACTCTATTTTCCCATCGGGAAGAAGAATTAATCACAGGCTCAGCCTGCCGCCCAGAAGCACAATAGGGCCTGAGGTAATCCCGCGCTTTTGCGGCCAGCTCCCAAAAAAGCGAGTTGAAAAATGGAGCTCAGGGACACTGCAATTCACAAACCCGCAGAGTTATAAATGATAACTCTCATCCACAGGTATATTGAGGGAAGGCAACGAAGAGGAATTGAAAGCAAGGAAGAATTGCAGGAAACAGATTTCAGGAGGTAGATACGAATCGCCTGTAAAGCACATGAAAAGCGGCAAAACGTCGACAATGATGCCCTTGGCCAAAAAGGGCGTATGCGTTTTTTCCTGAATATATTCAGGAAAAAACGCATACGCCCTCTTTGGCCAACCAAGCAACCTGGAAAGGCAAATCAGCGCTACAAAGAAGTCTCGCTTCCCATCGGTCAAAAGGGCCATGCTGCAAAAAGTGTCAAAACCAGAAATGCAGGACAGGCAATGGAGAAATGGCAGCCTTGCTACGCTGATGAGCGGGATGTAAATTGCCAACAGCCACTCTGGAGAACTGTACGGTGTGTCCTGAAACATCGAAAAAACACAGCTTAGGGAGCATAGGGCACGTCCACTCATGGGCGTATAAATTGGGAAAACTAAAAATCAGCAAGACACAGGCACCCCAAAGTTTAGGGCTGCTCTGTTGACAAGAACCTCCACTTCATGACACCTTAAATATCCCAGGAAAGAGAAAAATGGATAAAGAAGTTGTGGTCCTTATGTACAATGCAATATCACTCAGACATGAAATCAATGTCATAAGGCTAGTAGAAGCAAGATGAGTGGACTTAGGTACGACGATTCTAAGTGAAATAAGTCACACAGAAAAAGACACTTATCATAAGCTATCACTTATAGAGGGAATGTAAAAACCGCTACACTTGAACTGAATTACAGAACAGAACAGAATCACACGTTTAGAAAACACACTATGGCTGCTTAACGGGAAAGGTGAGGTGGGGTGATGCATAAAACAAGGGGTTCAAATTTGCTCAGATACCGTTCCATACACCCAATATGTAATAGACAAGAACTACTCCTTTCTCAGTGAACTGGACTCAACACCCCCTATTCACCGCACAAGAATATATGTGACTAGTAACAATCTTAAATCCTATGTATTGATATCTGTAAGGAAGTGAGTCAAGTGGGTGTAAATCCGCATAAACACAGCCGTGAAAAGCAGCTAAACCCCATTATAAAAATAAATTACTTTTAAAAACCCGTAAAACAAAGACAGTGAAAGAGAGACAAATTCTTACAAAATTCGTTCAGGGGCTGTGATGCAACCTGGATTGACCATATCTAGACCCACAGCTGGATGAGACATAAGGGTGGACACTCTTGGGGCTGAGAGGTTGGGTGAGGTTGGGTGAGAAAACGCAGAACCTTTAAAGTAATACTGCATAGTACCCATCCCATGGGTCCCAAATCTCCAGGTTCAAGGGCATCTTCCTACATTGAAATCTTGCATGAGGAACCCAGAAGAAGGTACACCGTGTGATTTTGAAAGGTTTCTAAAACGCACCTCATTTCTCACCTCCTTGTGCTCGGGTTCGCCATTCCAGCTACTTTACAAGCAATCTCCCTACTTGGAGAATCAGCACCTTTAACCTCCTGTTCCGTACTGGTTGCAATTTGTCCTGAGGATGAACGGGAAGAGGGGCAACCAATGAGAGACTAGATCTAGGTGTTGGGACAGGCACAGGTCACTCTATTTTCCCATCAGGAAGAAGAATTAACCACAGGCTCAGCCTGCCACCGGGAACCAGAATAGGGCCTGAGGCAATCCCGTGCTTTTGCGACCAGCTCCCAAACAAGACAGTTGAAAAATGGAGCTCAGGGGCACTGCCATTCACAAACCTGCTGAGTTATAAATGATAACTCTCGTCCACAAATATATTGAGGGAAGGCAACGAAGAGGATTTGAAAGCAAGGCAGAATTGCAGGAAACAGGTTTCAGGAGGTAGATTCGAATCACCTTTAAAGCACATGAAAAGAGGCAAAACGTCGACAATGATGCCCTTGGCCAAAAAGGGCGTATGCGTTTTTTCCTGAATATATTCAGGAAAAAACGCATACGCCCTTTTTGGCCAACCAAGCAACCTGGAAAGGCAAATCAGCGCTACAAAGAAGTCTCGCTTCCCATCGGTCAAAAGGGCCATGCTGCAAAAAGTGTCAAAACCAGAAATGCAGGACAGGCCATGGAGAAATGGCAGCCTTGCTACGCTGATGGGCGGGATGTAAATTGCCAGCAGCCACTCTGGAGAAGTGTACGGTGTGTCCTGAAACATCGAAAAAACACAGCTTAGGGAGCATAGGGCACGTCCACTCATGGGCGTATAAATTGGGAAAAAGAAAAATCAGCAAGACACAGGCACCCCAAAGTTTAGGGCTGCTCTGTTGACAAGAACCTCCACTTCATGACAACTTAAATATCCCAGGAAAGAGAAAAATGGATAAAGAAGTCGTGGTCCTTATGTACAATGGAATATCACTCAGACATGAAATCAATGTCATAAGGCTAGTAGAAGCAAGATGAGTGGAGTTAGGTACGACGATTCTAAGTGAAATAAGTCACACAGAAAAAGACACTTATCATAAGCTATCACTTATAGAGGGAATGTAAAAACCGCTACACCTGAACTGAATTACAAAACAGAACAGAGTCACACGTTTAGAAAACACACTATGGCTGCTTAACGGGAAAGGTGAGGTGGGGTGATGCATAAAACAAGGGTTTCAAATTCGCTCAGATACCGTTCCATACACCCAATATGTAATAGACAAGACCTACTCCTTGCTCAGTGAACTGGACTCAACACCCCCTATTCACCGCACAAGAATATATGTGACTAGTAAGAATCTTAAAACCTATGTATTGATATATGTCTGGACGTGAGTCAAGTGGGTGTAAAGCCGCATAAACACAGCCGTGAAAAGCAGCTAAACCCCATTATAAAAATAAATTACTTTTAAAAACCCGTAAAACAAAGACAGTGAAAGAGAGAGAAATTCTTACAAAATTCGTTCAGAGGCTGTGATGCAACCTGGATTGACCATATCTACACGCACAACTGGATAAGACATAAGGGTGGACACTCTTGGGGCTGAAACGTTGGGTTAGGTTGGGTGAGCAAACGCAGACCCTTTAAAGTAATACCGCGTGGTACCCATCCCATGGGTCACAAGTCTCCAGGTTCAAGGGCATCTTCCTACATCGAAAACATGCATGAGAAACTCAGAAGATGGTACACCGTGTGATTTTGAAAGGTTTCTAAAACGCACCTCATTTCTCATCTCCTTGTGCTCGGGTTCGCCATTCCAGCTACTTTACTAGCAATCTCCCTACTTGGAGAATCAGCACCTTTAACCTCCTGTTCCGTACAGGTTGCAATTTGTCCTGAGGATGAACGGGAAGAGGGGCAACCAATGAGAGACTAGATCTAGGTGTTGGGACAGGCACAGGTCACTCCAATTTGCCATCAGGAAGAAGAATTAACCACAGGCTCAGCCTGCCGCCCAGAAGCACATTAGGGCCTGAGGCAATCCCGCGCTTTTGCGGCCAGCTCCCAAAAAAGCGAGTTGAAAAATGGAGCTCAGGGACACTGCAATTCACAAACCCGCAGAGTTATAAATGATAACTCTCATCCACAGATATATTGAGGGAAGGCAACGAAGAGGATTTGAAAGCAAGGCAGAATTGCAGGAAAGTGATTTCAGGAGATAGATTCGAATCGCCTTTAAAGCACATGAAAAGCGGCAAAACGTCGACAATGATGCCCTTGGCCAAAAAGGGCGTATGCGTTTTTTCCTGAATATATTCAGGAAAAAACGCATACGCCCTTTTTGGCCAACCAAGCAACCTGGAAAGGCAAATCAGCGCTACAAAGAAGTCTCGCTTCCCATTGGTCAAAAGGGCCATGCTGCAAAAATGTCAAAACCAGAAATGCAGTACAGGCCATGGAGAAATGGCAGCCTTGCTACGCTGATGGGCGGGATGTACATTGCCAAAAGCCACTCTGGAGAAGTGTACGGTGTGTCCTGAAACATCGAAAAAACACAGCTTAGGGAGCATAGGGCACGTCCACTCATGGGCGTATAAATTGGGAAAACTAAAAATCAGCAAGACACAGGCACCCCAATGTTTAGGGCTGCTATGTTGACAAGAACCTCCACTTCATGACACCTTAAATATCCCAGGAAAGAGAAAAATGGATAAAGAAGTTGTGGTCCTTATGTACAAAGGAATATCCCTCAGACATGAAATCAATGTCATAAGGCTAGTAGAAGCAAGATGAGTGGATTTAGGTATGACGATTCTAAGTGAAATAAGTGACACAGAAAAAGACACTTATCATAAGCTATCACTTATAGAGGGAATGTAAAAACCGCTACACCTGATCTGAATTACAAAACAGAACAGAGTCACACGTTTAGAAAACCCACTATGGCTGCTTAACGGGAAAGGTGAGGTGGGGTGATGCATAAAACAAGGGCTTCAAATTTGCTCAGATACCGTTCCATACACCCAATATGTAATAGACAAGACCTACTCCTTGCTCAGTGAACTGGACTCAACACCCCCTATTCACCGCACAAGAATATATGTGACTAGTAAGAATCTTAAAACCTATGTATTGATATCTGTCTGGAAGTGAGTCAAGTGGGTGTAAAGCCGCATAAACACAGCCGTGAAAAGCAGCTAAACCCCATTATAAAAATAAATTACTTTTAAAAACCCGTAAAACAAAGACAGTGAAAGAGAGAGAAATTCTTACAAAATTCGTTCAGGGGCTGTGATGCAACCTGGATTGACCATATCTAGACCCACACCTGGATGAGACATAAGGGTGGACACTCTTGGGGCTGAGAGGTTGGGTGAGGTTGGGTGAGCAAACTCAGACCCTTTAAAGTAATACTGCGTGGTACCCATCCCATGGGTCCCAAATCTCCAGGTTCAAGGGCATCTTCCTACATCGAAAACATGCATGAGAAACCCAGAAGATGGTACACCGTGTGATTTTGAAAGGTTTCTAAAACGCACCCCATTTCTCATCTCCTTGTGCTAGGGTTCGCCTTTCCAGCTACTTTACTAGCAATCTCTCTACTTGGAGAATCAGCACCTTTAAGCTCCTGTTCCCTACAGGTTGCAATTTGTCCTGAAGATGAACGGGAAGAGGGGCAACCAATGAGAGACTAGATCTAGGTGTTGGGACAGGCACAGGTCACTCTATTTTCCCATCAGGAAGAAGAATTAACCACAGGCTCAGCCTGCCTCCAGGAACCAGAATAGGGCCTGAGGCAATCTCGCGCTTTTGTGGCCAGCTCCCAAAAAAGCGAGTTGAAAAATGGAGCTCAGGGACACTGCAATTCACAAACCCGCAGAGTTATAAATGATAACTCTCATCCACAGATATATTGAGGGAAGGCAACGAAGAGGATTTGAAAGCAAGGCAGAATTGCAGGAAAGAGATTTCAGGAGGTAGATTCGAATCGCCTTTAAAGCACATGAAAAGCGGTAAAACGTCGACAATGATGCCCTTGGCCAAAAAGGGCGTATGCGTTTTTTCCTGAATATATTCAGGAAAAAACGCATACGCCCTTTTTGGCCAACCAAGCAACCTGGAAAGGCAAATCAGCGCTACAAAGACGTCTCGCTTCCCATCGGTCAAAAGGGCCATGCTGCAAAAAGTGTCAAAACCAGAAATGCAGTACAGGCCATGGAGAAATGGCAGCCTTGTTACGCTGATGGGCGGGATGTAAATTGCCAACAGCCACTCTGGAGAAGTGTACGGTGTGTCCTGAAACATCGAAAAAACACAGCTTAGGGAGCATAGGGCACGTCCACTCATGGGCGTATAAATTGGGAAAACTAAAAATCAGCAAGACACAGGCACCCCAATGTTTAGGGCTGCTATGTTGACAAGAACCTCCACTTCATGACACCTTAAATATCCCAGGAAAGAGAAAAATGGATAAAGAACTTGTGGTCCTTATGTACAACGGAATATCACTCAGACATGAAATCAATGTCATAAGGCTAGTAGAAGCAAAATGAGTGGATTTAGGTATGACGATTCTAAGTGAAATAAGTGACACAGAAAAAGACACTTATCATAAGCTATCACTTATAGAGGGAATGTAAAACCGCTACACCTGAACTGAATTACAAAACAGAACAGAGTCACACTTTTAGAAAACACACTATGGCTGCTTAACGGGAAAGGTGAGGTGGGGTGATGCATAAAACAAGGGTTTCAAATTCGCTCAGATACCGTTCCATACACCCAATATGTAATAGACAAGACCTACTCCTTGCTCAGTGAACTGGACTCAACACCCCCTATTCACCGCACAAGAATATATGTGACTAGTAAGAATATTAAAACCTATGTATTGATATCTGTCTGGAAGTGAGTCAAGTGGGTGTAAAGCCGCATAAACACAGCCGTGAAAAGCAGCTAAACCCCATTATAAAAATAAATTACTTTTAAAAACCCGTAAAACAAAGACAGTGAAAGAGAGAGAAATTCTTACAAAATTCGTTCAGAGGCTGTGATGCAACCTGGATTGACCATATCTAGACCCACAGCTGGATGAGACATAAGGGTGGACACTCTTGGGGCTTAGAGGTTGGGTGAGGTTGGGTGAGCAAACGCAGACCCTTTAAAGTAATACTGTGTGGTACCCATCCCATGGGTCCCAAATCTCCAGGTTCAAGGGCATCTTCCTACATCGAAAACATGCATGAGAAACCCAGAAGATGGTACACCGTGTGATTTTGAAAGGTTTCTAAAACGCACCCAATTTCTCATCTCCTTGTGCTCGGGTTCGCCTTTCCAGCTACTTTACTAGCAATCTCCCTAATTGGAGAATCAGCACCTTTAAGCTCCTGTTCCCTACAGGTTGCAATTTGTCCTGAGGATGAACGGGAAGAGGGGCAACCAATGAGAGACTAGATCTAGGTGTTGGGACAGGCCCAGGTCACTCTATTTTCCCATCAGGAAGAAGAATTAACCACAGGCTCAGCCTGCCGCCAGGAACCAGAATAGGGCCTGAGGCAATCCCGCGCTTTTGCGGCCAGCTCCCAAAAAAGCGAGTTGAAAAATGGAGCTCAGGGACACTGCAATTCACAAACCCGCAGAGTTATAAGTGATAACTCTCATCCACAGATATATTGAGGGAAGGCAACGAAGAGGATTTGAAAGCAAGGCAGAATTGCAGGAAACAGGTTTCAGGAGGTAGATTCGAATCGCCTTTAAAGCACATGAAAAGCGGCAAAACATCGACAATGATGCCCTTGGCCAAAAAGGGCGTATGTGTTTTTTCCTGATTATATTCAGGAAAAAACGCATACGCCCTTTTTGGCCAACCAAGCAACCTGGAAAGGCAAATCAGCGCTACAAAGAGGTCTTGCTTCCCATCGGTCAAAAGGGCCATGCTGCAAAAAGTGTCAAAACCAGAAATGCAGGACAGGCCATGGAGAAATGGCAGCCTCGCTACGCTGATGGGCGGGATGTAAATTGCCAACAGCCACTCTGGAGAAGTGTACGGTGTGTCCTGAAACATCGAAAAAACACAGCTTAGGGAGCATAGGGCACGTCCACTCATGGGCGTATAAATTGGGAAAACTAAAAATCTGCAAGACACAGGCACCCCAATGTTTAGGGCTGCTATGTTGACAAGAACCTCCACTTCATGACACCTTAAATATCCCAGGAAAGAGAAAAATGGATAAAGAAGTTGTGGTCCTTATGTACAAAGGAATATCACTCAGACATGAAATCAATGTCATAAGGCTAGTAGAAGCAAGATGAGTGGATTTAGGTATGACGATTCTAAGTGAAATAAGTGACACAGAAAAAGACACTTATCATAAGCTATCACTTATAGAGGGAATGTAAAAACCGCTACACCTGAACTGAATTACAAAACAGAACAGAGTCACACGTTTAGAAAACACACTATGGCTGCTTAACGGGAAAGGTGAGGTGGGGTGATGCATAAAACAAGGGTTTCAAATTCGCTCAGATACCGTTCCATACACCCAATATGTAATAGACAAGACCTACTCCTTGCTCAGTGAACTGGACTCAACACCCCCTATTCACCGCACAAGAATATATGTGACTAGTAAGAATCTTAAAACCTATGTATTGATATCTGTCTGGAAGTGAGTCAAGTGGGTGTAAAGCCGCATAAACACAGCCGTGAAAAGTAGCTAAACCCCATTATAAAAATAAATTACTTTTAAAAACCCGTAAAACAAAGACAGTGAAAGAGAGAGCAGTTCTTACAAAATTCGTTCAGAGGCTGTGATGCAACCTGGATTGACCATATCTACACCCACAGCTGGATGAGACATAAGGGTGAACACTCTTGGGGCTTAGAGTTTGGGTGAGGTTGGGTGAGCAAACGCAGACCCTTTAAAGTAATACTGTGTGGAACCCATCCCATGGGTCCCAAATCTCCAGGTTCAAGGGCATCTTCCTACATCGAAAACATGCATGAGAAACCCAGAAGATGGTACACCGTGTGATTTTGAAAGGTTTCTAAAACGCACCCAATTTCTCATCACCTTGTGCTCGGGTTCGCCTTTCCAGCTACTTTACTAGCAATCTCCCTACTTGGAGAATCAGCACCTTTAAGCTCCTGTTCCCTACAGGTTGCAATTTGTCCTGAGGATGAACGGGAAGAGGGGCAACCAATCAGAGACTAGATCTAGGTGTTGGGACAGGCACAGGTCACTCTATTTTCCCATCAGGAAGAAGAATTAACCACAGGCTCTGCCTGCCTCCAGGAACCAGAATAGGGCCTGAGGCAATCCCGCGCTTTTGCGGCCAGCTCCCAAAAAAGCGAGTTGAAAAATGGAGCTCAGGGACACTACAATTCACAAACCCGCAGAGTTATAAATGATAACTCTCATCCACAGATATATTGAGGGAAGGCAACGAAGAGGATTTGAAAGCAAGGCAGAATTGCAGGAAAGAGATTTCAGGAGGTAGATTCGAATCGCCTTTAAAGCACATGAAAAGCGGCAAAACGTCGACAATGATGCCCTTGGCCAAAAAGGGCGTATGCGTTTTTTCCTGAATATATTCAGGAAAAAACGCATACGCCCTTTTTGGCCAACCAAGCAACCTGGAAAGGCAAATCAGCGCTACAAAGACGTCTCGCATCCCATCGGTCAAAAGGGCCATGCTGCAAAAAGTGTCAAATCCAGAAATGCAGGACAGGCCATGGAGAAATGGCAGCCTTGCTACGCTGATGGGCGGGATGTAAATTGCCAACAGCCACTCTGGAGAAGTGTACGGTGTGTCCTGAAACATCGAAAAAACACAGCTTAGGGAGCATAGGGCACGTCCACTCATGGGCGTATAAATTGGGAAAACTAAAAATCAGCAAGACACAGGCACCCCAAAGTTTAGGGCTGCTCTGTTGACAAGAACCTCCACTTCATGACACCTTAAATATCCCAGGAAAGAGAAAAATGGATAAAGAAGTTGTGGTCCTTATGTACAATGCAATATCACTCAGACATGAAATCAATGTCATAAGGCTAGTAGAAGCAAGATGAGTGGACTTAGGTACGACGATTCTAAGTGAAATAAGTGACACAGAAAAAGACACTTATCATAAGCTATCACTTATAGAGGGAATGTAAAAACCGCTACACCTGAACTGAATTACAAAACAGAACAGAGTCACACGTTTAGAAAACACACTATGGCTGCTTAACGGGAAAGGTGAGGTGGGGTGATGCATAAAACAAGGGTTTCAAATTCGCTCAGATACCGTTCCATACACCCAATATGTAATAGACAAGACCTACTCCTTGCTCAGTGAACTGGACTCAACACCCCCTATTCACCGCACAAGAATATATGTGACTAGTAAGAATCTTAAAACCTATATATTGATATCTCTCTGGAAGTGAGTCAAGGGGGTGTAAAGCCGCATAAACACAGCCGTGAAAAGCAGCTAAACCCCATTATAAAAATAAATTACTTTTAAAAACCCGTAAAACAAAGACAGTGAAATAGAGAGAAATTCTTACAAAATTCGTTCAGAGGCTGGTATGCAACCTGGATTGACCATATCTAGACCCACAGCTGGATGAGACATAAGGGTGGACACTCTTGGGGCTTAGAGTTTGGGTGAGGTTGGGTGAGCAAACGCAGACCCTTTAAAGTAATACTGTGTGGTACCCATCCCATGGGTCCCAAATCTCCAGGTTCAAGGGCATCTTCCTACATCGAAAACATGCATGAGAAACCCAGAAGATGGTACACCGTGTGCTTTTGAAAGGTTTCTAAAACGCACCCAATTTCTCATCTCCTTGTGCTCGGGTTCGCCTTTCCAGCTACTTTACTAGCAATCTCCCTACTTGGAGAATCTGCACCTTTAAGCTCCTGTTCCCTACAGGTTGCAATTTGTCCTGAGGATGAACGGGAAGAGGGGCAACCAATGAGAGACTAGATCTAGGTGTTGGGACAGGCACAGGTCACTCCATTTTCCCATCAGGAAGAAGAATTAACCACAGTCTCAGCCTGCCGCCAGGAACCAGAATAGGGCCTGAGGCAATCCCGCGCTTTTGCGGCCAGCTCCCAAAAAAGCGATTTGAAAAATGGAGCTCAGGGACACTGCAATTCACAAACCCGCAGAGTTATAAGTGATAACTCTCATCCACAGATATATTGAGGGAAGGCAACGAAGAGGATTTGAAAGCAAGGCAGAATTGCAGGAAACAGATTTCAGGAGGTAGATTCGAATCGCCTTTAAAGCACATGAAAAGCGGCAAAACATCGACAATGATGCCCTTGGCCAAAAAGGGCGTATGTGTTTTTTCCTGAATATATTCAGGAAAAAACGCATACGCCCTTTTTGGCCAACCAAGCAACCTGGAAAGGCAAATCAGCGCTACAAAGAGGTCTCGCTTCCCATCGGTCAAAAGGGCCATGCTGCAAAAAGTGTCAAAACCAGAAATGCAGGACAGGCCATGGAGAAATGGCAGCCTTGTTACGCTGATGGGCGGGATGTAAATTGCCAACAGCCACTCTGGAGAAGTGTACGGTGTGTCCTGAAACATCGAAAAAACACAGCTTAGGGAGCATAGGGCACGTCCACTCATGGGCGTATAATTTGGGAAAACTAAAAATCAGCGAGACACAGGCACCCCAATGTTTAGGGCTGCTATGTTGACAAGAACCTCCACTTCATGACACCTTAAATATCCCAGGAAAGAGAAAAATGGATAAAGAAGTTGTGGTCCTTATGTACAAAGGAATATCACTCAGACATGAAATCAATGTCATAAGGCTAGTAGAAGCAAGATGAGTGGATTTAGGTATGACGATTCTAAGTGAAATAAGTGACACAGAAAAAGACACTTATCATAAGCTATCACTTATAGAGGGAATGTAAAAACCGCTACACCTGAACTGAATTACAAAACAGAACAGAGTCACACGTTTAGAAAACACACTATGGCTGCTTAACGGGAAAGGTGAGGTGGGGTGATGCATAAAACAAGGGTTTCAAATTCGCTCAGATACCGTTCCATACACCCAATATGTAATAGACAAGACCTACTCCTTGCTCAGTGAACTGGACTCAACACCCCCTATTCACCGCACAAGAATATATGTGACTAGTAAGAATCTTAAAACCTATGTATTGATATCTCTCTGGAAGTGTGTCAAGTGGGTGTAAAGCTGCATAAACACAGCCGTGAAAAGCAGCTAAACCCCATTATAAAAATAAATTACTTTTAAAAACCCGTAAAACAAAGACAGTGAAAGAGAGAGAAATTCTTACAAAATTCGTTCAGAGGCTGTGATGCAACCTGGATTGACCATATCAAGACCCACAGCTGGATGAGACATAAGGGTGGACACTCTTGGGGCTTAGAGGTTGGGTGAGGTTGGGTGAGCAAACGCAGACCCTTTAAAGTAATACTGCATGGTACCCATCCCATGGGTCCCAAATCTCCAGGTTCAAGGGCATCTTCCTACATCGAAAACATGCATGAGAAACCCAGAAGATGGTACACCGTGTGATTTTGAAAGGTTTCTAATACGCACCTCATTTCTCATCTCCTTGTGCTCGGCTTCGCCTTTCCAGCTACTTTACTAGCAATCTCCCTACTTGGAGAATCAGCACCTTTAAGCTCCTGTTCCCTACAGGTTGCAATTTGTCCTGAGGATGAACGGGAAGAGGGGCAACCAATGAGAGACTAGATCTAGGTGTTGGGACAGGCACAGGTCACTCTATTTTCCCATCAGGAAGAAGAATTAAACACAGGCTCAGCCTGCTGCAGGGAACCAGAATAGGGCCTGAGGCAATCCCGTGCTTTTGCGGCCAGCTCCCAAAAAAGACAGTTGAAAAATGGAGCTCAGGGTCACTGCAATTCACAAACCTGCTGAGTTATAAATGATAACTCTCGTACACAAATATATTGAGGGAAGGCAACGAAGAGGATTTGAAAGCAAGGCAGAATTGCAGGAAACAGTTTTCAGGAGGTAGATTCGAATCGCCTTTAAAGCACATGAAAAGTGGCAAAACGTCGACAGTGATGCCCTTGGCCAAAAAGGGCGTATGCGTTTTTTCCTGAATATATTCAGGAAAAAACGCATACGCCCTTTTTGGCCAACCAAGCAACCTGGAAAGGCAAATCAGCGCTACAAAGTAGTCTCGCTTCCCATCGGTCAAAAGGGCCATGCTGCAAAAAGTGTCAAAGCCAGAAATGCAGGACAGACCATGGAGAAATGGCAGCCTTGCTACGCTGATGGGCGGGATGTAAATTGCCAACAGCCACTCTGGAGAAGTGTACGGTGTGTCCTGAAACATCTAAAACACACAGCTTAGGGAGCATAGGGCACGTCCACTCATGGGCGTATAAATTGGGAAAACTAAAAATCAGCAAGACACAGGCACCACAAAGTTTAGGGCTGCTCTGTTGACAAGAACCTCCACTTCATGACACCTTAAATATCCCAGGAAGGAGAAAAATGGATAAAGAAGTTGTGGTCCTAATGTACAATGGAATATCACGCAGACATGAAATCAATATCATAAGGCTAGAAGAAGCAAGATGAGTCGACTTAGGTACGATGATTCTAAGTGAAATAAGTCACACAGAAAAAGACACTTATCATAAGCTATCACTTATAGAGGGAATGTAAAAACCGCTACACTTGAACTGAGTTACAAAACAGAACAGAGTCACACGTTTAGAAAACACACTATGGCTGCTTAACGGGAAAGGTGAGGTGGGGTGATGCATAAAACAAGGGTTTCAAATTCGCTCAGATACCGTTCCATACACCCAATATGTAATAGAAAAGACCGACTCATTGCTCAGAGAACTGGACTCAACACCCCCTATTCACCGCACAAGAATATATGTGACTAGTAAGAATCTTAAAACCTATATATTGATATCTGTCTGGAAGTGAGTCAAGTGGGTGTAACGCCGCATAAACACAGCCATGAAAAGCAGCTAAACCCCATTATAAAAATAAATTACTTTTAAAAACCCGTAAAACAAAGACAGTGAAAGAGAGAGAAATTCTTACAAAATTCGTTCAGAGGCTGTGATGCAACCTGGATTGACCATATCTAGACCCACAGCTGGATGAGACATAAGGGTGGACACACTTGGGGCTGCGAGGTTGGGTGAGGTTGGGTGAGCAAACACAGACCCTTTAAAGTAATACTGCGTGGTACCCATCCCATGGGTCCCAAATCTCCAGGTTCAAGGGCATCTTCCTACATCGAAAACATGCATGAGAAACCCAGAAGATGGTACACCGTGTGATTTTGAAAGGTTTCTAAAACGCACCTCATTTCTCATCTCCTTGTGTTCGGGTTCGCCATTCCAGCTACTTTACTAGCAATCTCCCTACTTGGAGAATCAACACCTTTAACCTCCTGTTCCGTACAGGTTGCAATTTGTCCTGAGGATGAAAGGGAAGAGGGGCAACCAATGAGAGACTAGATCTAGGTGTTGGGACAGGCACAGGTCACTCTATTTTCCCATCAGGAAGAAGAATTAACCACAGGCTCAGCCTACTGCCGGTAACCAGAATAGGGCCTTAGGCAATCCCGTGCGTTTGCGGCCAGCTCCCAAAACAGACAGTTGAAAAATGGAGCTCAGGGGCACGGCAATTCACAAACCTGCTGAGTTATAAATGATAACTCTCGTCCAAAAATATATTGAGGGAAGGCTACGAAGAGGAATTGAAAGCAAGGCAGAATTACAGGAAACAGGTTTCAGGAGGTAGATTCGAATCGCCTTTAAAGCACATGAAAAGTTGCAAAATGTCGACAATGATGCCCTTGGCCAAAAAGGGCGTATGCGTTTTTTCCTGAATATATTCAGCAAAAAACGCATACGCCCTTTTTGGCCAACCAAGCAACCTGGAAAGGCAAATCAGCGCTACAAAGTAGTCTCGCTTCCCATCGGTCAAAAGGGCCATGCTGCAAAAAGTGTCAAAACCAGAAATGCAGGACAGACCATGGAGAAATGGCAGCCTTGCTACGCTGATGGGCGGGATGTAAATTGCCAACAGCCACTCTGGAGAAGTGTACGGTGTGTCCTGAAACTTCTAAAACACACAGCTTAGGGAGCATAGGGCACGTCCACTCATGGGCGTATAAATTGGGAAAACTAAAAATCAGCAAGACACAGGCACCACAAAGTTTAGGGCTGCTCTGTTGACAAGAACCTCCACTTCATGACACCTTAAATATCCCAGGAAGGAGAAAAATGGATAAAGAAGTTGTGGTCCTAATGTACAATGGAATATCACGCAGACATGAAATCAATATCATAAGGCTAGAAGAAGCAAGATGAGTCGACTTAGGTACGATGATTCTAAGTGAAATAAGTCACACAGAAAAAGACACTTATCATAAGCTATCACTTATAGAGGGAATGTAAAAACCGCTACACTTGAACTGAGTTACAAAACAGAACAGAGTCACACGTTTAGAAAACACACTATGGCTGCTTAACGGGAAAGGTGAGGTGGGGTGATGCATAAAACAAGGGTTTCAAATTCGCTCAGATACCGTTCCATACACCCAATATGTAATAGAAAAGACCGACTCATTGCTCAGAGAACTGGACTCAACACCCCCTATTCACCACACAAGAATATATGTGACTAGTAAGAATCTTAAAACCTATATATTGATATCTGTCTGGAAGTGAGTCAAGTGGGTGTAACGCCGCATAAACACAGCCATGAAAAGCAGCTAAACCCCATTATAAAAATAAATTACTTTTAAAAACCCGTAAAACAAAGACAGTGAAAGAGAGAGAAATTCTTACAAAATTCGTTCAGAGGCTGTGATGCAACCTGGATTGACCATATCTAGACCCACAGCTGGATGAGACATAAGGGTGGACACATTTGGGGCTGCGAGGTTGGGTGAGGTTGGGTGAGCAAACACAGACCCTTTAAAGTAATACTGCGTGGTACCCATCCCATGGGTCCCAAATCTCCAGGTTCAAGGGCATCTTCCTACATCGAAAACATGCATGAGAAACCAAGAAGATGGTACACCGTGTGATTTTGAAAGGTTTCTAAAACGCACCTCATTTCTCATCTCCTTGTGTTCGGGTTCGCCATTCCAGCTACTTTACTAGCAATCTCCCTACTTGGAGAATCAACACCTTTAACCTCCTGTTCCGTACAGGTTGCAATTTGTCCTGAGGATGAAAGGGAAGAGGGGCAACCAATGAGAGACTAGATCTAGGTTTTGGGACAGGCACAGGTCACTCTATTTTCCCATCAGGAAGAAGAATTAACCACGGCTCAGCCTGCCGCCCAGAAGCAGAATAGGGCCTGAGGCAATCCCGCGCTCTTGCGGCCAGCTCCCAAAAAAGCGAGTTGAAAAATGGAGCCCAGGGAGACTGCCATTCACAAACCCACAGAGTTATAAATGATAACTATCGTCCACAAATATATTGAGGGAAGGCAATGAAGAGGATTTGAAAGCAAGGCAGAATTGCAGGAAACAGGTTTCAGGAGGTAGATTCGAATCGCCTTTAAAGCACATGAAAAGTTGCAAAATGTCGACAATGATGCCCTTGGCCAAAAAGGGCGTATGCGTTTTTTCCTGAATATATTCAGGAAAAAACGCATACGCCCTTTTTGGCCAACCAAGCAACCTGGAAAGGCAAATCAGCGCTACAAAGTAGTCTCGCTTCCCATCGGTCAAAAGGGCCATGCTGCAAAAAGTGTCAAAACCAGAAATGCAGGACAGACCATGGAGAAATGGCAGCCTTGCTACGCTGATGGGCGGGATGTAAATTGCCAACAGCCACTCTGGAGAAGTGTACGGTGTGTCCTGAAACATCTAAAACACACAGCTTAGGGAGCATAGGGCACGTCCACTCATGGGCGTATAAATTGGGAAAACTAAAAATCAGCAAGACACAGGCACTCTAAACTTTAGGGCTGCTCTGTTGACAAGAACCTCCACTTCATGACACCTTAAATATCCCAGGAAAGAGAAAAATGGATAAAGAAGTCGTGGTCCTTATGTACAATGGAATATCACTCAGACATGAAATCAATGTCATAAGGCTAGTAGAAGCAAGATGAGTAGATTTAGGTACAACGATTCTAAGTGAAATAAGTCACACAGAAAAAGACACTTATCATAAGCTATCACTTATAGAGGGAATGTAAAAACCGCTACACTTGAACTGAATTACAAAAGAGAATAGATTCATACGTTTAGAAAACACACTATGGCTGCTTAACGGGAAAGGTGAGGTGGGGTGATGCATAAAACAAGTGTTTCAAATTCGCTCAGATACCGTTCCATACACCCAATATGTAATAGACAAGGCCTACTCCTTGCTCAGTGAACTGGACTCAACACCCCCTATTCACCGCACAACAATATATGTGACTAGTAAGAATCTTAAAACCTATGTATTGATATCTCTCTGGAAGTGAGTCAAGTGGGTGTAAAGCCGCATAAACACAGCCATGAAAATCAGCTAAACCCCATTATAAAAATAAATTACTTTTAAAAACCCGTTAAACAAAGACAGTGAAAGAGAGAGAAATTCTTCCAAAATTCGTTCAGGGGCTGTGATGCAACCTGGATTGACCATATCTAGACCCACAGCTGGATGAGACATAAGGGTGGACACTCTTGGGGCTGAGAGGTTGGGTGAGGTTCGGTGAGCAAACGCAGAATCTTTAAAGTAATACTGCCTGGTACCCATCCCATGGGTCCCAAATCTCCAGGTTCAAGGGCATCTTCCTACATCGAAAACATGCATGAGAAACCCAGAAGATGGTACACCGTGTGATTTTGAAAGGTTTCTAAAACGCACCTCATTTCTCATCTCCTTGTGTTCGGGTTCGCCATTCCAGCTACTTTACTAGCAATCTCCCTACTTGGAGAATCAACACCTTTAACCTCCTGTTCCGTACAGGTTGCAATTTGTCCTGAGGATGAAAGGGAAGAGGGGCAACCAATGAGAGACTAGATCTAGGTGTTGGGACAGGCACAGGTCACTCTATTTTCCCATCAGGAAGAAGAATTAACCACAGGCTCAGCCTACTGCCGGTAACCAGAATAGGGCCTTAGGCAATCCCGTGCGTTTGCGGCCAGCTCCCAAAACAGACAGTTGAAAAATGGAGATCAGGGGCACGGCAATTCACAAACCTGCTGAGTTATAAATGATAACTCTCGTCCAAAAATATATTGAGGGAAGGCAACGAAGAGGATTTGAAAGCAAGGCAGAATTGCACGAAACAGATTTCAGGAGGTAGATTCGAATAGCCTTTAAAGCACATGAAAGGTGGCAAAACGTCGACAATGATGACCTTGTCCAAAAAGAGCATATGCGTTTTTTCCTGAATATATTCAGGAAAAAACGCATACGCCCTTTTTGGCCAACCAAGCAACCTGGAAAGGCAAATCAGCGCTACAAAGAAGTCTCGCTTCCCATCGGTCAAAAGGGCCATGCTGCAAAAATTTTCAAAACCAGAAATGCAGGACAGGCCATGGAGAAATGGCAGCCTTGCTACGCTGATGGGCGGGATGTAAATTGCCAACAGCCACTCTAGAGAAGTGTACGGTGTGTCCTGAAACATCTAAAACACACAGCTTAGGGAGCATAGGGCACGTCCACTCATGGGCGTATAAATTGGGAAAACTAAAAATCAGCAAGACACAGGCACCCCAAAGTTTAGGGCTGCTCTGTTGACAAGAACCTCCACTTCATGACACCTTAAATATCCCAGGAAAGAGAAAAATGGATAAAGAAGTTGTGGTCCTTATGTACAATGGAATATCACTCAGACATGAAATCAATGTCATAAGGCTAGAAGAAGCAAGGTGAGTGGACTTAGGAACGATAATTCTAAGTGAAATAAGTCACACAGAAAAAGACACTTATCATAAGCTATCACTTATAGAGGGAATGTAAAAACCGCTACACTTGAACTGAATTACAAAACAGAACAGAGTCACACGTTTAGAAAACACACTATGGCTGCTTAACGGGAAAGGTGAGGTGGGGTGATGCATAAAACAAGGGTTTCAAATTGGCTCAGATACCGTTCCATACACCCAATATGTAATAGGAAAGACCGACTCCTTGCTCAGTGAACTGGACTCAACAACACCTATTCACCGCACAAGATTATATCTGACTAGTAAGAATCTTAAAACCTATGTATTGATATCTGTCTGGAAGTGAGTCAAGTGGGTGTAACGCCGCATAAACACAGCCATGAAAAGCAGCTAAACCCCATTATAAAAATAAATTACTTTTAAAAACCCGTAAAACAAAGACAGTGAAAGAGAGAGAAATTCTTACAAAATTCGTTCAGAGGCTGTGATGCAACCTGGATTGACCATATCTACACCCACAGCTGGATGAGACATAAGGGTGGACACACTTGGGGCTGCGAGGTTGGGTGAGGTTGGGTGAGCAAACACAGACCCTTTAAAGTAATACTGCGTGGTACCCATCCCATGGGTCCCAAATCTCCAGGTTCAAGGGCATCTTCCTACTTCGAAAACATGCATGAGAAACCCAGAAGATGGTACACCGTGTGATTTTGAAAGGTTTCTAAAACGCACCTCATTTCTCATCTCCTTGTGTTCGGGTTCGCCATTCCAGCTACTTTACTAGCAATCTCCCTACTTGGAGAATCAACACCTTTAACCTCCTGTTCCGTACAGGTTGCAATTTGTCCTGAGGATGAAAGGGAAGAGGGGCAACCAATGAGAGACTAGATCTAGGTGTTGGGACAGGCACAGGTCACTCTATTTTCCCATCAGGAAGAAGAATTAACCACAGGCTCAGCCTACTGCCGGTAACCAGAATAGGGCCTTAGGCAATCCCGTGCGTTTGCGGCCAGCTCCCAAAACAGACAGTTGAAAAATGGAGCTCAGGGGCACGGCAATTCACAAACCTGCTGAGTTATAAATGATAACTCTCGTCCAAAAATATATTGAGGGAAGGCAACGAAGAGGAATTGAAAGCAAGGCAGAATTACAGGAAACAGGTTTCAGGAGGTAGATTCGAATCGCCTTTAAAGCACATGAAAAGTTGCAAAATGTCGACAATGATGCCCTTGGCCAAAAAGGGCGTATGCGTTTTTTCCTGAATATATTCAGCAAAAAACGCATACGCCCTTTTTGGCCAACCAAGCAACCTGGAAAGGCAAATCAGCGCTACAAAGTAGTCTCGCTTCCCATCGGTCAAAAGGGCCATGCTGCAAAAAGTGTCAAAACCAGAAATGCAGGACAGACCATGGAGAAATGGCAGCCTTGCTACGCTGATGGGCGGGATGTAAATTGCCAACAGCCACTCTGGAGAAGTGTACGGTGTGTCCTGAAACATCTAAAACACACAGCTTAGGGAGCATAGGGCACGTCCACTCATGGGCGTATAAATTGGGAAAACTAAAAATCAGCAAGACACAGGCACCACAAAGTTTAGGGCTGCTCTGTTGACAAGAACCTCCACTTCATGACACCTTAAATATCCCAGGAAGGAGAAAAATGGATAAAGAAGTTGTGGTCCTAATGTACAATGGAATATCACGCAGACATGAAATCAATATCATAAGGCTAGAAGAAGCAAGATGAGTCGACTTAGGTACGATGATTCTAAGTGAAATAAGTCACACAGAAAAAGACACTTATCATAAGCTATCACTTATAGAGGGAATGTAAAAACCGCTACACTTGAACTGAGTTACAAAACAGAACAGAGTCACACGTTTAGAAAACACACTATGGCTGCTTAACGGGAAAGGTGAGGTGGGGTGATGCATAAAACAAGGGTTTCAAATTCGCTCAGATACCGTTCCATACACCCAATATGTAATAGAAAAGACCGACTCATTGCTCAGAGAACTGGACTCAACACCCCCTATTCACCGCACAAGAATATATGTGACTAGTAAGAATCTTAAAACCTATATATTGATATCTGTCTGGAATTGAGTCAAGTGGGTGTAACGCCGCATAAACACAGCCATGAAAAGCAGCTAAACCCCATTATAAAAATAAATTACTTTTAAAAACCCGTAAAACAAAGACAGTGAAAGAGAGAGAAATTCTTACAAAATTCGTTCAGAGGCTGTGATGCAACCTGGATTGACCATATCTAGACCCACAGCTGGATGAGACATAAGGGTGGACACACTTGGGGCTGCGAGGTTGGGTGAGGTTGGGTGAGCAAACACAGACCCTTTAAAGTAATACTGCGTGGTACCCATCCCATGGGTCCCAAATCTCCAGGTTCAAGGGCATCTTCCTACATCGAAATCATGCATGAGAAACCAAGAAGATGGTACACCGTGTGCTTTTGAAAGGTTTCTAAAACGCACCCAATTTCTCATCTCCTTGTGCTCGGGTTCGCCTTTCCAGCTACTTTACTAGCAATCTCCCTACTTGGAGAATCTGCACCTTTAAGCTCCTGTTCCCTACAGGTTGCAATTTGTCCTGAGGATGAACGGGAAGAGGGGCAACCAATGAGAGACTAGATCTAGGTGTTGGGACAGGCACAGGTCACTCTATTTTCCCATCAGGAAGAAGAATTAACCACAGGCTCAGCCTGCCGCCAGGAACCAGAATAGGGCCTGAGGCAATCCCGCGCTTTTGCGGCCAGCTCCCAAAAAAGCGAGTTGAAAAATGGAGCTCAGGGACACTGCAATTCACAAACCCGCAGAGTTATAAGTGATAACTCTCATCCACAGATATATTGAGGGAAGGCAACGAAGAGGATTTGAAAGCAAGGCAGAATTGCAGGAAACAGATTTCAGGAGGTAGATTCGAATCGCCTTTAAAGCACATGAAAAGCGGCAAAACATCGACAATGATGCCCTTGGCCAAAAAGGGCGTATGTGTTTTTTCCTGAATATATTCAGGAAAAAACGCATACGCCCTTTTTGGCCAACCAAGCAACCTGGAAAGGCAAATCAGCGCTACAAAGAGGTCTCGCTTCCCATCGGTCAAAAGGGCCATGCTGCAAAAAGTGTCAAAACCAGAAATGCAGGACAGGCCATGGAGAAATGGCAGCCTTGCTACGCTGATGGGCGGGATGTAAATTGCCAACAGCCACTCTGGAGAAGTGTACGGTGTGTCCTGAAACATCGAAAAAACACAGCTTAGGGAGCATAGGGCACGTCCACTCATGGGCGTATAATTTGGGAAAACTAAAAATCAGCGAGACACAGGCACCCCAATGTTTAGGGCTGCTATGTTGACAAGAACCTCCACTTCATGACACCTTAAATATCCCAGGAAAGAGAAAAATGGATAAAGAAGTTGTGGTCCTTATGTACAAAGGAATATCACTCAGACATGAAATCAATGTCATAAGGCTAGTAGAAGCAAGATGAGTGGATTTAGGTATGACGATTCTAAGTGAAATAAGTGACACAGAAAAAGACACTTATCATAAGCTATCACTTATAGAGGGAATGTAAAAACCGCTACACCTGAACTGAATTACAAAACAGAACAGAGTCACACGTTTAGAAAACACACTATGGCTGCTTAACGGGAAAGGTGAGGTGGGGTGATGCATAAAACAAGGGTTTCAAATTCGCTCAGATACCGTTCCATACACCCAATATGTAATAGACAAGACCTACTCCTTGCTCAGTGAACTGGACTCAACACCCCCTATTCACCGCACAAGAATATATGTGACTAGTAAGAATCTTAAAACCTATGTATTGATATCTCTCTGGAAGTGTGTCAAGTGGGTGTAAAGCTGCATAAACACAGCCGTGAAAAGCAGCTAAACCCCATTATAAAAATAAATTACTTTTAAAAACCCGTAAAACAAAGACAGTGAAAGAGAGAGAAATTCTTACAAAATTCGTTCAGAGGCTGTGATGCAACCTGGATTGAACATATCTAGACCCACAGCTGGATGAGACATAAGGGTGGACACTCTTCGGGCTTCGAGGTTGGGTGAGGTTGGGTGAGCAAACGCAGACCCTTTAAAGTAATAGTGTGTGGTACCCATCCCATGGGTCCCAAATCTCCAGGTTCAAGGGCATCGTCCTACATCGAAAACATGCATGAGAAACCCAGAAGATGGTACACCGTGTGATTTTGAAAGGTTTCTAAAACGCACCCAATTTCTCATCTCCTTGTGCTCGGGTTCGCCTTTCCAGCTACTTTACTAGCAATCTCCCTACTTGGAGAATCAGCACCTTTAAGCTCCTGTTCCCTACAGGTTGCAATTTGTCCTGAGGATGAACGGGAAGCGGGGCAACCAATGAGAGACTAGATCTAGGTGTTGGGACAGGCCCAGGTCACTCTATTTTCCCATCAGGAAGAAGAATTAACCACAGGCTCAGCCTGCCCCCAGGAACCAGAATAGGCTCTGAGGCAATCCCGCGCTTTTGCGGCCAGCTCCCAAAAAAGCGAGTTGAAAAATGGAGCTCAGGGACACTGCAATTCACAAACCCGCAGAGTTATAAATGATAACTCTCATCCACAGATATATTGAGGGAAGGCAACGAAGAGGATTTGAAAGCAAGGCAGAATTGCAGGAAGCAGATTTCAGGAGGTAGATTCGAATCGCCTTTAAAGCACATGAAAAGCGGCAAAACGTCGACAATGATGCCCTTGGCCAAAAAGGGCGTATGCGTTTCTTCCTGAATATATTCAGGAAAAAACGCATACGCCCTTTTTGGCCAACCAAGCAACCTGGAAAGGCAAATCAGCGCTACAAAGAGGTCTCGCTTCCCATCGGTCAAAAGGGCCATGCTGCAAAAAGTGTCAAAACCAGAAATGCAGGACAGGCCATGGAGAAATGGCAGCCTTGCTACGCTGATGGGCGGGATGTAAATTGCCAACAGCCACTCTGGAGAAGTGTACGGTGTGTCCTGAAACATCGAAAAAACACAGCTTAGGGAGCATAGGGCACGTCCACTCATGGGCGTATAAATTGGGAAAACTAAAAATCAGCAAGACACAGGCACCCCAATGTTTAGGGCTGCTATGTTGACAAGAACCTCCACTTCATGACACCTTAAATATCCCAGGAAAGAGAAAAATGGATAAAGAAGTTGTGGTCCTTATGTACAAAGGAATATCCCTCAGACATGAAATCAATGTCATAAGGCTAGTAGAAGCAAGATGAGTGGATTTAGGTATGACGATTCTAAGTGAAATAAGTCACACAGAAAAAGACACTTATCATAAGCTATCACTTATAGAGGGAATGTAAAAACCGCTACACTTGAACTGAATTACAAAACAGAACAGAGTCACACGTTTAGAAAACACACTATGGCTGCTTAACGGGAAAGGTGAGGTGGGGTGATGCATAAAACAAGTGTTTCAAATTCGCTCAGATACTGTTCCATACACCCAATATGTAATAGACAAGACCTACTCCTTGCTCAGTGAACTGGACTCAACACCCCCTATTCACCGCACAAGAATATATGTGACTAGTAAGAATCGTAAAACCTATGTATTGATATCTCTCTGGAAGTGAGCCAAGTGGGTGTAAAGCCGCATAAACACAGCCGTGAAAAGCAGCTAAACCCCATTATAAAAATAAATTACTTTTAAAAATCCGTAAAACAAAGACAGTTAAAGAGAGAGAAATTCTTACAAAATTCGTTCAGGGGCTGTGATGCAACCTGGATTGACCATATCTAGACCCACACCTGGATGAGACATAAGGGTGGACACTCTTGGGGCTGAAAGGTTGGGTTAGGTTGGGTGAGCAAATGCAGACCCTTTAAAGTAATACTGCGTGGTACCCATCACATGGGTCCCAAGTCTCCAGGTTCAAGGGCATCTTCCTACATCGAAAACATGCATGAGAAACTCAGAAGATGGTACACCGTGTGATTTTGAAAGGTTTCTAAAACGCACCCCATTTCTCATCTCCTTGTGCTAGGGTTCGCCTTTCCAGCTACTTTACTAGCAATCTCCCTACTTGGAGAATCAGCACCTTTAAGCTCCTGTTCCCTACAGGTTGCAATTTGTCCTGAGGATGAACGGGAAGAGGGGCAACCAATGAGAGACTAGATCTAGGTGTTGGGACAGGCACAGGTCACTCTATTTTCCCATCAGGAAGAAGAATTAACCACAGGCTCAGCCTGCCGCCAGGAACCAGAATAAGGCCTGAGGCAATCTCACGCTTTTGTGGCCAGCTCCCAAAAAAGCGAGTTGAAAAATGGAGCTCAGGGACACTGCAATTCACAAACCCGCAGAGTTATAAAGGATAACTCTCATCCACAGATATATTGAGGGAAGGCAACGAAGAGGATTTGAAAGCAAGGCAGAATTGCAGGAAGCAGATTTCAGGAGGTAGATTCGAATCGCCTTTAAAGCACATGAAAAGCGGCAAAAGGTCGACAATGATGCCCTTGGCCAAAAAGGGCGTATGCGTTTTTTCCTGAATATATTCAGGAAAAAACGCATACGCCCTTTTTGGCCAACCAAGCAACCTGGAAAGGCAAATCAGCGCTACAAAGAAGTCTCGCTTCCCATCGGTCAAAAGGGCCATGCTGCAAAAAGTGTCAAAACCAGAAATGCAGTACAGGCCATGGAGAAATGGCAGCCTTGCTACGCTGATGGGCGGGATGTAAATTGCCAAAAGCCACTCTGGAGAAGTGTACGGTGTGTCCTGAAACATCGAAAAAACACAGCTTAGGGAGCATAGGGCACGTCCACTCATGGGCGTATAAATTGGGAAAACTAAAAATCAGCAAGACACAGGCACCCCAATGTTTAGGGCTGCTATGTTGACAAGAACCTCCACTTCATGACACCTTAAATATCCCAGGAAAGAGAAAAATGGATAAAGAAGTTGTGGTCCTTATGTACAAAGGAATATCCCTCAGACATGAAATCAATGTCATAAGGCTAGTAGAAGCAAGATGAGTGGATTTAGGTATGACGATTCTAAGTGAAATAAGTGACACAGAAAAAGACACTTATCATAAGCTATCACTTATAGAGGGAATGTAAAAACCGCTACACCTGAACTGAATTACAAAACAGAACAGAGTCACACGTTTAGAAAACACACTATGGCTGCTTAACGGGAAAGGTGAGGTGGGGTGATGCATAAAACAAGGGCTTCAAATTCGCTCAGATACCGTTCCATACACCCAATATGTAATAGACAAGACCTACTCCTTGCTCAGTGAACTGGACTCAACACCCCCTATTCACCGCACAAGAATATATGTGACTAGTAAGAATCTTAAAACCTATGTATTGATATCTGTCTGGAAGTGAGTCAAGTGGGTGTAAAGCCGCATAAACACAGCCGTGAAAAGCAGCTAAACCCCATTATAAAATAAATTACTTTTAAAAACCCGTAAAACAAAGACAGAGAAAGAGAGAGAAATTCTTACAAAATTCGTTCAGGGGCTGTGATGCAACCTGGATTGACCATATCTAGACCCACACCTGGATGAGACATAAGGGTGGACACTCTTGGGGCTGAGAGGTTGGGTGAGGTTGGGTGAGCAAACGCAGACCCTTTAAAGTAATACTGTGTGGTACCCATCCCATGGGCCCCAAATCTCCAGGTTCCAGGGCATCTTCCTACATCGAAAACATGCATGAGAAACCCAGAAGATGGTAAACCGTGTGATTTTGAAAGGTTTCTAAAACGCACCCCATTTCTCATCTCCTTGTGCTAGGGTTCGCCTTTCCAGCTACTTTACTAGCAATCTCCCTACTTGGAGAAGCAGCACCTTTAAGCTCCTGTTCCCTACAGGTTGCAATTTGTCCTGAAGATGAACGGGAAGAGGGGCAACCAATGAGAGAATAGATCTAGGTGTTGGGACAGGCACAGGTCACTCTATTTTCCCATCAGGAAGAAGAATTAACCACAGGCTCAGCCTGCCTCCAGGAACCAGAATAGGGCCTGAGGCAATCTCGCGCTTTTGTGGCCAGCTCCCAAAAAAGCGAGTTGAAAAATGGAGCTCAGGGACACTGCAATTCACAAACCCGCAGAGTTATAAATGATAACTCTCATCCACAGATATATTGAGGGAAGGCAACGAAGAGGATTTGAAAGCAAGGCAGAATTGCAGGAAAGAGATTTCAGGAGGTAGATTCGAATCGCCTTTAAAGCACATGAAAAGCGGCAAAACGTCGACAATGATGCCCTTGGCCAAAAAGGGCGTATGCGTTTTTTCCTGAATATATTCAGGAAAAAACGCATACGCCCTTTTTGGCCAACCAAGCAACCTGGAAAGGCAAATCAGCGCTACAAAGACGTCTCGCTTCCCATCGGTCAAAAGGGCCATGCTGCAAAAAGTGTCAAAACCAGAAATGCAGGACAGGCCATGGAGAAATGGCAGCCTTGCTACGCTGATGGGCGGGATGTAAATTGCCAACAGCCACTCTGGAGAAGTGTACGGTGTGTCCTGAAACATCGAAAAAACACAGCTTAGGGAGCATAGGGCACGTCCACTCATGGGCGTATAAATTGGGAAAACTAAAAATCAGCAAGACACAGGCACCCCAATGTTTAGGGCTGCTATGTTGACAAGAACCTCCACTTCATGACACCTTAAATATCCCAGGAAAGAGAAAAATGGATAAAGAAGTTGTGGTCCTTATGTACAAAGGAATATCACTCAGACATGAAATCAATGTCATAAGGCTAGTAGAAGCAAGATGAGTGGATTCAGGTATGACGATTCTAAGTGAAATAAGTGACACAGAAAAAGACACTTATCATAAGCTATCACTTATAGAGGGAATGTAAAAACCGCTACACCTGAACTGAATTACAAAACAGAACAGAGTCACACGTTTAGAAAACACACTATGGCTGCTTAACGGGAAAGGTGAGGTGGGGTGATGCATAAAACAAGGGTTTCAAATTCGCTCAGATACCGTTCCATACACCCAATATGTAATAGACAAGACCTACTCCTTGCTCAGTGAACTGGACTCAACACCCCCTATTCACCGCACAAGAATATATGTGACTAGTAAGAATCTTAAAACCTATGTATTGATATCTCTCTGGAAGTGTGTCAAGTGGGTGTAAAGCTGCATAAACATAGCCGTGAAAAGCAGCTAAACCCCATTATAAAAATAAATTACTTTTAAAAACCCGTAAAACAAAGACAGTGAAAGAGAGAGAAATTCTTACAAAATTCGTTCAGAGGCTGTGATGCAACCTGGATTGACCATATCTAGACCCACAGCTGGATGAGACATAAGGGTGGACACTCTTGGGGCTTAGAGGTTGGGTGAGGTTGGGTGAGCAAACGCAGACCCTTTAAAGTAATACTGTGTGGTACCCATCCCATGGGTCCCAAGTCTCCAGGTTCAAGGGCATCTTCCTACATCGAAAACATGCATGAGAAACCCAGAAGATGGTACACCGTGTGATTTTGAAAGGTTTCTAAAACGCACCCAATTTCTCATCACCTTGTGCTCGGGTTCGCCTTTCCAGCTACTTTACTAGCAATCTCCCTACTTGGAGAATCAGCACCTTTAAGCTCCTGTTCCCTACAGGTTGCAATTTGTCCTGAGGATGAACGGGAAGAGGGGCAAGTAATCAGAGACTAGATCTAGGTGTTGGGACAGGCACAGGTCACTCTATTTTCCCATCAGGAAGAAGAATTAACCACAGGCTCTGCCTGCCTCCAGGAACCAGAATAGGGCCTGAGGCAATCCCGCGCTTTTGCGGCCAGCTCCCAAAAAAGCGAGTTGAAAAATGGAGCTCAGGGACACTACAATTCACAAACCCGCAGAGTTATAAATGATAACTCTCATCCACAGATATATTGAGGGAAGGCAACGAAGAGGACTTGAAAGCAAGGCAGAATTGCAGGAAAGAGATTTCAGGAGGTAGATTCGAATCGCCTTTAAAGCACATGAAAAGCGGCAAAACGTCGACAATGATGCCCTTGGCCAAAAAGGGCGTATGCGTTTTTTCCTGAATATATTCAGGAAAAAACGCATACGCCCTTTTTGGCCAACCAAGCAACCTGGAAAGGCAAATCAGCGCTACAAAGACGTCTCGCTTCCCATCGGTCAAAAGGGCCATGCTGCAAAAAGTGTCAAAACCAGAAATGCAGGACAGGCCATGGAGAAATGGCAGCCTTGCTACGCTGATGGGCGGGATGTAAATTGCCAACAGCCACTCTGGAGAAGTGTACGGTGTGTCCTGAAACATCGAAAAAACACAGCTTAGGGAGCATAGGGCACGTCCACTCATGGGCGTATAAATTGGGAAAACTAATAATCAGCAAGACACAGGCACCCCAATGTTTAGGGCTGCTATGTTGACAAGAACCTCCACTTCATGACACCTTAAATATCCCAGGAAAGAGAAAAATGGATAAAGAAGTTGTGGTCCTTATGTACAAAGGAATATCACTCAGACATGAAATCAATGTCATAAGGCTAGTAGAAGCAAGATGAGTGGATTTAGGTATGACGATTCTAAGTGAAATAAGTGACACAGAAAAAGACACTTATCATAAGCTATCACTTATAGAGGGAATGTAAAAACCGCTACACCTGAACTGAATTACAAAACAGAACAGAGTCACACGTTTAGAGAACACACTATGGCTGCTTAACGGGAAAGGTGAGGTGGGGTGATGCATAAAACAAGGGTTTCAAATTCGCTCAGATACCGTTCCATACACCCAATATGTAATAGACAAGACCTACTCCTTGCTCAGTGAACTGGACTCAACACCCCCTATTCACCGCACAAGAATATATGTGACTAGTAAGAATCTTAAAACCTATGTATTGATATCTGTCTGGAAGTGAGTCAAGGGGGTGTAAAGCCGCATAAACACAGCCGTGAAAAGCAGCTAAACCCCATTATAAAAATAAATTACTTTTAAAAACCCGTAAAACAAAGACAGTGAAAGAGAGAGAAATTCTTACAAAATTCGTTCAGAGGCCTTGATGCAACCTGGATTGACCATATCTAGACCCACAGCTGGATGAGACATAAGGGTGGACATTCTTGGGGCTTAGAGGTTGGGTGAGGTTGGGTGAGCAAACGCAGACCCTTTAAAGTAATACTGTGTGGTACCCATCCCATGGGTCCCAAATCTCCAGGTTCAAGGGCATCTTCCTACATCGAAAACATGCATGAGAAACCCAGAAGATGGTACACCGTGTGATTTTGAAAGGTTTCTAAAACGCACCCAATTTCTCATCTCCTTGTGCTCGGGTTCGCCTTTCCAGCTACTTTACTAGCAATCTCCCTACTTGGAGAATCTGCACCTTTAAGCTCCTGTTCCGTACAGGTTGCAATTTGTCCTGAGGATGAACGGGAAGAGGGGCAACCAATGAGAGACTAGATCTAGGTGTTGGGACAGGCCCAGGTCACTCTATTTTCCCATCAGGAAGAAGAATTAACCACAGGCTCAGCCTGCCGCCAGGAACCAGAATAGGGCCTGAGGCAATCCCGCGCTTTTGCGGCCAGCTCCCAAAAAAGCGAGTTGAAAAATGGAGCTCAGGGACACTGCAATTCACAAACCCGCAGAGTTATAAGTGATAACTCTCATCCACAGATATATTGAGGGAAGGCAACGAAGAGGATTTGAAAGCAAGGCAGAATTGCAGGAAACAGATTTCAGGAGGTAGATTCGAATCGCCTTTAAAGCACATGAAAAGCGGCAAAACGTCGACAATGATGCCCTTGGCCAAAAAGGGCGTATGTGTTTTTTCCTGAATATATTCAGGAAAAAACGCATACGCCCTTTTTGGCCAACCAAGCAACCTGGAAAGGCAAATCAGCGCTACAAAGAGGTCTCGCTTCCCATCGGTCAAAAGGGCCATGCTGCAAAAAGTGTCAAAACCAGAAAAGCAGGACAGGCCATGGAGAAATGGCAGCCTTGCTACGCTGATGGGCGGGATGTAAATTGCCAACAGCCACTCTGGAGAAGTGTACGGTGTGTCCTGAAACATCGAAAAAACACAGCTTAGGGAGCATAGGGCACGTCCACTCATGGGCGTATAAATTGGGAAAACTAAAAATCAGCGAGACACAGGCACCCCAATGTTTAGGGCTGCTATGTTGACAAGAACCTCCACTTCATGACACCTGAAATATCCCAGGAAAGAGAAAAATGGATAAAGAAGTTGTGGTCCTTATGTACAAAGGAATATCACTCAGACATGAAATCAATGTCATAAGGCTAGTAGAAGCAAGATGAGTGGATTTAGGTATGACGATTCTAAGTGAAATAAGTCACACAGAAAAAGACACTTATCATAAGCTATCACTTATAGAGGGAATGTAAAAACCGCTACACCTGAACTGAATTACAAAACAGAACAGAGTCACACGTTTAGAAAACACACTATGGCTGCTTAACGGGAAAGGTGAGGTGGGGTGATGCATAAAACAAGGGTTTCAAATTCGCTCAGATACCGTTCCATACACCCAATATGTAATAGACAAGACCTACTCCTTGCTCAGTGAACTGGACTCAACACCCCCTATTCACCGCACAAGAATATATGTGACTAGTAACAATCTTAAAACCTATGTATTGATATCTGTTTGGAAGTGAGTCAAGTGGGTGTAAAGCCGCATAAACACAGCCGTGAAAAGCAGCTAAACCCCATTATAAAAATAAATTACTTTTAAAAACCCGTAAAACAAAGACAGTGAAAGAGAGAGCAGTTCTTACAAAATTCGTTCAGAGGCTGTGATGCAACCTGGATTGACCATATCTACACCCACAGCTGGATGAGACATAAGGGTGAACACTCTTGGGGCTTAGAGGTTGGGTGAGGTTGGGTGAGCAAACGCAGACCCTTTAAAGTAATACTGTGTGGTACCCATCCCATGGGTCCCAAATCTCCAGGTTCAAGGGCATCTTCCTACATCGAAAACATGCATGAGAAACCCAGAAGATGGTACACCGTGTGATTTTGAAAGGTTTCTAAAACGCACCCAATTTCTCATCACCTTGTGCTCGGGTTCGCCTTTCCAGCTACTTTACTAGCAATCTCCCTACTTGGAGAATCAGCACCTTTAAGCTCCTGTTCCCTACAGGTTGCAATTTGTCCTGAGGATGAACGGGAAGAGGGGCAACCAATCAGAGACTAGATCTAGGTGTTGGGACAGGCACAGGTCACTCTATTTTCCCATCAGGAAGAAGAATTAACCACAGGCTCTGCCTGCCTCCAGGAACCAGAATAGGGCCTGAGGCAATCCCGCGCTTTTGCGGCCAGCTCCCAAAAAAGCGAGTTGAAAAATGGAGCTCAGGGACACTACAATTCAAAAACCCGCAGAGTTATAAATGATAACTCTCATCCACAGATATATTGAGGGAAGGCAACGAAGAGGATTTGAAAGCAAGGCAGAATTGCAGGAAAGAGATTTCAGGAGGTAGATTCGAATCGCCTTTAAAGCACATGAAAAGCGGCAAAACGTCGACAATGATGCCCTTGGCCAAAAAGGGCGTATGCGTTTTTTCCTGAATATATTCAGGAAAAAACGCATACGCCCTTTTTGGCCAACCAAGCAACCTGGAAAGGCAAATCAGCGCTACAAAGACGTCTCGCATCCCATCGGTCAAAAGGGCCATGCTGCAAAAAGTGTCAAATCCAGAAATGCAGGACAGGCCATGGAGAAATGGCAGCCTTGCTACGCTGATGGGCGGGATGTAAATTGCCAACAGCCACTCTGGAGAAGTGTACGGTGTGTCCTGAAACATCGAAAAAACACAGCTTAGGGAGCATAGGGCACGTCCACTCATGGGCGTATAAATTGGGAAAACTAAAAATCAGCAAGACACAGGCACCCTAATGTTTAGGGCTGCTATGTTGACAAGAACCTCCACTTCATGACACCTTAAATATCCCAGGAAAGAGAAAAATGGATAAAGAAGTTGTGGTCCTTATGTACAAAGGAATATCACTCAGACATGAAATCAATGTCATATGGCTAGTAGAAGGAAGATGAGTGGATTTAGGTATGACGATTCTAAGTGAAATAAGTGACACAGAAAAAGACACTTATCATAAGCTATCACTTATAGAGGGAATGTAAAAACCGCTACACCTGAACTGAATTACAAAACAGAACAGAGTCACACGTTTAGAAAACACACTATGGCTGCTTAACGGGAAAGGTGAGGTGGGGTGATGCATAAAACAAGGGTTTCAAATTCGCTCAGATACCGTTCCATACACCCAATATGTAATAGACAAGACCTACTCCTTGCTCAGTGAACTGGACTCAACACCCCCTATTCACCGCACAAGAATATATGTGACTAGTAAGAATCTTAAAACCTATATATTGATATCTCTCTGGAAGTGAGTCAAGGGGGTGTAAAGCCGCATAAACACAGCCGTGAAAAGCAGCTAAACCCCATTATAAAAATAAATTACTTTTAAAAACCCGTAAAACAAAGACAGTGAAATAGAGAGAAATTCTTACAAAATTCGTTCAGAGGCTGGTATGCAACCTGGATTGACCATATCTAGACCCACAGCTGGATGAGACATAAGGGTGGACACTCTTGGGGCTTAGAGTTTGGGTGAGGTTGGGTGAGCAAACGCAGACCCTTTAAAGTAATACTGTGTGGTACCCATCCCATGGGTCCCAAATCTCCAGGTTCAAGGGCATCTTCCTACATCGAAAACATGCATGAGAAACCCAGAAGATGGTACACCGTGTGCTTTTGAAAGGTTTCTAAAATGCACCCAATTTCTCATCTCCTTGTGCTCGGGTTCGCCTTTCCAGCTACTTTACTAGCAATCTCCCTACTTGGAGAATCTGCACCTTTAAGCTCCTGTTCCCTACAGGTTGCAATTTGTCCTGAGGATGAACGGGAAGAGGGGCAACCAATGAGAGACTAGATCTAGGTGTTGGGACAGGCACAGGTCACTCTATTTTCCCATCAGGAAGAAGAATTAACCACAGGCTCAGCCTGCCGCCAGGAACCAGAATAGGGCCTGAGGCAATCCCGCGCTTTTGCGGCCAGCTCCCAAAAAAGACAGTTGAAAAATGGAGCTCAGGGACACTGCAATTCACAAACCCGCAGAGTTATAAGTGATAACTCTCATCCACAGATATATTGAGGGAAGGCAACGAAGAGGATTTGAAAGCAAGGCAGAATTGCAGGAAACAGATTTCAGGAGGTAGATTCGAATCGCCTTTAAAGCACATGAAAAGCGGCAAAACATCGACAATGATGCCCTTGGCCAAAAAGGGCGTATGTGTTTTTTCCTGAATATATTCAGGAAAAAACGCATATGCCCTTTTTGGCCAACCAAGCAACCTGGAAAGGCAAATCAGCGCTACAAAGAGGTCTCGCTTCCCATCGGTCAAAAGGGCCATGCTGCAAAAAGTGTCAAAACCAGAAATGCAGGACAGGCCATGGAGAAATGGCAGCCTTGTTACGCTGATGGGCGGGATGTAAATTGCCAACAGCCACTCTGGAGAAGTGTACGGTGTGTCCTGAAACATCGAAAAAACACAGCTTAGGGAGCATAGGGCACGTCCACTCATGGGCGTATAATTTCGGAAAATTAAAAATCAGCGAGACACAGGCACCCCAATGTTTAGGGCTGCTATGTTGACAAGAACCTCCACTTCATGACACCTTAAATATCCCAGGAAAGAGAAAAATGGATAAAGAAGTTGTGGTCCTTATGTACAAAGGAATATCACTCAGACATGAAATCAATGTCATAAGGCTAGTAGAAGCAAGATGAGTGGATTTAGGTATGACGATTCTAAGTGAAATAAGTGACACAGAAAAAGACACTTATCATAAGCTATCACTTATAGAGGGAATGTAAAAACCGCTACACCTGAACTGAATTACAAAACAGAACAGAGTCACACGTTTAGAAAACACACTATGGCTGCTTAACGGGAAAGGTGAGGTGGGGTGATGCATAAAACAAGGGTTTCAAATTCGCTCAGATACCGTTCCATACACCCAATATGTAATAGACAAGACCTACTCCTTGCTCAGTGAACTGGACTCAACACCCCCTATTCACCGCACAAGAATATATGTGACTAGTAAGAATCTTAAAACCTATGTATTGATATCTCTCTGGAAGTGTGTCAAGTGGGTGTAAAGCTGCATAAACACAGCCGTGAAAAGCAGCTAAACCCCATTATAAAAATAAATTACTTTTAAAAACCCGTAAAACAAAGACAGTGAAAGAGAGAGAAATTCTTACAAAATTCGTTCAGAGGCTGTGATGCAACCTGGATTGACCATATCAAGACCCACAGCTGGATGAGACATAAGGGTGGACACTCTTGGGGCTTAGAGGTTGGGTGAGGTTGGGTGAGCAAACGCAGACCCTTTAAAGTAATACTGCATGGTACCCATCCCATGGGTCCCAAATCTCCAGGTTCAAGGGCATCTTCCTACATCGAAAACATGCATGAGAAACCCAGAAGATGGTACACCGTGTGATTTTGAAAGGTTTCTAATACGCACCTCATTTCTCATCTCCTTGTGCTCGGGTTCGCCTTTCCAGCTACTTTACTAGCAATCTCCCTACTTGGAGAATCAGCACCTTTAAGCTCTTGTTCCCTACAGGTTGCAATTTGTCCTGAGGATGAACGGGAAGAGGGGCAACCAATGAGAGACTAGATCTAGGTGTTGGGACAGGCACAGGTCACTCTATTTTCCCATCAGGAAGAAGAATTAAACACAGGCTCAGCCTGCTGCAGGGAACCAGAATAGGGCCTGAGGCAATTCCGTGCTTTTGCGGCCAGCTCCCAAAAAAGACAGTTGAAAAATGGAGCTCAGGGTCACTGCAATTCACAAACCTGCTGAGTTATAAATGATAACTCTCGTACACAAATATATTGAGGGAAGGCAACGAAGAGGATTTGAAAGCAAGGCAGAATTGCACGAAACAGATTTCAGGAGGTAGATTCGAATCGCCTTTAAAGCACATGAAAGGTGGCAAAACGTCGACAATGATGACCTTGTCCAAAAAGAGCGTATGCGTTTTTTCCTGAATATATTCAGGAAAAAACGCATACGCCCTTTTTGGCCAACCAAGCAACCTGGAAAGGCAAATCAGCGCTACAAAGAAGTCTCGCTTCCCATCGGTCAAAAGGGCCATGCTGCAAAAATTTTCAAAACCAGAAATGCAGGACAGGCCATGGAGAAATGGCAGCCTTGCTACGCTGATGGGCGGGATGTAAATTGCCAACAGCCACTCTAGAGAAGTGTACGGTGTGTCCTGAAACATCTAAAACACACAGCTTAGGGAGCATAGGGCACGTCCACTCATGGGCGTATAAATTGGGAAAACTAAAAATCAGCAAGACACAGGCACCCCAAAGTTTAGGGCTGCTCTGTTGACAAGAACCTCCACTTCATGACACCTTAAATATCCCAGGAAAGAGAAAAATGGATAAAGAAGTTGTGGTCCTTATGTACAATGGAATATCACTCAGACATGAAATCAATGTCATAAGGCTAGAAGAAGCAAGGTGAGTGGACTTAGGAACGATAATTCTAAGTGAAATAAGTCACACAGAAAAAGACACTTATCATAAGCTATCACTTATAGAGGGAATGTAAAAACCGCTACACTTGAACTGAATTACAAAACAGAACAGAGTCACACGTTTAGAAAACACACTATGGCTGCTTAACGGGAAAGGTGAGGTGGGGTGATGCATAAAACAAGGGTTTCAAATTCGCTCAGATACCGTTCCATACACCCAATATGTAATAGAAAAGACCGACTCCTTGCTCAGTGAACTGGACTCAACAACACCTATTCACCGCACAAGATTATATCTGACTAGTAAGAATCTTAAAACCTATATATTGATATCTGTCTCTAAGTGAGTCAAGTGGGTGTAACGCCGCATAAACACAGCCATGAAAAGCAGCTAAACCCCATTATAAAAATAAATTACTTTTAAAAACCCGTAAAACAAAGACAGTGAAAGAGAGAGAAATTCTTACAAAATTCGTTCAGAGGCTGTGATGCAACCTGGATTGACCATATCTAGACCCACAGCTGGATGAGACATAAGGGTGGACACACTTGGGGCTGCGAGGTTGGGTGAGGTTGGGTGAGCAAACACAGACCCTTTAAAGTAATACTGCGTGGTACCCATCCCATGGGTCCCAAATCTCCAGGTTCAAGGGCATCTTCCTACATCGAAAACATGCATGAGAAACCCAGAAGATGGTACACCGTGTGATTTTGAAAGGTTTCTAAAACGCACCTCATTTCTCATCTCCTTGTGTTCGGGTTCGCCATTCCAGCTACTTTACTAGCAATCTCCCTACTTGGAGAATCAACACCTTTAACCTCCTGTTCCGTACAGGTTGCAATTTGTCCTGAGGATGAAAGGGAAGAGGGGCAACCAATGAGAGACTAGATCTAGGTGTTGGGACAGGCACAGGTCACTCTATTTTCCCATCAGGAAGAAGAATTAACCACAGGCTCAGCCTACTGCCGGTAACCAGAATAGGGCCTTAGGCAATCCCGTGCGTTTGCGGCCAGCTCCCAAAACAGACAGTTGAAAAATGGAGCTCAGGGGCACGGCAATTCACAAACCTGCTGAGTTATAAATGATAACTCTCGTCCAAAAATATATTGAGGGAAGGCAACGAAGAGGAATTGAAAGCAAGGCAGAATTACAGGAAACAGGTTTCAGGAGGTAGATTCGAATCGCCTTTAAAGCACATGAAAAGTTGCAAAATGTCGACAATGATGCCCTTGGCCAAAAAGGGCGTATGCGTTTTTTCCTGAATATATTCAGCAAAAAACGCATACGCCCTTTTTGGCCAACCAAGCAACCTGGAAAGGCAAATCAGCGCTACAAAGTAGTCTCGCTTCCCATCGGTCAAAAGGGCCATGCTGCAAAAAGTGTCAAAACCAGAAATGCAGGACAGACCATGGAGAAATGGCAGCCTTGCTACGCTGATGGGCGGGATGTAAATTGCCAACAGCCACTCTGGAGAAGTGTACGGTGTGTCCTGAAACATCTAAAACACACAGCTTAGGGAGCATAGGGCACGTCCACTCATGGGCGTATAAATTGGGAAAACTAAAAATCAGCAAGACACAGGCACCACAAAGTTTAGGGCTGCTCTGTTGACAAGAACCTCCACTTCATGACACCTTAAATATCCCAGGAAGGAGAAAAATGGATAAAGAAGTTGTGGTCCTAATGTACAATGGAATATCACGCAGACATGAAATCAATATCATAAGGCTAGAAGAAGCAAGATGAGTCGACTTAGGTACGATGATTCTAAGTGAAATAAGTCACACAGAAAAAGACACTTATCATAAGCTATCACTTATAGAGGGAATGTAAAAACCGCTACACTTGAACTGAGTTACAAAACAGAACAGAGTCACACGTTTAGAAAACACACTATGGCTGCTTAACGGGAAAGGTGAGGTGGGGTGATGCATAAAACAAGGGTTTCAAATTCGCTCAGATACCGTTCCATACACCCAATATGTAATAGAAAAGACCGACTCATTGCTCAGAGAACTGGACTCAACACCCCCTATTCACCGCACAAGAATATATGTGACTAGTAAGAATCTTAAAACCTATATATTGATATCTGTCTGGAAGTGAGTCAAGTGGGTGTAACGCCGCATAAACACAGCCATGAAAAGCAGCTAAACCCCATTATAAAAATAAATTACTTTTAAAAACCCGTAAAACAAAGACAGTGAAAGAGAGAGAAATTCTTACAAAATTCGTTCAGAGGCTGTGATGCAACCTGGATTGACCATATCTAGACCCACAGCTGGATGAGACATAAGGGTGGACACACTTGGGGCTGCGAGGTTGGGTGAGGTTGGGTGAGCAAACACAGACCCTTTAAAGTAATACTGCGTGGTACCCATCCCATGGGTCCCAAATCTCCAGGTTCAAGGGCATCTTCCTACATCGAAAACATGCATGAGAAACCAAGAAGATGATACACCGTGTGATTTTGAAAGGTTTCTAAAACGCACCTCATTTCTCATCTCCTTGTGTTCGGGTTCGCCATTCCAGCTACTTTACTAGCAATCTCCCTACTTGGAGAATCAACACCTTTAACCTCCTGTTCCGTACAGGTTGCAATTTGTCCTGAGGATGAAAGGGAAGAGGGGCAACCAATGAGAGACTAGATCTAGGTTTTGGGACAGGCACAGGTCACTCTATTTTCCCATCAGGAAGAAGAATTAACCACGGCTCAGCCTGCCGCCCAGAAGCAGAATAGGGCCTGAGGCAATCCCGCGCTCTTGCGGCCAGCTCCCAAAAAAGCGAGTTGAAAAATGGAGCCCAGGGAGACTGCCATTCACAAACCCACAGAGTTATAAATGATAACTCTCGTCCACAAATATATTGAGGGAAGGCAATGAAGAGGATTTGAAAGCAAGGCAGAATTGCAGGAAACAGGTTTCAGGAGGTAGATTCGAATCGCCTTTAAAGCACATGAAAAGTTGCAAAATGTCGACAATGATGCCCTTGGCCAAAAAGGGCGTATGCGTTTTTTCCTGAATATATTCAGGAAAAAACGCATATGCCCTTTTTGGCCAACCAAGCAACCTGGAAAGGCAAATCAGCGCTACAAAGTAGTCTCGCTTCCCATCGGTCAAAAGGGCCATGCTGCAAAAAGTGTCAAAACCAGAAATGCAGGACAGACCATGGAGAAATGGCAGCCTTGCTACGCTGATGGGCGGGATGTAAATTGCCAACAGCCACTCTGGAGAAGTGTACGGTGTGTCCTGAAACATCTAAAACACACAGCTTAGGGAGCATAGGGCACGTCCACTCATGGGCGTATAAATTGGGAAAACTAAAAATCAGCAAGACACAGGCACCCTAAAGTTTAGGGCTGCTCTGTTGACAAGAACCTCCACTTCATGACACCTTAAATATCCCAGGAAAGAGAAAAATGGATAAAGAAGTCGTGGTCCTTATGTACAATGGAATATCACTCAGACATGAAATCAATGTCATAAGGCTAGTAGAAGCAAGATGAGTAGATTTAGGTACAACGATTCTAAGTGAAATAAGTCACACAGAAAAAGACACTTATCATAAGCTATCACTTATAGAGGGAATGTAAAAACCGCTACACTTGAACTGAATTACAAAAGAGAATAGATTCATACGTTTAGAAAACACACTATGGCTGCTTAACGGGAAAGGTGAGGTGGGGTGATGCATAAAACAAGGGTTTCAAATTCGCTCAGATACCGTTCCATACACCCAATATGTAATAGACAAGGCCTACTCCTTGCTCAGTGAACTGGACTCAACACCCCCTATTCACCGCACAACAATATATGTGACTAGTAAGAATCTTAAACCTATGTATTGATATCTGTCTGGAAGTGAGTCAAGTGGGTGTAAAGCCGCATAAACACAGCCATGAAAATCAGCTAAACCCCATTATAAAAATAAATTACTTTTAAAAACCCGTTAAACAAAGACAGTGAAAGAGAGAGAAATTCTTCCAAAATTCGTTCAGGGGCTGTGATGCAACCTGGATTGACCATATCTAGACCCACAGCTGGATGAGACATAAGGGTGGACACTCTTGGGGCTGAGAGGTTGGGTGAGGTTCGGTGAGCAAACGCAGAATCTTTAAAGTAATACTGCCTGGTACCCATCCCATGGGTCCCAAATCTCCAGGTTCAAGGGCATCTTCCTACATCGAAAACATGCATGAGAAACCCAGAAGATGGTACACCGTGTGATTTTGAAAGGTTTCTAAAACGCACCTCATTTCTCATCTCCTTGTGCTCGGGTTCGCCATTCCAGGTACTTTACTAGCAATCTCCCTACTTGGAGAATCAGCACCTTTAACCTCCTGTTCCCTACAGGTTGCAATTTTTACTGAGGATGAACGGGAAGAGGGGCAACCAATGAGAGACTAGATCTAGGTGTTGGGACAGGCACAGGTCACTCTATTTTCCCATCAGGAAGAAGAATTAACCACAGGCTCAGCCTGCCGCCCAGAAGCAGAATAGGGCCTGAGGCAATATCGCGCTCTTGCGGCCAGCTCCCAAAAAAGCGAGTTGAAAAATGGAGCCCAGGGAGACTGCCATTCACAAACCCGCAGAGTTATAAATGATAACTCTCGTCCACAAATATATTGAGGGAAGGCAATGAAGAGGATTTGAAAGCAAGGCAGAATTGCAGGAAACAGGTTTCAGGAGGTAGATTCGAATCGCCTTTAAAGCACATGAAAAGTTGCAAAATGTCGACAATGATGCCCTTGGCCAAAAAGGGCGTATGCGTTTTTTCCTGAATATATTCAGGAAAAAACGCATACGCCCTTTTTGGCCAACCAAGCAACCTCGAATGGCAAATCAGCGCTACAAAGTAGTCTCGCTTCCCATCGGTCAAAAGGGCCATGCTGCAAAAAGTGTCAAAACCAGAAATGCAGGACAGACCATGGAGAAATGGCAGCCTTGCTACGCTGATGGGCGGGATGTAAATTGCCAACAGCCACTCTGGAGAAGTGTACGGTGTGTCCTGAAACATCTAAAACACACAGCTTAGGGAGCATAGGGCACGTCCACTCATGGGCGTATAAATTGGGAAAACTAAAAATCAGCAAGACACAGGCACCCCAAAGTTTAGGGCTGCTATGTTGACAAGAACCTCCACTTCATGACACCTTAAATATCCCAGGAAGGAGAAAAATGGATAAAGAAGTTGTGGTCCTAATGTACAATGGAATATCACGCAGACATGAAATCAATATCATAAAGCTAGAAGAAGCAAGATGAGTCGACTTAGGTACGATGATTCTAAGTGAAATAAGTCACACAGAAAAAGACACTTATCATAAGCTATCACTTATAGAGGGAATGTAAAAACCGCTACACTTGAACTGAGTTACAAAACAGAACAGAGTCACACGTTTAGAAAACACACTATGGCTGCTTAACGGGAAAGGTGAGGTGGGGTGATGCATAAAACAAGGGTTTCAAATTCGCTCAGATACCGTTCCATACACCCAATATGTAATAGAAAAGACCGACACATTGCTCAGAGAACTGGACTCAACACCCCCTATTCACCGCACAAGAATATATGTGACTAGTAAGAATCTTAAAACCTATATATTGATATCTGTCTGGAAGTGAGTCAAGTGGGTGTAACGCCGCATAAACACAGCCATGAAAAGCAGCTAAACCCCATTATAAAAATAAATTACTTTTAAAAACCCGTAAAACAAAGACAGTGAAAGAGAGAGAAATTCTTACAAAATTCGTTCAGAGGCTGTGATGCAACCTGGATTGACCATATCTAGACCCACAGCTGGATGAGACATAAGGGTGGACACACTTGGGGCTGCGAGGTTGGGTGAGGTTGGGTGAGCAAACACAGACCCTTTATAGTAATACTGCGTGGTACCCATCCCATGGGTCCCAAATCTCCAGGTTCAAGGGCATCTTCCTACATCGAAAACATGCATGAGAAACCCAGAAGATGGTACACCGTGTGATTTTGAAAGGTTTCTAAAACGCACCTCATTTCTCATCTCCTTGTGTTCGGGTTCGCCATTCCAGCTACTTTACTAGCAATCTCCCTACTTGGAGAATCAACACCTTTAACCTCCTGTTCCGTACAGGTTGCAATTTGTCCTGAGGATGAAAGGGAAGAGGGGCAACCAATGAGAGACTAGATCTAGGTGTTGGGACAGGCACAGGTCACTCTATTTTCCCATCAGGAAGAAGAATTAACCACAGGCTCAGCCTACTGCCGGTAACCAGAATAGGGCCTTAGGCAATCCCGTGCGTTTGCGGCCAGCTCCCAAAACAGACAGTTGAAAAATGGAGCTCAGGGGCACGGCAATTCACAAACCTGCTGAGTTATAAATGATAACTCTCGTCCAAAAATATATTGAGGGAAGGCAACGAAGAGGATTTGAAAGCAAGGCAGAATTGCACGAAACAGATTTCAGGAGGTAGATTCGAATCGCCTTTAAAGCACATGAAAGGTGGCAAAACGTCGACAATGATGACCTTGTCCAAAAAGGGCGTATGCGTTTTTTCCTGAATATATTCAGGAAAAAACGCATACGCCCTTTTTGGCCAACCAAGCAACCTGGAAAGGCAAATCAGCGCTACAAAGAAGTCTCGCTTCCCATCGGTCAAAAGGGCCATGCTGCAAAAATTTTCAAAACCAGAAATGCAGGACAGGCCATGGAGAAATGGCAGCCTTGCTACGCTGATGGGCGGGATGTAAATTGCCAACAGCCACTCTAGAGAAGTGTACGGTGTGTCCTGAAACATCTAAAACACACAGCTTAGGGAGCATAGGGCACGTCCACTCATGGGCGTATAAATTGGGAAAACTAAAAATCAGCAAGACACAGGCACCCCAAAGTTTAGGGCTGCTCTGTTGACAAGAACCTCCACTTCATGACACCTTAAATATCCCAGGAAAGAGAAAAATGGATAAAGAAGTTGTGGTCCTTATGTACAATATAATATCACTCAGACATGTAATCAATGTCATAAGGCTAGAAGAAGCAAGGTGAGTGGACTTAGGAACGATAATTCTAAGTGAAATAAGTCACACAGAAAAAGACACTTATCATAAGCTATCACTTATAGAGGGAATGTAAAAACCGCTACACTTGAACTGAATTACAAAACAGAACAGTGTCACACGTTTAGAAAACACACTATGGCTGCTTAACGGGAAAGGTGAGGTGGGGTGATGCATAAAACAAGGGTTTCAAATTGGCTCAGATACCGTTCCATACACCCAATATGTAATAGAAAAGACCGACTCCTTGCTCAGTGAACTGGACTCAACAACACCTATTCACCGCACAAGATTATATCTGACTAGTAAGAATCTTAAAACCTATGTATTGATATCTGTCTGGAAGTGAGTCAAGTGGGTGTAAAGCCGCATAAACACAGCCGTGAAAAGCAGCTAAACCCCATTATAAAAATAAATTACTTTTAAAAACCCGTAAAACAAAGACAGTGAAAGAGAGAGAAATTCTTACAAAATTCGTTCAGGGGCTGTGATGCAACCTGGATTGACCATATCTAGACCCACAGCTGGATGAGACATAAGGGTGGACACACTTGGGGCTGAGAGGTTGGGTGAGGTTGGGTGAGCAAACACAGACCCTTTAAAGTAATACTGCCTGGTACCCATCCCATGGGTCCCAAATCTCCAGGTTCAAGGGCATATTCCTACATCGAAAACATGCATGAGAAACCCAGAAGATGGTACACCGTGTGATTTTGAAAGGTTTCTAAAACGCACCTCATTTCTCATCTCCTTGTGCTCGGGTTCGCCATTCCAGGTACTTTACTAGTAATCTCCCTACTTGGAGAATCAGCACCTTTAACCTCCTGTTCCCTACAGGTTGCAATTTGTCCTGAGGATGAACGGAAGAGGGGCAACCAATGAGAGACTAGATCTAGGTGTTGGGACAGGCACAGGTCACTCTATTTTCCCATCAGGAAGAAGAATTAACCACAGGCTCAGCCTGCCGCCCAGAAGCAGAATAGGGCCTGAGGCAATCCCGCGCTCCTGCGGCCAGCTCCCAAAAAAGCAAGTTGAAAAATGGAGCCCAGGGACACTGCCATTCACAAACCCGCAGAGTTATAAATGATAACTCTCGTCCACAAATATATTGAGGGAAGGCAACGAAGAGGATTTGAAAGCAAGGCAGAATTGCAGGAAACAGATTTCAGGAGGTAGATTTGAATCGCCTTTAAAGCACATGAAAGGTGGCAAAACGTCGACAATGATGACCTTGGCCCAAAAGAGCGTATGCGTTTTTTCCTGAATATATTCAGGAAAAAACGCATACGCCCTTTTTGGCCAACCAAGCAACCTGGAAAGGCAAATCAGCGCTACAAATAAGTCTCGCTTCCCATCGGTCAACAGGGCCATGCTGCAAAAATTTTCAAAACCAGAAATGCAGGACAGGCCATGGAGAAATGGCAGCCTTGCTACGCTGATGGGAGGGATGTAAATTGCCAACAGCCACACTGGAGAAGTGTACGGTGTGTCCTGAAACTTCGAAAAAACACAGCTTAGGGAGCATAGGGCACGTCCACTCATGGTCGTATAAATTGGGAAAACTAAAAATCAGCAAGACACAGGCACCCCAATGATTAGGGCTGCTCTGTTGACAAGAACCTCCACTTCATGACACCTTAAATATCCCAGGAAAGAAAAAAATGGATAAAGAAGTTGTGGTCCTGATGTAAAATGGAATATCACTCAGACATGAAAGAAATGTCATAAGGCTAGTAGAAGCAAGATGAGTGGATTTAGGAACGACGATTCTAAGTGAAATAAGTGACACAGAAAAAGACACTTATCATAAGCTATCACTTATAGAGGGAATGTAAAAACCGCTACACTTGAACTGAATTACAAAACAGAACAGAGTCACACGTTTAGAAAACACACTATGGCTGCTTAACGGGAAAGGTGAGGTGGGGTGATGCATAAAACAAGGGTTTCAAATTCGCTCACATACCGTTCCATACACCCAATATGTAATAGACAAGACCTACACCTTGCTTAGTGAACTGGACACAACACCCCCTATTCACCGCACAAGAATATATCTGACTAGTAAGAATCGTAAAACCTATGTATTGATATCTCTCTGGAAGTGAGTCAAGTGGGTGTAAAGCCGCATCAACACAGCCGTGAAAGGCCGCTAAACCCCATTATAAAAATAAATTACTTTTAAAAACCCGTAAAACAAAGACAGTGAAAGAGAGAGAAATCCTTCCAAAATTCGGTCAGGGGCTGTGATGCAACCTGGATTGACCATATCTAGACCCACACCTGGATGAGACATAAGGGTGGACACTCTTGGGGCTGAGAGGTTGGGTGAGGTTGGGTGAGCAAACGCACAACCTTTAAAGTAATACTGCGTGGTACGCATCCCATGGGTCCCAAATCTCCAGGTTCAAGGGCATCTTCCTACATCGAAAACATACATGAGAAACCCAGAAGATGGTACACCGTGTGATTTTGAAAGGTTTCTAAAACGCACCTCATTTCTCATCTCCTTGTGCTCGGGTTCGCCATTCCAGGTACTTTACTAGCAATCTCCCTACTTGGAGAATCAGCACCTTTAACCTCCTGTTCCCTACAGGTTGCAATTTGTCCTGAGGATGAACGGGAAGAGGGGCAACCAATGAGAGACTAGATCTAGGTGTTGGGACAGGCACAGGTCACTCTATTTTCCCATCAGGAAGAAGAATTAACCACAGGCTCAGCCTGCCGCCCAGAAGCAGAATAGGGCCTGAGGCAATCCCGCGCTCTTACGGCCAGCTCCCAAAAAAGCGAGTTGCAAAATGGAGCCCAGGGACACTGCCTTTCACAAACCCGCAGAGTTATAAATGATAACTCTCGTCCACAAATATATTGAGGGAAGGCAATGAAGAGGATTTGAAAGCAAGGCAGAATTGCAGGAAACAGGTTTCAGGAGGTAGATTCGAATCGCCTTTAAAGCACATGAAAAGTCGCAAATCGTCGACAATGATGCCCTTGTCCAAAAAGAGCGTATGCGTTTTTTCCTGAATATATTCAGGAAAAAACGCATACGCCCTTTTTGGCCAACCAAGCAACCTGGAAAGGCAAATCAGCGCTACCAATTAGTCTCGCTTCCCATCGGTCAAAAGGGCCATGCTGCAAAAAGTGTCAAAACCAGAAATGCAGGATAGGCCATGGAGAAATGGCAGCCTTGCTACGCTGAGGGGTGGGATGTAAATTGCCAACAGCCACTCTGGAGAAGTGTACGGTGTGTCCTGAAACATCTAAAACACACAGCTTAGGGAGCATAGGGCACGTCCACTCATGGGCGTATAAATTGGGAAAACTAAAAATCAGCAAGACACAGGCACCCCAAAGTTTAGGGCTGCTCTGTTGACAAGAACCTCCACTTCATGACACCTTAAATATCCCAGGAAAGAGAAAAATGGATAAAGAAGTTGTGGTCCTTATGTACAATGGAATATCACGCAGACATGAAATCAATATCATAAGGCTAGAAGAAGCAAGATGAGTGGACTTAGGTACGATGATTCTAAGTGAAATAAGTCACACAGAAAAAGACACTTATCATAAGCTATCACTTATAGAGGGAATGTAAAAACCGCTACACTTGAACTGAGTTACAAAACAGAACAGAGTCACACGTTGAGAAAACACACTATGGCTGCTTAACGGGAAAGGTGAGGTGGGGTGATGCATAAAACAAGGGTTTCAAATTCGCTCAGATACCGTTCCATACACCCAATATGTAATAGAAAAGACCGACTCCTTGCTCAGTGAACTGGACTCAACACCCCCTATTCACCGCACAAGAATATATGTGACTAGTAAGAATCTTAAAACCTATGTATTGATATCTGTCTGGAAGTGAGTCAAGTGGGTGTAAAGCCGCATAAACACAGCCGTGAAAAGCAGCTAAACCCCATTAGAAAAATAAATTACTTTTAAAAACCCGTAAAACAAAGACACTGAAAGGGAGAGAAATTCTTACAAAATTCGTTCAGAAGCTGTGATGCAACCTGGATTGACCATATCTAGACCCACAGCTGGATGAGACATAAGGGTGGACACTCTTGGGGCTGAGAGGTTGGGTGAGGTTGGGTGAGCAAACACACACCCTTTAAAGTAATACTGCGTGGTACCCATTCCATGGGTCCCAAATCTCCAGGTTCAAGGGCATCTTCCTACATCGAAAACATGCATGAGAAACCCAGAAGATGGTACACCGTGTGATTTTGAAAGGTTTCTAAAACGCACCTCATTTCTCATCTCCTTGTGCTCGGGTTCACCATTCCAGGTACTTTACTAGCAATCTCCCTACTTGGAGAATCAGCACCTTTAACCTCCTGTTCCCTACAGGTTGCAATTTGTACTGAGGATGAACGGGAAGAGGGGCAACCAATGAGAGACTAGATCTAGGTGTTGGGACAGGCACAGGTCACTCTATTTTCCCATCAGGAAGAAGAATTAACCACAGGCTCAGCCTGCCGCCCGGAACCAGAATAGGGCCTGAGGCAATCCCGTGCTTTTGCGGCCAGCTCCCAAAAAAGACAGTTGAAAAATGGAGCTCAGGGTCACTGCAATTCACAAACTTGCAGAGTTATAAATGATAACTCTCGTCCACAAATATATTGAGGGAAGGCAACGAAGAGGAATTGAAAGCAAGGTAGAATTACAGGAAACAGGTTTCAGGAGGTAGATTCGAATCGCCTTTAAAGCACATGAAAAGTTGCAAAATGTCGACAATGATGCCCTTGGCCAAAAAGGGCGTATGCGTTTTTTCCTGAATATATTCAGCAAAAAACGCATACGCCCTTTTTGGCCAACCAAGCAACCTGGAAAGGCAAATCAGCGCTACAAAGTAGTCTCGCTTCCCATCGGTCAAAAGGGCCATGCTGCAAAAAGTGTCAAAACCAGAAATGCAGGACAGACCATGGAGAAATGGCAGCCTTGCTACGCTGATGGGCGGGATGTAAATTGCCAACAGCCACTCTGGAGAAGTGTACGGTGTGTCCTGAAACATCTAAAACACACAGCTTAGGGAGCATAGGGCACGTCCACTCATGGGCGTATAAATTGGGAAAACTAAAAATCAGCAAGACACAGGCACCCCAAAGTTTAGGGCTGCTCTGTTGACAAGAACCTCCACTTCATGACACCTTAAATATCCCAGGAAGGAGAAAAATGGATAAAGAAGTTGTGGTCCTAATGTACAATGGAATATCACGCAGACATGAAATCAATATCATAAGGCTAGAAGAAGCAAGATGAGTCGACTTAGGTACGATGATTCTAAGTGAAATAAGTCACACAGAAAAAGACACTTATCATAAGCTATCACTTATAGAGGGAATGTAAAAACCGCTACACTTGAACTGAGTTACAAAACAGAACAGAGTCACACGTTTAGAAAACACACTATGGCTGCTTAACGGGAAAGGTGAGGTGGGGTGATGCATAAAACAAGGGTTTCAAATTCGCTCAGATACCGTTCCATACACCCAATATGTAATAGAAAAGACCGACTCATTGCTCAGAGAACTGGACTCAACACCCCCTATTCACCGCACAAGAATATATGTGACTAGTAAGAATCTTAAAACCTATATATTGATATCTGTCTGGAAGTGAGTCAAGTGGGTGTAACGCCGCATAAACACAGCCATGAAAAGCAGCTAAACCCCATTATAAAAATAAATTACTTTTAAAAACCCGTAAAACAAAGACAGTGAAAGAGAGAGAAATTGTTACAAAATTCGTTCAGAGGCTGTGATGCAACCTGGATTGACCATATCTAGACCCACAGCTGGATGAGACATAAGGGTGGACACACTTGGGGCTGCGAGGTTGGGTGAGGTTGGGTGAGCAAACACAGACCCTTTAAAGTAATACTGCGTGGTACCCATCCCATGGGTCCCAAATCTCCAGGTTCAAGGGCATCTTCCTACATCGAAAACATGCATGAGAAACCAAGAAGATGGTACACCGTGTGATTTTGAAAGGTTTCTAAAACGCACCTCATTTCTCCTCTCCTTGTGTTCGGGTTCGCCATTCCAGCTACTTTACTAGCAATCTCCCTACTTGGAGAATCAACACCTTTAACCTCCTGTTCCGTACAGGTTGCAATTTGTCCTGAGGATGAAAGGGAAGAGGGGCAACCAATGAGAGACTAGATCTAGGTTTTGGGACAGGCACAGGTCACTCTATTTTCCCATCAGGAAGAAGAATTAACCACGGCTCAGCCTGCCGCCCAGAAGCAGAATAGGGCCTGAGGCAATCCCGCGCTCTTGCGGCCAGCTCCCAAAAAAGCGAGTTGAAAAATGGAGCCCAGGGAGACTGCCATTCACAAACCCACAGAGTTATAAATGATAACTCTCGTCCACAAATATATTGAGGGAAGGCAATGAAGAGGATTTGAAAGCAAGGCAGAATTGCAGGAAACAGGTTTCAGGAGGTAGATTCGAATCGCCTTTAAAGCACATGAAAAGTTGCAAAATGTCGACAATGATGCCCTTGGCCAAAAAGGGCGTATGCGTTTTTTCCTGAATATATTCAGGAAAAAACGCATATGCCCTTTTTGGCCAACCAAGCAACCTGGAAAGGCAAATCAGCGCTACAAAGTAGTCTCGCTTCCCATCGGTCAAAAGGGCCATGCTGCAAAAAGTGTCAAAACCAGAAATGCAGGACAGACCATGGAGAAATGGCAGCCTTGCTACGCTGATGGGCGGGATGTAAATTGCCAACAGCCACTCTGGAGAATTGTACGGTGTGTCCTGAAACATCTAAAACACACAGCTTAGGGAGCATAGGGCACGTCCACTCATGGGCGTATAAATTGGGAAAACTAAAAATCAGCAAGACACAGGCACCCTAAAGTTTAGGGCTGCTCTGTTGACAAGAACCTCCACTTCATGACACCTTAAATATCCCAGGAAAGAGAAAAATGGATAAAGAAGTCGTGGTCCTTATGTACAATGGAATATCACTCAGACATGAAATCAATGTCATAAGGCTAGTAGAAGCAAGATGAGTAGATTTAGGTACAACGATTCTAAGTGAAATAAGTCACACAGAAAAAGACACTTATCATAAGCTATCACTTATAGAGGGAATGTAAAAACCGCTACACTTGAACTGAATTACAAAAGAGAATAGATTCATACGTTTAGAAAACACACTATGGCTGCTTAACGGGAAAGGTGAGGTGGGGTGATGCATAAAACAAGGGTTTCAAATTCGCTCAGATACAGTTCCATACACCCAATATGTAATAGACAAGGCCTACTCCTTGCTCAGTGAACTGGACTCAACACCCCCTATTCACCGCACAACAATATAT